>NC_041386.1:383110443-383118791 GCF_002162155.2 Triticum dicoccoides | reverse complement strand
CCGAGGCCGGCCCGCCCGCCGCCGATCCGGGCCAGAGGCCGCGCGCCTCGCTCGCGCCTTCTTCCCCGTAGCCGCGCCGCCTCCCCGCCGCCTGTGCGCCGCCGCCTGCCTTCGTCCCTCCCACTTCTCCCTGCCGACGAACCCACCTTGCCGGCGACCTCGACTCTGTCGTGAACAGTGCCTCGCCGACCGCCTCGGATTCCGTGCCTAACCCTAGATCTGAGGAGGTTGTTTTTCTTCTAAGTCCTGTAATTCTCAGTCCATATGCACATGTTCGTAGCCCTGTAACTTTGCATCTGTAGCTCCGATTCATGCATATAGCATATCAAAATGTTCATCTCAGAGAGTACATCATTTCATTCCATTGCATCATTTTCATTTGAGCTCATCTTGATGCCCGAAATACTGTTTGAAGAGGGCTATTTGAGTTAATTGTCAGATCTGCTCCTCCATTTAGGTTTTTGCCATTTTTTCCATGATTAATGTGTGCATGATATGCCCTGATGCTCTACATGTGTTTTGTTAAGGGTTTTGTCATCTTTCCAGAGGTGCAACCCATGTATTTTTTTATGTGTGTGGTGACTTGTGCAAGCTTGCAAAGTGGTGCACTTGCTAATTCTGTTTTCAGGGACTTAGTAATTTCACTAAGTCCTGGATCTGTTTATCTCATGTTGCCATATGTTCATGTTGTTTCCTAGTGATCCGTGCCTCTTTTGAGGATGATCAGTAAGGGAGTTTTATTAATATTGTAGTGATCTATCCATCCATGTCTTTGTTTGCAATTATGGAGCACCCTAGCTTGAGTCAATCAAGCTCTACTTTTGCTACTTTGCGAATCTGGGCAGATTGTCAACTTGTTTGCAATTTTGCCGGTGATGTTGTAGTTGACCCATGCATGCTATGCTATTGTTCTTGCCATTTCTAGATTGCATTTTGTGCCTTCTTGATGGCTGTATGCTTGTCTTGATTAAAGCTTTTCCAGCAATGCCCGGATTTTGCGTTCCTTACGCGGTTGGGTTATAATGGGAACCCCTTGATATTTTGCCTTGATTAAAGCTTTTCCAGCAATGCCCAACATTGGTCTTACCATTTGCCACCTAGCCTCTTTTTCCATTGGGTTACCGGAGCCCGAGGGTCATCTTATTTTAAACCCCCCCGGGCCAGTGCTCCTCTGAGTGTTGGTCCAAATAGAGCCACTTGCAGCGCCACCTCGGGGAAACTTGAGGGTTGGTTTTAGTTATACGTAGTGTTCATCTGAGTGTGCCCTGAGAAAGAGGTATGTGCAGCTCCTATCGGGATTTGTCGGCACATTCGGGCGGTGTTGCTGGATTTGTTTTAACCTATTGAAGTGTCTTGAGTAACCGAGATACCGAGTCTGATCGGAACGTCTTGGGAGGAGGTCTATTCCTTCGTTGACCGTGAGAGCTTGTCATGGGCTAAGTTGGGACTCCCCTGCAGGGATTGAACTTTCGAAAGCCATGCCCGCGGTTATGGGCAGATGGGAATTTGTTAATGTCCGGTTGTAGATAACTTGAACCTTAATTAAATTAAAATGAATCAACTGAGTGTGTTACCGTGATGGCCTCTTCTCGGCGGAGTCCGAGAAGTGGACACGGTGTTGGAGTAATGTTTGCGCAGGTTGTTCTCTAGTTTCTCGCTTGCGCTTTTCCTCCTCTTCTCGCTCTCTTTTGCGAATAAGTTAGCCACCATACTTGCTAGTCGCTTGCTGCAGCTCCACTAATATTTTACCTTGCCTTACCTATAAGCTTAAATAGTCTTGATCGCGAGGGTGCGAGATTGCTGAGTCCATGTGGCTCACCGATTACTATTACACCAGATGCAGGGCCTGATGATTCCGCTCCAGGAGACGCGTATGAGCTCAAGTGGGAGTTCGACGAAGACTCTCAACGTTACTATGTTTCCTTTCCCGATGATCAGTAGTGGTGCCCAGTTGGGGGTGAACGGGACCGTTGTCGCATGTTAGGTTCTCTTTTATTTTGGCGCCATAGTCGGGCCATGAGTGTTTGGATGATGTAATGTTATTTATGTACTTGATTGACGTGGCGAGTGTAAGCCAACTATGTTATCTTCCCTTTTATTATCATATTACATGGGATGTTGTGAAGATTGCCTAACTTGCGACATATGCCTTCAATGCGATTATGTCTCTAAGTCGTGCCTCGACACGTGGGAGCTATAGTCGCATCGAGGGTGTTACAAGTTGGTAATCAGAGCCTTCCCCGACTTTAGAAGCCCCATTGCTTGATCGTTTTTAGCGGCCGAGTTGTGTCTAGAAAAATGTTTTGAGTCTTTTAGGAATTATATATCGGCGAGTTTAGGAATTCTTTTTACTTCCCAGTCTCCTCATCGCTCTGGTAAGGCATCCTGACGTAGAGTTTTGACTCTTCTCTTCTCAAATTTCAGTAAAAAAAATTTAGGATCACGCGGGTATCTTGGAATCGTTCCGATGGTTTTATGATGAGAACATTGTCTTGGTGCCTCCTGTCAAGGGTTTAGTGGAAGTGTCCCGGGGAGTTGAGCTCTGAGGTGTTGTCATCATAATTTTATCGTTGCAATTCTGGAATACCTGAGTTTAGTACGCCGACATAGAAAATCTCTTTTATGCAGTTCGTTGGTGAGATAACCTCGACGCCACCCAGTACTGGGGCGGGAGTTCGGGAGTATCGCCATAACTTGTATAACGGATGCTTTTCGAAGGTTGAGGTAGATGGTTTCCGAAGGTTTCTTGGTTATGTGTTGAAGGATGGATACAACTGGATGTAGGATTTGCTAGTTTGGGTGAGATGTTATGCTTCCCCTGTATCCCCAACACCTGATTGCATAACCGGAAAGGTTCGGGAGTTTCATAGGTGGGAATTCTTGTAGCTCTAGTTCTTCTTCCACAGATATTTGGTTTGAGATTGGGATTTCTTACCGATTATTCATTCTTGATCCGTACCTTGTTGATTTATTTCTCTACCTTAATTCTACGTGGCTTCTCAATTTATGGATAGGTGACCATTTCAAGAGGAATGCATTCGTTCATTTTGTTCGGATGTGAAGACTATATGTTGCAATTTTCATTCCGTTGGATTCAGCTTCAATATTGTCTATAAATGTGCTAATGGTGGTCAACCTCTTCAGGATGGCTCCTCCAACGCGCACGACTCCGAATCCTGATCCGCCACCACCTCCACCTCCTCTAGAGGCATGGCAAGCTGTGATGGCCGCAACCAATGCAAACACACTGTTGATCATGCAAATTCTCCAAGAGCGCAATCAAGGCAGTCAAGGGAATCAAGGCAACAATCAGAATCACTTTGCTACACTCAACCAGTTCCTTGCTAATGGGCCAAAGACTTTCAGCAATTGTGTTGAGGCAACCGATGCTGACGATTGGCTTGTGGATCTGTGTAAGCATTTCGAGTGCAGTAACGTCAGGCCTGAGGACTTTGTTAAGTTCGCTTCCTTCCAACTCAAAGATCAAGCTGCAGAATGGTTCCAGCAGTACAAGGACTCCAGAGGTGGACGTGTTATCACTTGGGATGATTTCCGTCGAGATTTCCGAGCTCATCATATTCCTCAGAGCGTGGTTGAAAGCAAGTGTGAGGAATTCCGCAATCTGAAGCAAGGCTCTTTGTCTGTCTATGACTACAACAAGTTGTTCCAGAAGCTCGCCCGCTTTGCCAAGCAGGACGTCCCTGATGAGAAGAGCACGATATACCAGTTCAGGGGTGGTCTCAGAGAAGAAATTCAGCTAGCTATTGTTCCCTTTGAGCCCTTGAGATACGATGAGTTCTACAACATGGCACTGAAGCAAGAGGCTACTCAGTTGAGGTGTGATGCTTCCAAGAAGCGAGTCAGAGATGTTACTCCTTCTTCCTCTACTCAAGTGGCCAAGCAGCAGAAGTATTGGCTTCCTCCTCCTCCGTTCCGTCAGCCGTATCAGCAGAAGAGTAAAGATGGCAGTGGTTCTTCCCACCCACCCAACCTTGGCTTTCAGAACAAGACTTCGTCTCAAGCTCCAAGATCGAGTGCTCCGTATCACCGTCCGCTTTCAGAGGTCACGTGCAACAAGTGCCAACAGAAGGGTCACTATGCCAACAAGTGTTTCAACCAGAGGCGTCTTCCTCCTCCTCCTGTCAGATCGGCAAGTACAGATGTGGTCAAGCATAACCCCAAGCACGCCAAGGTCAATTTGCTGAATGCAGCTCAGGCAGAGGACTCACCAGATGTGATTATGGGTAACCTTCTTGTTAACGATGTTCCTGCAAAAGTTCTTTTTGACACTGGTGCATTGCTTTCTTTTATTTCAACTCCATTTGTGGCCAAGCATAATTTTGTGACCGAAAGGATTCCTGTTTCCGTTGAAGATTGTGTCTCCGGGCAAGCAAATGACTTCTAACAATTGCGTCCCGGATGTCTCTATCACGTTGGGCGATTACAAGTTTCTCTCTTCTCCGGTGGTTCTTGGCAACTCGGATATTGATCTTATTCTCGGGATGGATTGGCTTACTAAGCACAAGGCACATCTTGATTGTGCAGCCAGGCAGATTCAATTGACTCATTCGTCTGAGGATGTACTTGTCTTTGCCGCTCGTGATGATATTACCCGTCTGTTTTCTCTCAATGAGAAGGGTGGATTGGACGCTATTTCACAAATTCCAGTCGTTTGCGAATATCAAGACGTCTTTCCAGAAGAGCTTCCAGGAATGCCTCCGCACCGGCCAGTTGAATTCGTTATTGATCTTGAGCCTGGCACGGAACCTATGTTCAAGCGTCCTTACAAGCTCGGACCTGAAGAGTTGAAGGAGCTGAAGAAGCAACTCGATATTCAAGAGAAAATGGGTCTCATCCGGCCTAGTTCTTCTCCGTGGGGTTGTGGTGTTCTTTTTGTGAAGAAGAAGGATGGAACGGACCGACTTTGTCTTGATTACCGTCCAGTGAACAAGAAGACCATCAAGAACAAATACCCACTTCCCAACATCAATGAGCTGTTCGAACAACTCAAAGGTGCCCAAGTATTCTCCAAGCTTGATCTCCATATGGGTTATCATCATATTCGAATTCGTGAGCAAGATATTCCCAAGACGGCTTTCATGACAAGCTTTGGTTCATATGAATACACTGTCATGTCTTTTGGCCTCGTCAACGCTCCTCCGACGTTCTCTCGCATGATGAACTTCATCTTCAACGCCTACACCAATGACTTCGTTTTGGTCTATCTCGACGACATTCTGGTTTTCTCGAAGAACAAGGAAGATCATGCCAAGCACTTGCGTTTGGTTCTTGATAAGCTCAGAGAACATCAGTTCTTCGCCAAGTTCTCCAAGTGTAAATTTTGGCTTGATGAGGTTCTTTATCTTGGTCATATCATCTCTGCCAAGGGCATTGCCATGAATCCTGAGAAGGTGTCTGCAATTGTGAATTGGGAACCTCCTCAGAATGTGAAGCAACTCCGTAGCTTTCTCGGTCTCGCAAGCTATTGCCGAAGATTCGTTGAAAATTTTTCTAAGATCGCGAAGCCTCTCTCTAATCTTCTCCAGAAGCATTTCAAGTACGTTTGGTCTCTGGAGTGTGATATTGCTTTCAACACTTTGAAAGAGAAATTGATCACTGCTCCAGTTCTGACTCCGCCTGATGAATCCAAGCCGTACGAGGTCTTTTGTGATGCTTCTCTCCAAGGTCTTGGCGCAGTTTTGATGTAAGAGAAGAAAGTTGTTGCTTATACATCTCGCCAGTTGAAGCCTAATGAGAAGAACTACCCCACTCATGATCTCGAGTTGGCGGCAGTTGTGCATGCTCTTTTGACTTGGAGACATCTTCTATTGGGAAGAAAAGTGGACATTTTCACTGATCACAAGAGTCTCAAGTACATCTTCACTCAGCCTAATCTCAACCTCAGGCAAACTCGATGGGTCGAAATGATTCAAGAGTATAATCCGAGTATCGAGTATACTCCAGGCAAGGCCAATGTGATTGCTGACGCATTGAGCAGGAAAGCTTACTGCAACAGTCTGATTCTCAAGCCTTATCAACCCGAGCTTTGTGAAGCTTTCCGCAAACTTAATCTGCAAGTTGTTCCTCAAGGTTTCCTCGCCAACCTTCTAGTCTCTCCTACCTTGGAAGACCAGATTCGCCAAGCCCAGCTTCTTGATGCTATGGTGAAAAAGGTGAAGATTGGGATTGCCAAGAGTCAGTCAAAGTACAAGTGCTACCGCCTTGATGACAAGGACACTCTTTTCTTCAAGGATCGTATTGTGGTACCCAAAGGTGACCTTCGTAAAGTGATCATGAACGAGGCTCAGAATTCTCTCATCTCCATCCACCCTGGGAGCACGAAGATGTATCAAGACCTCAAGCAAGCTTATTGGTGGACTCGAATGAAGCGCGAGATTGCTCAATTCGTGAATGAATGTGATGTCTGCAGAAGAGTGAAGGCAGAACACCAAAGGCCAGCAGGTCTCCTCCAACCTCTTTCCATTCCAGAATGGAAGTTTGACCACATTGAAATGGACTTCGTGACTGGGTTTCCAAAGTCCAAGCGTGGCAATGATGCTATATTCGTTGTCATCGACAAACTCACCAAAGTGGCTCACTTTCTGCCTATCAAAGAGTCGATCACTGTAGCTCAATTGGCGGAACTCTATACCTCTCGTATTGTCTCTTTGAACGGTATTCCTCAAGTGATCTGTTCAGACCGTGGAAGCATCTTTACCTCAAAGTTTTGGGATTCTTTTCAGAAGGCCATGGGCACGAACATCCGCTTCAGCACAGCTTTCCATCCTCAAACTAGCGGTCAAGTTGAGCGTGTCAACCAGATTCTTGGAGATATGCTCAGGGCTTGTGTGATCTCCTTCGGCATGAAGTGGGAGGATTGTCTTCCTTATGCTAAATTCTCCTACAACAACAGTTTTCAAGCAAGTTCGGGCAAGGCCCCATTTGAAATTCTGTATGGCAGGAAGTGCCGTACCCCTCTCAACTGGTCTGAAACCGGTGAACGTCAGCTTTTGGGTAATGACTTAACCACAGAGGCAGAAGAAATGTGCAAAGTCATTCGAGATAACCTCAAAGCAGCCCAATCCCGCCAGAAGAGATACTATGGTAGTAAGCACCGTGATTTGGCTTTCGAGATCGGAGATCATGTTTACCTCCGCGTCTCTCCTATGAAAGGTACTCGTCGCTTCGGTATCAAAGGGAAGCTTGCCCTTAGATACGTGGGACCTTTCAAGATTATCAGCAAGAGAGGTGACCCCGCCTATCAACTCGAGCTTCCTTCAAACTTTGCAAATGTTCATGACGTGTTCCATGTCTCTCAGCTTCGAAAGTGCTTCAAGACTCCTGACCGCACCGTCAACTTCGAGGACATTGAGCTCCAAGAAGATCTCTCTTATCGTGAGCACCCAGTTGCTATCCTTGAAGAGACTGAACGCAAGACTCGCAACAAGTCAATCAAATTTCTCAAAGTCAAGTGGTCACACCATTCCGACCATGAAGCTACCTGGGAACGCGAGGATCACCTCCGTTCTAAGTACCCGGCGTTCTTTCAGTCCTAGATCTCAGGACGAGATCCTTTCGTAGTGGTGGAGTGTTGTAACACCCCGGGTGTAACTTTCCCAATTTGTACTCCAACTCTTGCCATTTCCGGCGTTAAGTTATATTTATTTCCTCGGGTTCGGGTTTTGTCTCCGTGTGTGTTGTTGTTGTCATGCATCTCATATCATGTCATCATGTGCATTGCATTTGCATACGTGTTCGTCTCATGCATTCGAGCATTTTCCCCGTTGGCCGTTTTGCATTCCGGCGCTTCGTTCTCCTTCGGTGGTCATTTCTAGCTTTCTTACGTGTGTGGGGATTAAACATTTCCGGATTGGACCGAGACTTGCCAAGCGGCCTTGGTTTACTACCGGTAGACCTCCTGTCAAGTTTCGTATCATTTGGACTTCGTTTGATACTCCAATGGTTAACCGAGGGACCGAAAAGGCCTCGTGTGTGTTGCAGCCCAACACCCCTCCAATTTGGCCCAAAACCCACCTAACTCTGCTCCATCATCTAGAGCGTTTGATCACGATCGCGTGGCCGAAAACCGCACCTCATTTGGACTCTCCTAGCTCCCTCTATGCCTATTTAAAGACCCCTTCGAATCCGGATCTTCCTCTCCCCCCGAAACCCTAAAAAACCTCGCGCGCAGCCGGACATGTCCGTCCCGGCCGGACGC
Organism: Triticum dicoccoides; assembly: GCF_002162155.2. NCBI lineage: Eukaryota > Viridiplantae > Streptophyta > Magnoliopsida > Poales > Poaceae > Triticum > Triticum dicoccoides. The sequence continues at coordinate 383,110,573 of NC_041386.1, read as the reverse complement.
CCCGCTGCCGCCGCCCCGGACCAATAGGCAAGCGCCACATGGGCGCCCTGGACCACATCACCGCCACTCCCACCGAGGCCCACTCGGGCCCGAGGCCGGCCCGCCCGCCGCCGATCCGGGCCAGAGGCCG
>NC_041386.1:383065797-383110147 GCF_002162155.2 Triticum dicoccoides | reverse complement strand
CGCGGCTAGCTCCACCGCCGCCGTCGCCGTCAGGTCCGGCCCGGGGAAGGCCGGCCTCGCCTCCCCTCTTCTCCCCGCCGACGAACCCACCTCGCCGACGACCTCGACTCTGTTGTGAATAGTGCCTCGCCGACCGCCTCGGATTCCGTACCTAACCCTAGATCTAAGGAGGTTGGTTTTCTTCTAAGTCCTGTAATTCTCAGTCCATATGCACATGTTCGTAGCCCCATAACTTTGCATCTGTAGCTCCGATTCATGCATATAGCATATCAAAATGTTCATCTCAGAGAGTACATCATTTCATTCCATTGCATCATTTTCATTTGAGCTCATCTTGATGCCCGAAATGCTATTAGAAGAGGGCTACTTGAGTTAATTATCAGATCTACTCCTCCATTTAGGTTTTGTCATTTTTGCCATGATTAATGTGTGCATGATATGCCCTGATGCTCTACATGTGTTTTGTTAAGGGTTTTGTCATCTTTCCAGAGGTGCAACCCATGTATTTTTGTGATGTGTGTGGTGACTTGTGCAAGCTTGCAAAGTGGTGCACTTGCTAATTCTGTTTTCAGGGACTTTGTAATTTCACTAAGTCCTGGATCTGTTTATCTCATGTTGCCATATGTTCATGTTGTTTCTTAGTGATCCGTGCCTCTTTTGAGGATGATCAGTAAGGGAGTTTTACTAATCTTGTAGTGCTCTATCCATCCATGTCTTTGTTTGCAATTATCGAGCACCCTAGCTTGAGTCAATCGAGCTCTACTTTTGCTACTTTGCGAATCTGGGCAGATTGTCAACTTGTTTGCAATTTTGCCGGTGATGTTGTAGTTGATCCATGCATGCTATGCTATTGTTCTTGCCATTTCTAGATTGCATTTTGTGAATTCTTGATGGGTGTATGCTTGTCTTGCCATGACTTGTACCATAGTGAGTGCATCGAGCTCGTAAACATGCCTACTTGAGTTATATTTCAGCATGTGTCAGTTTTCACTAAGTCTGAAAACTGATTATGTTTTTGCTATGTTCACATGCTTGCAATTGTATTTTCTGATCCCTTTTGGCTCAAGGTCACTAAGGGACTTTTGTTAAGCTCTTTGAGTAGCTCCATGTCATGCTTTAATTTGCCATGTTCAGATCCTGTAGCATGTAGTTTTGTTGCTCCGAAGAGGGCTACCTGATCTGAAATTCCAGACAAGTGTTGATTTCACTAAGTTTGAGATCTGTTTGCCATATGCATATTTGCCATGCTTGTTTGAACCTGTTAATGGATGAATTGGCCGTAGCTCAGTGCTAGACTTTTGTTAAGCATCTTGTGTGCATCCCTGCCATGTATTTTGTTGTCATGTTTGGGTGTTGTAGCATGTTCATCTCGTTGCATTTAGATGCCTACTTGTTGTAAATCGCAGACCGGTGTCATTTTTGAATCGCTTGCCATTTGCAAACCGTAACTCCGATTCTGGCGTTCTTTATATCATTTTCAAGCGATTTCATCTCATCTTTCCAGTGGCACCCTTGGATTTCCAAGTTGAGGCCAGGTTCATGCATTTCCTGCCATATCTTGCTTTTTGCATCCCGCATAGCATATCATCTTTGCATTGTGTTGTTTGAGTTTGCACATGGTTGATTGTATCCTTGTTGCTTGTTTGTCTTGTTTGGGTAGAGCCGGGAGATGAGTTCGCTAACGAGGAGCCCGTTGAGTTTGCTTTCGAGGATCCAGTCAACTCTGACAACTGTGCAGGCAAGATGATCATACCCTCGAAATCACTACTATCTTTGCTATGCTAGTTTTGCTCGCTATTTTGCTATGCCATTGCTACGATGCCTACCACTTGCTTTCAAGCCTCCCAAACTGCCATGTCAAACCTCTAACCCACCATGTCCTAGCAAACCATTGATTGGCTATGTTACCGCTTTGCTCAGCCCCTCTTATAGCGTTGCTAGTTGCAGGTGAAGATTGGAGGTCGTTCCTTGTTGGAACATTTATTTACTTTTTGGGATATCATTATATTATCTTCTTATCTTAATGCATCTATATACTTGGTCAAGGGTGGAAGGCTCGGCCTCTCGCCTAGTGTTTTGTTCCACTCTTGCCGCCCTATTTTCCGTCATATCGGTGTTATGTTCCCGGATTTTGCGTTCCTTACGCGGTTGGGTTATAATGGGAACCCCTGGATATTTCGCCTTGATTAAAGCTTTTCTAGCAACGCCCAACATTGGTCTTACCATTTGCCACCTAGCCTCTTTTTCCCTTGGGTTACTGGAGCCCGAGGGTCATCTTATTTTAAACCCCCCCGGGCCAGTGCTCCTCTGAGTGTTGGTCCAAATAGAGCCACTTGCAGCGCCACCTCGGGGCAACTTGAGGGTTGGTTTTAGTTATACGTAGTGTTCATCTGAGTGTGCCCTGAGAAAGAGGTATGTGCAGCTCCTATCGGGATTTGTCGGCACATTCGGGCGGTGTTGCTGGATTTGTTTTAACCTGTTGAAGTGTCTTGAGTAACCGAGATACCGAGTCTGATCGGAACGTCTTGGGAGGAGGTCTATTCCTTCGTTGACCATGAGAGCTTGTCATAGGCTAAGTTGGGACTCCCCTACAGGGATTGAACTTTCGAAAGCCGTGCCCGCGGTTATGGGCAGATGGGAATTTGTTAATGTCCGGTTGTAGATAACTTGAACCTTAATTAAATTAAAATGAATCAACTGAGTGTGTTACCGTGATGGCCTCTTCTCGGTGGAGTCTGGGAAGTGGACACTGTGTTGGAGTAATGTTTGCGCAGGTTGTTCTCTAGTTTCTCGCTCGCGCTTTGCCTCCTCTTCTCGCTCTCTTTTGCGAATAAGTTAGCCACCATACTTGCTAGTCGCTTGCTGCAGCTCCACTCATATTTTACCTTGCCTTACCTATAAGCTTAAATAGTCTTGATCGCGAGGGTGCGAGATTGCTGAGTCCCTGTGGCTCACCGATTACTATTACACCAGATGCTGGGCCTGATGATTCCGCTCCAGGAGACGCGTATGAGCTCAAGTGGGAGTTCGACGAAGACTCTAAATGTTACTATATTTCCTTTCTCGATGATTAGTAGTGGTGCCCAGTTGGGGGTGAACGGAACGGTTGTCGCATGTTAGGTTCTCTTTTATTTTGGCGCCGTAGTCGGGCCATGAGTGTTTGGATGATGTAATGTTATTTATGTACTTGATTGACGTGGCGAGTGTAAGCCAACTATGTTATCTTCCCTTTTATTATTATATTACATGGGATGTTGTGAAGATTGCCTAACTTGCGACATATGCCTTCAATGCGATTATGTCTCTAAGTCGTGCCTCGACACATGGGAGCTATAGTCGCATCGAGGGTGTTACATCCTCTGCCTCTTACTGAGTGCGCTCGGCAGAGGAAAGGATGACGGAAGTAGTACAAAGCCCCTCTGTAGTAGTAGTATTTAGGGGCTATTTTGTTCAGTTCATTTGACTATTGATGTGGTGGAACTGTACAACATACTTAAAATTAGCTAGTATATAAAGTAGAACTAGCTATATTAGTACGTGGTTGGCAACAATTGGTGAAAAGTTTGGTCGGTTCAGCTTTTGAGTTGAACTGTTTGTATAAAGAATGACTGCTTAATCTATGAATGAAATCTATGCTTAATTACTGAATTTTAGTTGCAAAAATTAGATACTGCTAGTGATTTTTAGCTTCATTTTATGACAAATTGCAGTGTTACAAGGTTGGCAAATGGCAATGTTGCTAGATCAACATATGTAAATCTTACCAAATTGATTGTAAGTGGTTGCACACGAGTCATCCAAAAGAATCGTTTGTGTTGAAGAGATGCACAAATCCTGCTCTCACTTTGCATACGGGTGTTCTATCTAAACCGTTTGCGATAAAGAGCTGCACAAATCCTGCTTGGCACATTTTCCCTTGGCTTCCTGGGGAAGCTATCGGTTTGCATACAGGTGTTCTAACAAAAACGTTTGAGATGAGTGTTTTATATTTAAAAACCATTGACATTTTTTCAAAATAAAATCATTTGATAAGTTTGTACATTAAGAGAGAAAAAGGCAAGTTCACTCAAACCATATCTTTCATTTAGTCATACTGCAAATTTATATTCATATGATCGAGATACAGTATTAAACCCAAGAAAAGGAACTATTTTCAGCGGCGGGGAGGCGGCGTGCCATGCCGTCATTGTCATTGTCGTCCTCCGAGACGCCGTTGTTAAAGTCTTCAATGCAGCATAGAATGTTCTTCACATGTAAATCAAACATCATGCCCTCGCGCGATCGACGAGCATGGCGCAGGAGGATGGCAGCTGGTGGCGCTGAGAGGTAGCGGTCGACGGCGGCGTCCCATGCCGCTGAGGGGGACGCGCGCACGGGCACGGGCGTGGCGGTGCAGCCAAACGCACGGGGACCGGCACTGCGGTGGGTGGAGGGGCGCACATGGGCACGGGCACGGGCGCTGGCACTGGCATGTACACAAGCTTACGCGGGTCCATGAAGACCTCGCTAATGCCCATGGCTTCCAGCTCTGTGATAGTGCTCGGCGACCAGCCCGTCAATGCTATGGGGATGGTTGCTGGCGCGGGCTCGGGGATGGGAGCTGGGACGGGAGCAGGGGCAACAACCATCGCAGCCAGCTCGCTCTGTGCCATGTCCATGAGGCCCCATTCCTCCTTATTTTCTATCTCCTCCGGCTAAGAGTCGACTTCACCAAACTTGAAGACTAGTGGAAGATGATCCTTCTGCGCCATGCTGTTGGTGGAGGTCCGCGGGAGGGAGGGGAATGGGAGGCGAACTATAAGGCCGCCCGTATTAAGCAGCGGCTCGGGCGCCATTAATGGAGAGGAAGGCGGGCGGCCATGGAAGTCAAACGGCTCACTTCCCAATGAACTTGTGCAGCATACAGCTCGCACACTTCCCGATGAGCCTGCGCATCGGAGGACACCTTGCACGCCTCTCAGTCAGCCTACGCACCGAACTGCGCTCATGCATCTCCTGTTCAGTCAAGGAGCTGTCCGCACGGCACCTCCTATAGACATTGAAATGAAGACACGTGGCGTCACATGAATGGTTAACATAACACACACGATTGGAATTATACAAACATTTGCGGTGTTAGAGTGGCAGCTATTTGTTTCAAAATGCCTTTGTTGGTTGTTATTCGAGTGCGCCTTCTCTCAAAATGGACACGAAAAATACCACAGCATGTCGGGTGCCATTCCATGATAGCACGCCAAGTTTCATGAATTTCAGACGAGTTTTGGATTTGCTAGAATTTAAAAACAATGTATCTCAACGTTTTGTTGGCAATCAACAGTGCCCTGGTGTTTGAAATTCATTCTCATTTCTTGCATGGGACCTAAGCATGACCCAAGGACAAAGATTTGTTTTTTCAACCAATTAATATGTACTGGAGCATGTGCATGTAGCTCAAATTTGAATTATGCACATAAAATGCCTAGAAAACCCAGTTAATGTATAAAATGTCCAAATGAACCCCGAAAAATTCCAAAATTTAACACAACAGTCCTGTTTTTCTATGTTAACATGAGAAAAATTTTGAAACCAATAAGAGGCAGCGGATATCATTTCATCCCTTGTAACGCCCTCGATGCGGCTATATCTCCCATGTGTCGAAGCACGACTTAGAGGCATAACCGCATTGAAAGCAATGTCGCAAGTGAGGTAATCTTTGCAAACAACCCATGTAATACAATAAGGGAAAAGATACATAGTTGGCTTACAATCGCCACTTCACACAATTACATGAATAAAGCATTACATCATCCAGATACAATCAAGGTCCGTCTACGGAACCAAAATAAAAGAAGACTACCCCACATGCTACACAGATCCCCGATCGACCCCAACTGGGCTCCACTACTGATCAACTAGAACGAAACAACATAAAGGACAAGATCTTCATCGAGCTCCTCCTTGATCTTGGTTGCGTCACCTGCTCGGTAACATCAGCACCTGCAAACTGGTTTTGGAAGTATCTGTGAGTCACGGGGACTCAGCAATCTCACACCCTCGCGATCAAGACTATTTAAGCTTATGGGTAAGGTAAAGGTATGAGGTGGAGCTGCAGCAAGCGACTAGCATATATGGTGGCTAACCTGTTCGCAAAAGAGAGCGAGAAGAGAAGGCAAAAGCACGGTCGAACAACTATGATCAAGAAGTGATCCTAGAACAACCTACGTCAAGCATAACTCCAACACCGTGTTCACTTCCCGGACCCCGCCGAGAAGAGACCATCACGGCTACACACGCGGTTGATGTATTTTAATTAAGGTTAACTTCAGGTTTTCTACACCCGGACATTAACAAATTCCCATCTGCCCATAACCGCGGGCACGGCTTTCGAAAGTTCAAATCCCTGCAGGGGTGTCCCAACTTATCCCATCACAAGCTCTCACGGTCAACGAAGGATATTCCTTCTAGCGGGAAGACCCGATCAGACTCGGAATCCCGGTTACAAGACATCCTCGACAAAGGTAAAACAAGTCCAGCAAGACCACCTCTGTGCCGACAATCCCGATAGGAGCTGCACATATCTCGTTCTCAGGGCACACCAAATAAGCTAAGCGTACGGGAGCCAGCGTAACCCAAGTTGCCAAGGGACGGCCCCGCACGGTGCTCTGGGTTGGACCAACACTTAGACAAGCATTGGCCCGGGGGTTTAAAATAAAGATGACCCTTGGGCTGGCCTAACCCAAGGGAAAAAGAGGCTAGGTGGCGAATGATAAAACCAAGGTTGGTCCTTGCTGGAGGAGTTTTATTCAAAGCGAACTGTCAAGGGGTTCCCATTATAACCCAATCGCGTAAGCAATGCAAAATCCGGGAACATAACACCTATATGACGGAAACTAGGGCGGCAAGAGTGGAACAAAACACCAGGCATAAGGCCGAGCCTTCCACCCTTTACCAAGTATATAGATGCATTAATTAAATAAGATATATTGTGATATCCCAACAAGTAAATGTGTCCCAACAAGGAACAACATCTCCATGTTCCAACAAGGAACAAACTTCAATCTTCACCTGCAACTAACAACGCTATAAGAGGGGCTGAGCAAAGTGGTAACATAGCCAAACAATGGTTTGCTAGGACAAGGTGGGTTAGAGGCTTGGTTCAACAATAGGGGAGGCATGATAAGCAAGTGGTAGGTATCGCAGCATAGGCATAGCCAAAGAGCGAGCAACTAGCTAGCAAAGATAGAAGTGATTTCGAGGGTATGGTCATCTTGCCTGAAATCCCGCAAGGAAGAAAAACGAGTCCATGAAGAAGGCAAACGGACGTAGTCGAACGGATCCTCACCAACGCGACATTATCGGAACTAACCCGAAGAAGCAACACCGAAAGGAAGCAAACAACAAAGTAAAACAACCACCACATAAGCATGGCACGATGCACAACCAAGTATGATGCATGTCCGGTTTAATATGCATGGCATGGCAAAGTGCACAAGCAATCCTACAAATTAAGTGGAGCTCAATATGCAACGAAGTTGCATATTGAAGAAAACACCACATGACTTATTTAGTTCTCTCCCGGTTATGTACTCAACAATATTAAAGGTTGGTTAACATGGCAAGAGGTGAAACATGAGTAAACTACACAATCTAAGCAATTTAAATGGGGCCGGATATGCACACAACAAATCTGGTAAATCCCCACATGCATTAGTAATTAGGTGCAACAATAATGTAAGCCATCTTAATGTTGTTAACATGATGTGGATGACATGCTCAAGTTTTATGCAATTTTAAGAAAAGTTGACAAGAGCATATTAAGAAGCATTCGTCATCGTGCCGAAATGAAAAGGGGAGCCACGGCAACGATAACGAAACGGTGCCACGGTAACGTTCCGGTTCCGGTAACTCGGTTGAGATCCCGGTGCAAAGAAAGTGCGACGGGAGCATGACATGCGATAGAAGGTCGGGAGCTCCCGGTTACCGGGTTCCCACATGATGGTGACAAGGTAAAAGAGGGCAATGTGCACCGACAAATCAAGCACGGTGCAAGCACGAGCATCTCATACATCACACATGCATTCGTTCACGGCGGTCGCCTCGGGGTTATACCTTCGAAGCGTGCATTATCGGAGCGGTTCGGGTCAAGCGGTGTAGTCGTTCATGATCGTCGTGGGAAGTAGTGGTACTCGGCGATGGTAGAGGAAGTAGATGTTCACGGTTCGTTGCAGGAAGTAGACGTTCTCATGGCGACGATAGTCGTTCACGTTCTTAGTTGCACAATCTTCCGTAGATGTTCGGGATCACAACGAGGGACTTGACGTCCACGGGTTCTTTGCGGGTCGACGGTAGTGGTTCTTGTATCGTCGTGGTACTTGGCGATTTCAAAGACGGCGGAAGATGAACTTGGCGGTTCTCGTTGACCTAGCACTTGGTGTAATCTCTGGTTCGGTGATTGTTTTAGGCGTCGGACATCGAGGTCTCCGGCCGTAGTGGTACTTGGTGAATCCCGAAACAGTCTTGGCGTCTTCGCGCGTAGGGGTACTTGTGAAGAGGTACTCGGCGGTCGTCATGTAGACGTTCACGTGTCTTCGGCGACACCAGGATACATCTTGGTGGTCTCGTCTCGGTCTTCAATCCCAAAATGAAGCAAGGCAAAGAATCGGGTGTGGTGGTACTTGGCGAACCGAAACATGCAGCCCCGGTCATCGATGGGAGGCGGGCAACGAAGCAGCAGCAACATGGGGGCAGCGACGGGCCCTAAGGCCGTGAGGAGGAGGGGCTCTACACGAGGCCAGCAGCGAGGAGGGTCTTGGCCAGCGACGGGGGTTCCGTGGCGTTGTGCTTGTCTCCTGGATGAGGCAGAGGGAGGTAGCAGCGCTGAAGAAACGAGGCGGTGGAGCTGGGACTCCGGCGACGAGCAGGGTGAGGCCGAGGTCCTGCGGGCGTCTGGGAGAACCAGATCCGGCCACAGCTCCACGGTTCAGGTCAGTCGGCGACGAGGCTTGACCGGAGCGGCGGCCTGGTTCCATGGCGTTGGAGCAAGGAGGGAAGAGGCCGACGCGGGAGGAAGGAGCCGCGGCGCCTGGGCGACGCTGGTGGCCTCCGGCGGCACCGGATCGAAGGCGGAGGAGGACGTGGGACGCCGGATCGGGAGGTGGCAGCTGCGTTCGTCTCTGGTGGCGCGAGCATGGAACGAGAGAGAGGGAGAGGGAGGAGATGAACGATGGAAGTGAGTGGCTGCGAGGGAGAGATGGGATCAAAGGAGATGGGGATCGGGATGCGGTTCCCTGGCGGTGCGAGGGAACGATGGGCATGAGGGAAGAGGAGGATCAGGCTAGGGAATGAGAGGGAGATAGGCTAGGGTTCGCTCGGGCATTAGCTGTGGGCCGGTGCTAGAGTTTGTGAGGCCCAGGTGGGTAGCGGGGAGAGATGGGCCTAGTGGAGAGGCAGGCGGCGCCTAGGGAGACTGGTGGCTGGGCCTTAGGACTAGGCTGGGCTTCTCTCTCTCTTATCTCTTATATCCTTTAGCAGAAAAGAAAATCGAGAGAGGGAAAAGAAGGAGAGGGTTAGGAAAGGATTTCGCGCATAGGGATAATTTCCCCGGACTTGTAAAAATGAGCTTGATCCCGCAAAATAGAAGTGGGCACATGGTTGAAGTTGAATTTAAACTCATTTGAAATTAATTCCAAATGACTTGAATAGGAAGTGACGTTTGGGAAGGTCCAAAAATGTTGAGACTTTTGGAGGAGCCTCAAAAAAAAGAAGAAATAATTTTTGGCAAGGTTTGGAGATCAACTCGAAACAGAAAGGCATGGGATTATCTGCACCTGTGTTATGGGTGATTCAAAATTATTGGAATATAATTTTTACAGCTCCCTAAAATATTGGGAGAATATGTTTTAAAGAGTAATCACCATAGTGAATATCCCTCGATTTAAATAGATCAAAGATCTATGCATTTTTATTTGGTTGAGTTTTCAGAAGAGGTGCAAGAAGACATGATGCAATGCACATGATGCAAATATGAAATGCAACGGACCAAACAAATCACACGACGAAAACCCGGAAACCCTAGAAGGCATCTGAAGCTCTGGTCTCTGGCGTCACAACACTCCACCACTACGAGAGGATCTCGTCCCGAGATCTAGGATGGCACCGGAGGGAAAATGGAAGAGAAAGAGAAGAGGTAAAACTAAGTTGCTTCTTTGACAAACAAGTGAGACCAAAGAACCTTGAAAAGGTTGAGCAAAAATGAAAGAAAGAAAGCAACGGAGAAGAACAAAGTTGAAAGCACTCCGTTAAGAAAGACGAAAAAGAAAGAACCGATTTGGGTAGCACTTCGGTTGAAAAGAGATGAAGCCTTGATAAAATGAAAGAGCTTGAGCAAAAGGGACACAACACTCCGGTTTAAAAGGATAAACCAAGAAAAGAACACGATCCTGACAAAACGAAAAGATGGGTTGAAGATAGCAACATCACAAAGCCTCCGGAACAAAATTAAGAATGGAATGGAATGAACGAAGGGAAACAAGATCTTGAGGGAGCACGCTTACAACAAATGCTAGAATGGAGTTGTTGGAAAACCAACAACGAAAAGAATAAGCTTGATACGGTCTTATGGAATACATCTCAAAATATGAGGTGACAACCTGCCACTCACGGGAAAAAGAATTGGGTTGATAAGACCAAGGGGACGAGAAAGTATATCGCACCGGAAAGGATAAATGAAGAACTTGGATCATTTATAAGCACCATAATAGCAACCATCCTTAGGGAAGGCTTAAGGTGAAATATAACCCAAGATAACTCCAAGGAAGAGATTGATGGCTTTTAATATCCCATCCTTGACCACATGTGAATCATGAAACATGACCTCAAATTATCAAGAATGATATAATACCACCTCTATTGATACGGAAGCAAGAATTGTACTCTGGGTTGCAAGATGAAGAAAACTTGATCTCCTCCGAAAAGAAACTTGATGAACACTTCGAGAAGGAATTAAATCCTTGATGAACCATCGTGTAGAACCTCCATGAAGAACTCCGGTAATAAAAGAATGATCAAGTGAAAGGAGAGAGAAGTTGGAAACATAAGGTAAATCCTTGCAATGATTAGATGGATCTTCGTGAAGAAATAATTGAAATAACTTTGAGCTCCGGAAAGAAAGATGGACAACTTGAATCGAGAATTTGATGAACCTCTGAAATAAGGAATTAAGGTTACTCGATGAGACAAGAATAAGAATTACATTATGCGTATCCTTCACCAATTAAATTGATGACAATCAACGGATTTGACATATTACTTATTCTCATAGAAAAGATTAAGAGAGATATAACATAAACTTGAGAAAGGTCTTCAATGATCCACCGTAGGATTGAAAAGAACGAAAGAGTTGATATGATGACGAATGACGAGAACTCTTGCACGAACCACCGTAGGAATTGGAAATAAAGAGTCAATTGAGATTATAACGAAGGAAGAAGAATCTTGGAAGAGCCACCGGTAGAATTTGGAAGAATGAATAAATTGATATGATAACCAAGGAAGAGAACTCTTGAATGAAACACCGTAAGAATTTAAATGAACGAAGTAAATATAAAGAAACATCGGGAAGAATTAGCAAATAAATGAAGATGCTTGAGAGAATTTAGATACAAGTTAACGAAGGGATCAAGAACTGATTAGAGAATATTGAATGATGCACCGGTAAGATTTGGAGAATGATAGCTGGAAGCTGGAATAACTAATATTTGAAAAGATGGCCTTCGGAGTAAAGAAATGGAAACAGCTCATGAAATGCTCCGGATAGGTGAAAAGAATACTCACAATCAAAACAATTATGAGAGGATGGCAGTAAGCTAGCATTATGAATCTTCGAGAGAATGGATAAGATTGAAGAGAAACTCTTCTTCGGTCTTCAAATGTTGAGAAAGACGACAAGAAACACCACCATGAATTGTTGAGACACTCCGGAATAAAGAAGATTAGAAAAGTTGAACCAATGATGAAAAGAATTTGAAAGATCAAGGAGAAAGGCATTTGACTGATGATAACTCATTCTTACGTCAAACTTGGAAAATAAATTTGAGGATAGCTCCAGGAAAATAAGAAGAGTCGGGTAAGATCCTGGAAAAAGACCTGTGGGTTAGGGCCCACTCAAAAGAAACACCATTGAAATGATTAAAAAGAGAGATTGCACCGGTTGAATTAAAAGGCTAGAATGAGATAACAACCTCGAAAGAGCTTGAAAGGATTACGAAAGCAGAGTGGAAACACGAATCTTCGAGATATCTTGAACACTCTGGAACAATTGAATGGCAAGCGGGGAAGATTAAGAGGTGCACCGGCATAAGTAAGCATTGAAACAAGGAAAATATATGATCAACAAAGCTTGACTTGAAACCACCGGAGAAAAAAAATGAAGAATGATGAACTTGAGGCCCCGTTAGAATGACCATGAGAATCACCAGATAAGAACATTGATTGACAAGAAAGAAGAGACTTCACAAGAATAAAGGATACTTGATTAAGACATTGGATTCCTTGAAGAAAAAGGGTGGGTGGGCGGGAAAACAAAGACAACTTGGGGACGGATGAAAAAAACATCGTTGAGAAGAACTGATACTTGATCTTGCGGATGTTGCAATAATCGGATCCACTTGAAGAGAAGTACACCGGTGAAAAGAAATTGAAATGACAAACTCGATGATCGAGAAGGATTAGTATTCACATAGAAATATGAGAACACCATTTGGGGAAGGTATGGAATCAACACTTGACATCGAAGCAACTCGAATACCACAACTCAAAACAAAATAAAGGATTGGCTTGCAGAATAAGCCGGAACAAACATATGATAGAGATTTCGTCCGAAGATTTCGTGGTGGGGCCTACACGGGCTCGATCGTACAGCACCATCATGTACAAGGTAGTGCACATGACATATGAAGCGTCCCCGAGTCGGCATAGCCAAGGACTCTTTAAGACACAACGAGACCACTGTAAAACCAACCGTGGATAGGCGGACCACTAGACGTCGAACCCCAATTTCATATCATACATCTGTCAGAAAGAAATCCTAAGAGCTACTTGAATTCCCACTTATAAACTCCCGAAATTTTCCCGGTTATGCAATCAGGTGTTGGAGATACAGGGGAAGCATAATATCTCACCCAAACTAACAAATCCTACATCCAGTTGTATCCATCCTTCAACACATAACCAAGAAACCTTCGGAAATCATTTACCTCAACCTTCGAAAAGCATCTGTTATACGAGTTATGGCAATACTCCCGAACTCCCGCCCCAGTACTGGGTGGCGTCGAGGTTATCTCACCACCAACTGCATAAAAGAGATTTTCGATGTCGGCGAAACTAAACTCAGGTATTCCAGAACTGCAACGATAAAATTGTGACGACAACACCTCGGAGCTCAACTCCTCGGGACACTGCCACAACCCCTAAATGTCAGGAGGCACCAAGAACAATGTTCTCATCACAAAACCATCGAAACGATTCCAAGATACCCGCGTGATCCTAAAAAAAATTTAGTGAAATTTGAGAAGAGAAGAGTCAAAACTCTATGTCAGAATGCCTCACCAGAGCGACGAAGGGACTGAGGAGTAAAAAGAATTCGTAAACTCTCTGATATATATAATCCTAAATGACTCAAAACATTTCTAGACTCACTAACACAGCAATTCGATCATGCAGGGGGCTCCTAAGGTCGGGGAAGGCTCTGATTACCAACTTGTAACGCCCTCGATGCGGCTATATCTCCCACGTGTCGAAGCACGACTTAGAGGCATAACCGCATTGAAAGCAATGTCGCAAGTGAGGTAATCTTCACAAACAACCCATGTAATACAATAAGGGAAAAGATACATAGTTGGCTTACAATCGCCACTTCACACAATTACATGAATAAAGCATTACATCATCCAGATACAATCAAGGTCCGTCTACGGAACCAAAATAAAAGAAGACTACCCCAGATGCTACACAGATCCCCGATCGACCCCAACTGGGCTCCACTACTGATCAACTAGAACGAAACAACATAAAGGACAAGATCTTCATCGATCTCCTCCTTGAGCTTGGTTGCGTCACCTGCTTGGTAACATCAGCACCTGCAAACTGGTTTTTGAAGTATCTGTGAGTCACGGGGACTCAGCAATCTCACACCCTCGCGATCAAGACTATTTAAGCTTATGGGTAAGGTAAAGGTATGAGGTGGAGCTGCAGCAAGCGACTAGCATATATGGTGGCTAACCTATTCGCAAAAGAGAGCAGAAGAGAAGGCAAAAGCATGGTCGAACAACTATGATCAAGAAGTGATCCTAGAACAACATACGTCAAGCATAACTCCAACACAGTGTTCACTTCCCGGACTCCGCCGAGAAGAGACCATCACGGCTACACACGCGGTTGATGTATTTTAATTAAGGTCAACTTCAGGTTTTCTACAACCGGACATTAACAAATTCTCATCTGCCCATAACCGTGGACACGGCTTTCGAAAGTTCAAATCCCTGCAGGGGTGTCCCAACTTAGCCCATCACAAGCTCTCACGGTCAACGAAGGATATTCCTTCTAGCGGGAAGACCCGATCAGACTCGGAATCCCGGTTACAAGACATCCTCGACAATGGTAAAACAAGTCCAGCAAGACCACCCATTGTGCCAACAATCCCGATAGGAGCTGCACATATCTCGTTCTTAGGGCACACCGGATAAGCTAAGCGTACGGGAGCCAACGTAACCCAAGTTGCCAAGGGACGGCCCCGCATGGTGCTCTGGGTTGGACCAACACTTAGACAAGCACTGGCCCGGGGGTTTAAAATAAAGATGACCCTTGGGCTGGCCTAACCCAAGGGAAAAAGAGGCTAGGTGGCGAATGGTAAAACCAAGGTTGGGCCTTGCTGGAGGAGTTTTATTCAAAGTGAACTGTCAAGGGTTCCCATTATAACCCAACCGCGTAAGCAACCCAAAATCCGGGAACATAACACCGATATGACGGAAACTAGGGAGGCAAGAGTGGAACAAAACACCAGGCATAAGGCCGAGCCTTCCACCCTTTACCAAATATATAGATGCATTAATTAAATAAGATATATTGTGATATCCCAACAAGTAAACGTGTCCCAACAAGGAACAACATCTCCATGCTCCAACAAGGAACAAACTTCAATCTTCACCTGCAACTAACAATGTTATAAGAGGGGCTGAGCAAAGCGGTAACATAGCCAAACAACGGTTTGCTAGGACAAGGTGGGTTAGAGGCTTGGTTCAACAATAGGGGAGGCATGATAAGCAAGTGGTAGGTATCACAGCATAGGCATAGCAAAAGAGCGAGCAACTAGCAAGCAAAGATAGAAGTGATTTCGAGGGTATGGTCATCTTGCCTGAAATCCCGCAAGGAAGAAAACCGAGTCCATGAAGAAGGCAAACGGACGTAGTTGAACGGATCCTCACCAACGTGACGTTATCGGAACTAACCCGAAGAAGCAACACCGGAAACAAGCAAACAACAAAGTAAAACAACCACCACATAAGCATGGCATGATGCACAACCAAGTATGATGCATGTCCGGTTTAATATGCATGGCATGGCAAAGTGCACAAGCAATCCTACAAATTAAGTGGAGCTCAATATGCAACGGAGTTGCATATTGAAGAAAACACCACATGACTTATTTAGTTCTCTCCCGGTTATGTACTCAACAATACTAAAGGTTGGTTAACATGGCAAGAGGTGAAACATGAGTAAACTACACAATCTAAGCAATTTAAATGGTGCCGGATATGCAAACAACAAATCCGGTAAATCCCCACATGCATTAGTAATTAGGTGCAACAATAATTTAAGCCATCTTAATGTTGTTAACAAGATGCGGATGACATGCTCAAGTTTTATGCAATTTTAAGAAAAGTTGACAAGAGCATATTAAGAAGCATTCGTCATCGTGGCGGAAATGAAAAGGGGAGCCACGGCAACGATAACGAAACGGTGCCACGGCAACGTTCCGGTTCCGGTAACTCGATTGAGATCCCGGTGCAAAGAAAGTGCGACGGGAGCGTGACATGCGATAGAAGGTGGGGAGCTCCCGGTTACCGGGTTCCCACATGATGGTGACAAGGTAAAAGAGGGCAATGTGCACCGACAAATCAAGCACGGTGCAAGCACGAGCATCTCATACATCACACATGCATTCGTTCACGGCGGTCGCCTCGGGGTTATACCTTCGAAGCGTGCGTTATCGGAGCGGTTCGGGTCAAGTGGTGTAGTCGTTCATGATCATCATGGGAAGTAGTGGTACTCGGCGATGGTAGAGGAAGTAGATGTTCACGGTTCGTTGCGGGAAGTAGACGTTCTCGTGGCGACGGTAGTCGTTCACATTCTTAGTTGCACAATTTTCCGTAGATGTTCGGGATCACGACGAGGGACTTAACGTCCACGGGTTCTTTGCGGGTCGACGGTAGTGGTTCTCGTATCGTCGTGGTACTTGGCAATTTCGGAGACGGAGGAAGATGAACTTGGCGGTTCTCGTTGACCTAGTACTTGGCGTAATCTCCGGTTCGGTGATCGTTTTAGGCGTCGGACATCGAGGTCTCCGGCCGTAGTGGTACTTGGTGAATCCTGAAATGGTCTTGGCGTCTTCGTGCGTAGGGGTACTTGTGAAGAGGTACTCGGCGGTCGTCGTGTAGACGTTCACGTGTCTTCGGCGACACCAGGATGCATCTTGGCGGTCTCGTCTCGGTCTTCAATCCCAAAACGAAGCAAGGCAAAGACTCGGGTGTGGTGGTACTTGGCGAACCGAAACATGCAGCCCCGGTCATCGATGGGAGGCGGGCAACGAAGCAGCAGCAACATGGGGGGCAGCTACGGCCCCTAAGGCCGTGAGGAGGAGGGGCTCTGCACGAGGCCAGCAGCGAGGAGGGTCTTGGCCAGCGACGGGGGTTCCGTGGCGTTGTGCTTGTCTCCTGGATGAGGCAGAGGGAGGCAGCGGCGCTGAAGAAATGAGGCGGTGGAGTTGGGACTCCAGCGACGAGCAGGGTGAGGCCGAGGTCCTGCGGGCGTCTGGGAGAACCAGATCCGGCCACGGCTCCACGGTTCAGGTCGGCCGGCGACGAGGCTTGACCGGAGCAGCGGCCTGTTTCCATGGCGTTGGAGCAAGGAGGGAGGAGGCCGATGCGGGAGGAAGGAGGCGCGCTGGGGAGGAGCCGCGGCGCCTGGGCGGCGCTAGTGGCCTCCGGCGGCACCGGATCAAAGGCGGAGGAGGACGTGGGGCGCTAGATCGGGAGGCGGCAGCTGCATTCGTCTCTGGTGGCGCGAGCATGGAACGAGAGAGAGGGTGAGGGAGGAGATGAAAGAGGGAAGTGAGTGGCTGCGAGGGAGAGATGGGATCGAAGGAGATGGGGATCGGGATGCGGTTCCCCGGAGGCGCGAGGGAACGATGGGCACGAGAGAGGAGGAGGATCGGGCCAGGGAATGAGAGGGAGATAGGCTAGGGTTCGCTCGGGCCTTAGCTATGGGCCGATACTGGAGTTTGTGAGGCCCAGGTGGGTAGCGGGGAGAGATGTGCCTAGTGGAGAGGGAGGCGGCGCCTAGGGAGACTGGTGGCTGGGCCTTAGGACTAGGCTGGGCTTCTCTCTCTCTTATCTCTTATATCCTTTAGCAGAAAAGAAAATCGAGAGAGGGAAAGGAAGGAGAGGGTTAGGAAAGGATTTTGCGCATAGGGATAATTTCCCCGGACTTGTAAAAATGAGCTTGATCCCGCAAAATAGTAGTGGGCACGCGGTTGAAGTTGAATTCAAACTCATTTGAAATTAATTCCAAATGACTTGAATAGGAAGTGAGGTTTGGGAAGGTCCAAAAATATTGACACTTTTGGAGGAGCCTCAAAAAAAAGAAGAAATAATTTTCGGCAAGGTTTGGAGATCAACTCGAAGCAGAAAGGCATGGGATTATCTGCACGTGTGTTATGGGTGATTCAAAAGTATTGGAATATAATTTATATAGCTCCCTAAAATATTGGGAGAATATGTTTTAAAGAGTAATCACCATAGTGAATATCCCTCGATTTAAATAGATCAAAGATCTATGCATTTTTATTTAGTTGAGTTTTAAGAAGAGGTGCAAGAAGACATGATGCAATGCACATGATGCAAAGATGAAAAGCAACGGACCAAACAAATCACACGACAAAAACTTAGAAACCCTGGAAGGCATCTGAAGCTCCGGTCTCGGGCGTCACATCCCCAAAGGTGGGACGTTCCCTACCGAAACCATCAGGCTTGTTGTCAGAAGCTCTAGTTTGTGAGAAACTTATACCCAAACCTGCCCCAAATGGGACAAAAAAATTACCACAACATGTTGATGCCGCTCCATGATAGCATACCAAATTTCATGAATTTTGGACGAGTTTTGGATTTACTAGAATTTAAAAACCAGGTATCTCAATGTTTGCAGCCGAGTGACGGTGGCAGGGTGTTTGACATTCATTCCCATTTCTTGCATGGGACCTAAGTATGCAACCAGGGACACATATTTGAATTTTCAACCAATTTATATGCATTAGAGCAAGTGCATGTAGTTCAAATTTGAATTATGCACATAAATGCATTAAAAACTCAATTAATGCATTAAAATGTCCAAACGAACCCCGAAAATCCCAAAAATTGACACAACACTCCTGTTGTTCTATGTTGACACGAGAAAATTTTTGAAAGCAATAAGAGGCAATGGATATCGTTTCGTCCCCAAAGGTGGGACGTTCCCTACCAAAACCATCATGCTTATTGTGAGAAGCTCTGGTTTTTGTGAGAAGCATATACCCAAACCTGCCCCAAATGGGACAAAAACTTTACCATGGCATGTTGATGACACTCCATAATAGCATGCCAAGTTTCATGAATTTTAGACGAGCTTTGGATTTACTAGAATTTAAAAACAAGGTATCTCAATGTTTGCGGCCGAGTGATGGTGGCAGGGTGTTTGACAATCATTCCCATTTCTTGCATGGGACCTAAGCGTGCAACCAAGGACATAGATTTGAATTTTCAACCAATTATTATGCATTAGAGCGTGTGCATGTAATTCAAATTTTAATTATGCACATAAATGCATTGAAAACTCAATTAATGCATAAAAATGTCCAAACGAACCCTGAAAAATCCCAAAAATTGACACAACACTCCTGTTGTTTGATAACCCACAAGTATAGGGGATCAATTGTAGCCTCTTTCGATAAGTAAGAGTGTCGAACCCAACGAGGAGCTAAAGGTAGAACAAATTCTTCTATTTGTTCCACATCATAGTAATCATATATACCATTAGCATAAGAAACCAAGGTTTTATCATCATTAAATTTGCATGAAAAGGGAAGGTGTGGAGCCTTCATCCTAGAGCAACAAGTATAATCATATCTCAAGCATAGTTCTTGAGCATACCAATGCAACATATGAATTTGATCCCATAATAGTTTCCCTTTTTGAGTCAGGCGATAATCCCTAAAGTATTCGTGTTGATCCAACGTGTCTCCCATTACATAATTGAATGTGGTTTTCTCAAGATTATCAAAGTAGTGCATAATATTTTTCACATAACCAGCATCGAGGGTTTTAGGAGGTTCCCCATCTCCATGAGTAGCAGGTACACCTAATTTATTTGGTATTTCGTGTTCCATATCCATAACTAAAGATAGAAAACAGCTTATAACAGCAAATAAAAATTACTTAGTGATAAAGCAAACAAGCACACACGAGAATATTTACCCCACACTATTGCTCCCCGGCAACGGCGCCAGAAAAAGGTCTTGATAACCCACAAGTATAGGGGATCAATTGTAGACTCTTTCGATAAGTAAGAGTGTCGAACCCAACGAGGAGCTAAAGGTAGAACAAATATTCCCTCAAGTTCTATCGACCACCGATACAACTCTACGCACGCTTAACGTTCGCTTTACCTAGAACAAGTATGAAACTAGAAGTACTTTGTAGGTGTTTTTGGATAGGTTTGCAAGATAATAAAGAGCGTGTAAATAAAAAGTAGGGGATGTTTTAGGTCAAGAAGCAATAAAGTTAGTATAGCGAGTGTGGAAAAGTGGTGGTAGGAGTTGTGAAATTGTCCCTAAGAAATTGACTATGTTACTAGACCGATAGCAAGTTTTATGTGGGAGAGGCCACTGCTAGTATGTCATCCCTGACTTGGAATTCTATACACTTATGATTGGAACTATTAGCAAGCATCTGCAACTACTAATGTTCATTAAGGTAAAACCCAACCATATAATTAATATATATTGGTCCACCTTCAATCCCGTATGCATCAATTTCTATGCTAGGTTGAAGCTTCTATCACTCTTGCCCTCCAATACATAGTCCTATCAACATACAACTAACCCTATGGTGTGATCCACGCGCGCGCTCATACGATGGGCACAAAAGGACAACAACATAACCACTAGCAAATTAAATCAATCATAGCAATTCATCAACCACCGATAGAACAACGAAAATCTACTCAGACATCATAGGATGGCAACTCATCATTGGATAATAATATGAAGCATAAAGCACCATATTCAAATAGAGGGTACAGCGGGTTACGCGAGAGTGGACCGTTGTATATAGAGGGGGCAAGGTGATGGAGATGTTGGTGAAGATGGCGTACGTGTTGGTGTAGATTGCGGTGATGATGATGGCCCCCGGCGGCGTTCCGGCACCACTGGAAGCGAGGGGGAGAGAGCCCCCCTCCTTCTTCTTCTTCCTTGACCTTCTCCCTAGATGGGAGAAGGGTTTCCCCTCTGTTCCATGGCCTCCATGGCATGGGAGGGGCAAGAGCCCCTCCGAGATTGGATCTGTCTCTCTGTCTCTCTGTCTCTCATTGTTTCTGCGTTCTCAGATTCTGCCCTTTCACCGTTTCTTATATTCCCGGAGATCCGTAACTCCGATTGGGCTTAAATTTTAACATGATCTCTATCCGTATATTAGCTTTCTTGCGGCGAAAGAAGGGCATCAACCGCCTTACGGGGTGGCCACGAGGGCCCAGGGCGCGCGCCCTGCCTCGTGGCCCCCTCGGGCATCGTCTCACGTTGATTTTTCTTCCCAAAAATCACATATACTCCAAAAAAAATCTCCGTCAGTTTTTATCCTGTTTGGACTCCGTTTGATATGGATTTACTGCAAAACAAAAAACATGCAACAAACAGGAACTGGCACTAGGCACTGGATCAATATGTTAGTCCCAAAAATAGTATAAAAAGTTGCCAAAAGTATATGAAAGTTGTAGAATATTGGCATGGAACAATCAAAAATTATAGATACGATGGATACGTATCAGCATCCCGAAGCTTAATTCCTGCTCATCCTCGAGTAGGTAAATGATAAAAAGATAATTTTTGATGTGGAATGCTACTTAGCATAATCTTGATCATGTAATCTAATCATGGCATGAATATTAGGACACGAGCGATTCAAAGCAATAGTCTATCATTTGACATTAAGAGAATAATACTTCAAGCATACTAATAAAGCAATCATGTATTTTCAAAATAACATGGCCAAAGAAAGTTATCCCTACAAAATCATATAGTCTGGCTATGCTCCATCTTCACCACACAAAATATTCAAATCATGCACAACCCCGATGACAAGCCAAGCAATTGTTTCATACTTTTGATGTTCTCAAACCTTTTCAACTTTCACGCAATACATGAGCGTGAGCCATGGATATAGCACTATAGGTGGAATAGAATATGATGGTGGAGGTTGTGTGGAGAAGACATAAAGGGAGAAAGTCTCACATCGACGCGGCTAATCAATGGGCTATGGAGATGCCCATCAATTGATGTCAATGTGAGGAGTAGGGATTGCCATGCAACGGATGCACTAAGAGCTATAAGTGTATGAAATCTCAAACTGGAAACTAAGTGGGTGTGCATCCAACTTGCTTGCTCATGAAGACCTCGGGCATTTGAGGAACCCCATCATCGGAATATACAAGCCAAGTTCTATAATGAAAATTCCCACTAGTATATGAAAGTGATAACTCAAGAGACTCTCTATATGAAGAACATGGTGCTATTCTGAAGCACAAGTGTGGTAAAAGGATAGTAACATTGTCCCTTCTCTCTTTTCTCTCATTTTTTTTATTTTTTTCTCTTTTTTCTCTTCTTTTTTTTGGTGGGCTTCTTTGTCCTCTCTTTTTTGTGGGCTTCTTTGGCCTCTTCTATTTTTTTGTAAAGTCTGGAGACTCATCCCAACTTTTGAGGGAATCATAGCTTCCATCATCCTTTCCTCACATGGGACAATGCTCTAATAATGATGATCATCACACTTTTATTTACTTACAACTCAATATTACAACTCGATACTAGCACAAAATATGACTCTGTATGAATGCCTCCGGCGGTGTACCAGGATTGCAATGATCTAGCATAGCAATGACATCAAAAAACAAACAAGCCATGAAAACATCAAGGTAGCTATCTTACAATCATGCAAAGCAATATGACAATGAATGCTCAAGTCATGTATATGATGATGATGGAAGTTGCATGGCAATATATCCCGGAATGGCTATGGAAATGCCATGATAGGTAGGTATGGTGGATGTTTTGATGAAGATATAAGGAGGCTTATGTGTGATAGAGCATATCGTATCACGGGGTTTGGATGCACCGGCGAAGTTTGCACCAACTCTCGAGGTGAGAAAGGGCAATGCACGGTACCGAAGAGGCCAGCAATGATGGAAGTGTGAGAGTGTGTATAATCCATGGACTCAACATTAGTCATAAAGAACTCACATACTTATTGCAAAAATCTATTAGTCATCGAAACAAAGTACTACGCGCATGCTCCTAGGGGGTATATTGGTAGGGAAAGACCATTGCTCGTCCCTAACCGCCACTCATAAGGAAGATAGTCAATAAATAAATCATGCTCCAACTTCATCACAAAACGGTTCACCATACGTGCATGCTACGGGAATCACAAACTTCAACACAAGTATTTCTACAATCCACAACTACCCACTAGCATGACTCTAATATCACCATCTTTATATCGCAAAACTATTGCAAGGAATCAAACATATCATATTCAGTGATCTACAAGTTTTATGTAGGATTTTATGACTAACCATGTGAATGACCAATTCCTGTCATCTCTCTAAATAGATATAAGTGAAGCAAGAGAGTTTAATTCTTTCTACAAAATATATGCCCACTCTCTAACAAATATAAGTGAAGCAAAAGAGCATTCTACAAATGGCGGTTTTCTATGTGAAGAGAAACAGGCAATCCAAACTTCAAATGATATAAGCGAAGCACATGAAGCATTCTATAAAGCCATACTCAAAAGATATAAGTGAAGTGAAATGATCATTCTATAAATCAACCAAGGACTATCTCATACCAGCATGGTGCATAAAAGAAAAGTGAAAACTAAATGCAAAAAAGGCTCCAAGATTGCACATATCGCATGAACGAAACGAATCCAAAAACATACCGATACTTGTTGAAGAAAGATGGGATGCCTTCCGAGGCATCCCCAAGCTTAGACGATTGAGTCTCCTTGAATATTTACTTGGGGTGCCTCAGGCATCCCCAAGCTTGATCTCTTGCCTCTCTTCCTTCTTCTCACATCGAGACCTCCTCGATCTTCGAACACTTCATCCACACAAAACTCAACAGAAAGCTCGGTAAGATCCGATAGTATAATAAAGAAAATAACTACTCTAAGTATTGTTGTAAACCAATTCATATTTTGTTTTTACATTGTATCTACTGTAATATAACTTTTCCATGGCTTAATCCACTGATATAAATCGATAGTTTCATCAAAACAAGCAAACTATGCATCAAAAACAGAATCTGTCTAAAACAGAACAGTCTGTAATAATCTGAACATTCACCATACCTCTGGTACTCCAAAAATTCTACAAAAATTAGGAAAAAAAAAATTTGTATATAAATACAGTGCAAAAAGTTTCAAAACCATTTGACGTTCCAGCAAAAAAAAGTAAAATTGCGCGCTACAGCCAGAGTTTCTGTCCTGCACCGTACAAACCAACAAGCATCTAAAACATCCTAAAGGCAAACCTTGGCACATTATTTTTATTTTTAAACTTTATAAAAGCACACAACATAAATAAATGAATCTCTAAAACTTTTGGGTTGTCTCCCTGGCAACGCTTTCTTTAAAGCCATTAAGCTAGGCATATAGTGCTCAAGTAATGGATCCACCCGGATCCCAAGGTATATCAAAGCCAATTTGAATCAACAATGATTTGTAATTTAGTAGTGAGCACAAAGTAACATATATCAAGCAATGACGAAGTCTAACTCTCTTCTGCATAGGCATGTCATAAAAGAACAATTCATGCACACAAAGTAAAGGCCAATGCATAGTATAAACAGTTTCTTGCAATTTTATCGTGTTGGAAACATAAAGAGGCAGAGATGTAGTTCCTCTCTCATAATAATTGCAAGTAGGATCAGCAAGGACATGCATATTATATCTATAAAAATCATCATGTGTAGTAGTAAAACGCAACCCATCAATATAATCCTTAATGAGGGTAAACTTCTTCGATATAGTGTAGTTGGGAGAATTCAAAAGGAAAATAGGACTATCATGCGTGGGTGCAATAGCAACAATTTCATGTTTAACATAAGGAACTATAGCAAGTTCATCTCCATAAGCATAATTCATATTGGCATCTTGGCCACAAGCATAGCAAGCATCATCATAAAGGGATATTTCAAGAGAATCAACGGGATCATAACAGTCATCATAGCAATCATCTTTCGGTAAGCACGAAGGGAAATTAAACAATGTACGAGTTGAAGAGTTACTCTCATTAGAAGGTGGGCACGGGTGATCAATCCGCTCTTCCTCCTTTTGTTCTTCGCTCTCCTCCTCATCTTTTTCATCCAATGATCTCACAATGTCATTAATTTCTTCTTCCATAGACTCCTGCAAAATATTAGTCTCTTCTTGGACAGCGGAGACTCTATCGATAAAATCATCAATATCGGAATTGAATTCATAATTCTCATAGCAATATTTAAGGATAGCTAAATTTTCAGGTCTATAAACTGAATCATCAAAATTTTCACACTCTTTAAACAAAGATTCAATTTCATAAGCACCCATAAAAGCAACAAATTCTTCTATTTGTTCCACATCATAGTAATCATATATACCATTAGCATAAGAAGCCAAGGTTTTATCATCATTAAATTTGCATGAAAAGGGAAGGTTTGGAGCCTTCATCCTAGAGAAACAAGTATAATCATATCTCAAGCATAGTTCCTGAGCATACCAATGCAACATATGAATTTGATCCCATAATAGTTTCCCATTTTGAGTCAAGCGATAATCCCTAAAGTATTCACATTGATCCAACATGTCTCCCATTACATAATTGAATGGGGTTTTCTCAAGATTATCAAAGTAGTACATAATATTTTTCACATAACCAGCATCGAGGGTTTTAGGAGGTTCCCCATCTCCATGAGTAGCAGGTACAACTAATTTTTTTGGTATTTCGTGTTCCATATCCATAACTAAAGATAGAGAACAACTTATAACAGCAAATAAAAATTACTTAGTGATAAATCAAACAAGCACACACGAGAATATTCACCCCAAGCTATTGCTCCCCGGCAATGGCGCCAGAAAAAGGTCTTGATAACCCACAAGTATAGGGGATCAATTGTAGCCTCTTTCGATAAGTAAGAGTGTCGAACCCAACAAGGAGCTAAAGGTAGAACAAATATTCCCTCAAGTTCTATCGACCACCGATACAACTCTACACACGCTTAACGTTCGCTTTACCTAGAACAAGTATGAAACTAGAAGTACTTTGTAGGTGTTTTTGGATAAGTTTGCAAGATAATAAAGAGCGCATAAATAAAAAGTAGGGGCTGTTTTAGGTAAAGAAGCAATAAAGTTAGTATAGCGAGTGTGAAAAAGTGGTGGTAGGAGTTGTGAAATTGCCCCTAAGCAATTGACTATGTTACTAGACCGATAGCAAGTTTTATGTGGAAGAGGCCACTGCTAGCATGTCATCCCTGACTTGGAATTCTATGCACTTATGATTGGAACTATTAGCAAGCATCTGCAACTACTAATGTTCATTAAGGTAAAACCCAACCATAGAATTAAGATATATTGGTCCCCCTGCAATCCCGTATGCATCAATTTCTATGCTAGGTTGAAGCTTCTGTCACTCTTGCCCTCCAATACATAGTCCTATCAACATACAACTAACCATATGGTGTGATCCATGCGCGCTCTCATATGATGGGCACCAAAGACAGCAACATAACCACAAGCAAATTAAATCAATCATAGCAATCCATTAACCAACGATAGGACAATGAAAATCTACTCAGACATCATAGGATGGCAACACATCATTGGATAATAATATGAAGCATAAAGCACCATGTTCAAGTAGAGGGTACAGCGGGTTGCGGGAGAGTGGACCATTGTAGATAGAGGGGGAAGGTGATGGAGATGTTGGTGAAGATGGCGTAGGTGTTGGTGTAGATTGCGGTGATGATGATGGCCCCCGGCGGCGTTCCGGCGCCACCGGAAGCGAGGGAGAGAGAGCCCCCCTCCTTCTTCTTCCTCCTTGACCTTCTCCCTAGATGGTAGAAGGGTTTCCCCTATGTTCCATGGCCTCCATGGCATGGGAGGGGTGAGAGCCCCTCCGAGATTGGATCCGTCTCTCTGTCTCTCTCTGTTTCTGCGTTCTCAAATTCTGCCCTTTCACCGTTTCTTATATTCCCGAAGATCCGTAACTCCGATTGGGCTGAAATTTTAACACGATCTCTATCCGGATATTAGTTTTCTTATGGAGAAAGAAGGGAATCAACCACCTTACGCGGTGCCCACGAGGGCCCAGGGCGCGCCCCCTGCCTCGTGGCCCCCTCAGGCATCATCTCGCGTTGATTTTTCTTCCCAAAAATCACATATATTTCAAAAAAATCTCCGTTAGTTTTATCCCGTTTGGACTCCATTTGATATGGATTTACTGCGAAACAAAAAACATGCAACAAACAGGAACTGGCACTGGGCACTGGATGAATATGTTAGTCCCAAAAATAGTATAAAAAGTTGCCAAAAGTATATAAAAGTTGTACAATATTGGGAAGGAACAATCAAAAATTATAAATACGACGAAGACGTATCATTGTTCTATGTTGACACGAGAAACTTTTTTGAAAGCATTAAGAGGCAACGGATATCGTTTCGTCCCCAAAGGTGGGACATTCCCTACCGAAACCATCAGGCTTGTTGTGAGAAGCTCTGGTTTGTGACAAGCATATCCCCAAACCTGCCCCAAATGGGACAAAAATTTACCATGGCATGTTGATGCCGCTCCATGATAGCATGCCAAGTTTCATGAATTTCAGACGAGCTTTGGATTTACTAGAATTTAAAAACCATGTATCTCAATGTTTGCGGCCGAGTGACGTTGGCAGGGTGTTTGACATTCATTCCCATTTCTTGCATGGGACCTAAGCATACAACCAAGGACACAGATTTGAATTTTCTACTAATTTATACGCATTAGAGCATGTGCATGTAGTTCAAATTTGAATTATGCACATGAATGCATAGAAAACTCAGTTAATGTATAAATATGTCCAAGTGAACCCCGAAAAATCCCAAAAATTGACACAACACTCGTGTTGTTCTATGTTGACACGAGAAACATTTTGAAAGTAAGAAGAGGCAACAGATATGGTTTTGTCCCCCAAGGTGGCACGTACCCTACTGAAACCATCAGGCTTGTTGTGAGAGAAGCTCTGGTTTGCGAGAAGCTTATACCCACACCTGCGCCAAATGGGACAATATTTTTACCACGGCATGTCATTGTCGTTCCATGATATCATGTCAAGTTTCATGAATTTCAGACGTGTTTTCGATTTACTAGAATTTTAAAACCGTGTATCTCAATGTTAGCGGCCGAGCGACAGTGTCAAGGTGTTTAACATCCGTTCTCATTTCTTGCATGTGACCTAATCTTGCAACCAAGGACAAACATTTGATTTTGCAACCCCTTTTTATGGACTGGAGCATGTGCACGTAGTTCAATTTTGAATTACACACATAAATGCCTAGAAAACTCAATTAACGTATAAAAATGTCCAAACGATCCCCGAAAAAATCCAAAATTTAACATGTCACTCCTATTATTTTATGTTGACACCAGGAAAAAATGAAAGGAAGAAGAGGTGATGAATATAGTTTTTCCACAAAGGTGACATGTTTCCCTAATGGAACCATGAGGCTTCTTGTGAGAAGCTCTGGTTTATGAGAAGCTTATACCACAACCTGCCCCAAATGGGACAATATTTTTTACCCCAGCATGTTGATGCCATTCCATGATAGCATGCCAAGGTTCATGAATTTCAGACAGGTTTTGGATTTGCTAGAATTACAAAAGCAAGTACCTCAACATTTTCCAGAGAGCCACGGTGCCATGGTGTTCGAAATTCATCCCCATTTCTTGCATGGGACAAAAGCATAAACCCATGGACACGTATATGATTTTACAACCCATGTTGGTGCACCGGAGCATGTGCATGTGCTTAAATTTTGAATTGTGCACCTGAAAATGGCTAGAAAACCAATTTAATGTATAAAATTTCCAAACGAACCCTGAATAATTCCATTTTTTTACGACACAAATATAGTTGCATGTTCACTATAGATAAAAGGTCTAGCAATTCAAACACCATCCATTCCCACTGTGACCCCATTATGTAATTCTAATCAAGATGAAAAATCAAGTAGATCCCACACAGTTCATTACTACCAACCGTGTGAGATATAGTACAAAATATCCTGGAGCATTGGCGGTGTATAGTACGCCTATGGCTTACGCGAGAAGGTGTGTCGGCTATAGTCCATAGCCGGCGTGTCAAGCACACTAGCTCGCTCCCCAATTATCATTTCACTGTTCAATCGTCGCCGGTGAAAGATGGGGACATGGACCCGCATCATGAGGGAAACTTCGGCGGCCCACTCCGGCGAGAGCGTGGCCGCAGCCGCCATGCGCGTGCTAACAAGGTGCATGAACGCGGCCGCAATCTGCAACCAGGCGGCCAAGGTAGCACAAACGGACGTTGTTGCTTCTCAGGTGGCGTCAGCAACATCTGCCTCGGGGATAGCAACTGGCGAGAGCGGCATAGCAGCTGTCCGTTCCACAGCGGCGGCCTTAGCCCTGATGGAGGCCGCCCACGCCTAGCTCATGGCGGTCACCGCATAAATCGAATGAAGATTCTCTGACAATGGTGGGCAATCCACGACCAAAGAGTTGGCAATCGTCGAGAGTGTTCGAGCAGTCGTCTGTTCCTCTACCGCATACCATGCTACGGTGAAGCCCGTCCAAGCCCAGGTCGCGGCCACCCACGTCTAGCTCGTGGCGGCCTTTTCCAAAGAGATGGCCGACGCGGATGGTGAGATGCTTGCCTAGTATGGTGAGATGGATGCCATGGATCCCCTTCCCGAGTAGAGCGTCGGGCGCGAGCTGTACATGGAGGAGGCGGCGGAGATCGACGAGCACCAGCCGTAGTAGTACTCTTTGTTTTGTTTAATTAAGAGCACCGATCTTTAATTTGTTAGAGTAATGATTAGGCCGGCTAGCTCTATTTAATTGCTGAACTTGCTCGGTTAAGAAGTGTGGGTGTGTTATAGTCTCCTATGTGTACCCAAATTATGCAATGACGTGGATGACCACTTTAACCAGGGAAATTCGAACCAAAATTTTTGATGTTCAAACTCATCACACATGGTTAAGCTATCTGAATCGTTTGTGGTGTTCACATAGCATACACAGTTCTGAATAAGGGACTGTTTCTGATGACACTTTGCGCATTAGTTTTTTTGCTGAAGCGATTCCAAATTTTTGGCTTCCGTGGAAATAAACACCTCCCCGCCCCTCCCCTTACCAAAAGCCACATTTCCCTTGTTTCCTCCTTCCTTTCCAAGTTGAAACCTTCACCCTTTTCTTGCAGCACCGCCTCCTCGCCGACGACCCTCCTTCACGCTGCTCGGCCTCATCTATCCAGGCAGGTAATCCACACCCGACCCCCATCCTCCTCCTCCTTCCACATCCCACATGCCCTGACCGCCGGTGCGACACCTTCCACCCAAATCACCGACCCATCCACCAAATAAGCACTTCCCTAAGCCATGGTGCACGCTGTATAGCCAGGATATCAAGGAGCATTTGGCAGCGGAGAAGCAAATCGTGGCCGCACGCGTGGATGAGGTCGCGATGGCTGCCATTCCTGCTGACCCCTAGATCTTGGAGGAGCACCTCGCCATTGACGCCACCATCGACACCTCACACACGATGCTGCGATGCAGTTGGCTGCTTTAAACAACATTTCATGGCGTTTTCTCGAGGCCACCCTCGGTGTCTTCGACGAAGACTACAAGGTGTTTTCTCAGTGTGCACGTGCTTACCTCAACTCGAGAGCCAGCAGGTTGGTGCTCGGAGTGGCTCAGGCAACTCACCACTATGATGAGGGCACCCATGATGCGGAGGCCTCGCCCTCTTCCATGTCCAAGGATCCAATCGTCATCGATATCTTCGACAATGAGGAGTAGCTTGTATTATTAGCTCACTATAAGGACCCATGTTCAGTTTGCTAGCTACTTCCTTTGCTTAACAAATTCTAGTGAATTGAGCTATCTACTTTTACCATGCAATCTGTTGCTCTAGTGTATATGTTATATATGTCGTGCAATGTGGTGCACATGTCAGGACCCCGACTCGATGTCACATCGATCTAGCTGGTAACACCTCATATCACTTTGCGGCCTCACGCATGGTATTCCCACGGGTGTCGCCTTACCTTTTCCCGGGACCGTTTGCGCCTTTTGGCTCACGTATATGATAGTGTCGCTAGCATCCATATGATAAAGAGCCCGGGCTGACATGACTAGTCGTAAACCCAAAGTGGCACAGACTTACAAGGACAGGCATCCATGACCCAGCTTCGAACGTGTCGGTCATCAGCAAGTGGGTCCGGGCTGTAGCACTGGGCTAACAGGACTCCGGTAAACCGGGCTGTAGCGGGCTAACAGGACTCCGGTACTCAAAGCGTGACATTTCCCCGAAGGGACAGACACAGGAACGAAGAAGGACACATGCCGGCCAGCCTAAGTGTTCCAGAGCAGTAGCAAGCTACCATGGCTCAGCGGTAACACTAGGAGACATTTCCCGGTAAGAGAGGCTACTAAAGATAAACAACTAGATAGTCAGATCCCACACATACCAAGCATTTCAGTCATACAAACAATATGCTCGATATGTGCAAATACAACGAAGCATCACAACATGACTCTACGACACAAGTACTTTATTTAAGGCTCAGTGAGCCATACATAACATACACAAAGGTACGGGTCTCACGACCCCACATACAAGTCATACAGTCATACAAACCAGCAGCGGAAGTAGCTTGTCTGGGTACAGACAACTAGTAAAATAAAAGAGGCTTGGAAAGCCTAGCTATACTACGTGGTCCTTCACAAGCTCAGGGTCACCACCTGGGTCTTTAGCCTATTCGTTGATGTCAACGTCTACATAGAACCCATCAGAAGGGGTTGCAGCGTCTTCTGTAAAAATGTAGATTATAGCAACATGAGTACAAAGGTACTCAGCAAGACTTACAACAGATCCTACATACATGCATAGTATCAAGAAGGGTTGGTGGAGTTATTGTAGCAAGCCAGCTTTGACTCTTGGCTAGGCTATCCTACGATACTCCAACTTGAAATGGTTTTGCGCACACGAGTCCACTACTCACCAATTCAATACACTACCGAGGATCCACCTCCGTCTTCCTACGGAAGAGCCATCCTCGGCACTCACACTTATCTTGAGGCTTTTAACAGTTTCCATTTACTTGTCTATGAACTGTATAGGCAACCAAGTAGTCCTTTACCGCGGACGCGGCTATTCGAATAGATTATGATAACCCTGCAGGGGTGTACTTCTTCATACATGTTTCCACCACTTAGCGTCTGCACACGACATGTGCTCGGCAGACTTCAAGCGAAAGCCGACGTGGGTGTAGACCACGACCTACCTAAACACTTAAGCCTCTAGTCCAGGTTTATCGCCTATTCAGGTTCCATCCGCAGGGAGTCCGGCCGAGGTTTCCCATACGGCCACGAACGATGTGAACAGGGTTCCCGAGATACCTAACGGGTATTCGGTACACCCGGCCACGTACCTACCGCATCACAGCCCACCCCTATGGTCAGCGCTGTCCACGGCCTCCAGTAGGCTACAAACACCAGAAACTACTTGCAACTCCTGGACAGAGAGCTAGGGTGAATAAGAAGTCGAGCGGGGTCATATTTCAGGGCCCAATGCATGGTAGTAGCTGTATCTTAAATCACGCATACAGATCTCAGTGCTTAAGGTCGGCTTCAATGAAACAACCCACCATGTACTCCTACATGGCCTCTCATCGACACCTTTACCAAATCGTGTTCACCACACCACTCTTAATACCGACATGATCATTTCACTCCAGCCCATCACCCAGATGAACCAGACCTGACACGACTCTAAGCGTAGCAGGCATAGCAAGGTAGGAACAACACATACATATGGCTCAATCAACTCCTACACATGCTAGTGAGTTTCATCTAGTTACTGTGGCAATGACAGGTCATGCAGAGGAAATGGGTTCAACTACCGTAGCACACAGCAGTTTGAATCGCGTTGTCTTAATGCAGTAAAAGAGAGCAGGAGCGAGAACATGGGATTGTATCGATATGATCAAATGGTTGGTTGCTTGCCTGATGGTTCGATGCACTGATACGGTTCTTCGCTAGGGTAATCAGGGTACTCTTCGGGGACAGAACCTGCCGCAGAGAGCACCGATACACAAGCATTACCAAACAGTATGCAACAATATGATGCATGCATGATACATGGCAAAATGAGTGTATTGGGCTAATGCAACTAAAACCAGGGGTGTTTGAACAAATTTGAATCAAGGATTCAAATTTCAAATTCAAATATGGCCTTTTAAAGTGCCTTTTCTTGTTCTGCTTAAAACATCAATTTAACTTGTTTGATCATGCATGAAAATAGTACAGATGGATAGATTGGATTTTTCTGATCATTTTTCATATATAATTTGTCCAATTTGGAGTTACAGAATAAAAGTTATGAATTTTTGAAGTTTAAATAATATTCTGGAATTTCCTGATTTAATTTAATTCCAGAAATATAATTATTGCGTCAGCATGACGTCAGCATGACGTCAGTGGTCAACTGTGGCTGGCTGAGGTCAAACCTGACGTGTGGGGCCCACACGTCAGTGACAGGGGGGGTTAAACAGGATTAAATTAATCCTAATTAGGGGTTAGTGGCGCTGGGGCCCACTGTCAGTGTCAGGGGGGGTTGACTAATAGTAGTTAGCGCTAACCTAACCACCTGGCCGACAGGGCCCACGCGTCAGTGACCCTGGGGGGTCAAACCCCAGGTCGGACAAGTCAAACCCCACCGGCGACATGACGCCGGCGAGGCCCGAGACGGCGGCGAAAGTGCTTTTTGCCATTCCGGCAACCAAATGGACGGCGGAAGGCATCTACGTGTTGCTGAGGTTGAGCCGCGGCTATTGGTGGTGGTGGTTGGGCTCGGGGTGGCCGGAGTTGACGGCGGCGAGCTCGGCTGCGGCGGCCGGAGTTCGGGTGCGGTCGGGATCAGTGTTGCAGGGGGTTTGGGGAGGCGTTGGTGCGTGCTGCGTGCTCCTGGTGAGGTGGGGAGCACGATGGTGTGCTTGGTTGGGCGCTACGGCGACCGTGGCCACGACGGCGACATCGCCGGCGGCGTGGAGCTCTCGGCCGAGGTGGGGCTAGGGCCTAGAGGTCGAAAGAGACCAGGGAAGAAGGGGGAAACGATCCGGGGGCTCACCGCGGAGCTGCAGGGATGGTTAGCGGGCTCGGGGACGCGCTGGTGACGGTGAATTCGACGGCGACGACGGTCGGAGCCCGAAGAGGGGAACGCCGACGTGGCGGCGATGCAGGGCTTCCGGGGACCCATGGAGCGGTGGGGAGGAAGAGGGAGTCGAGGCGGAGCTTCTGAGCTAGTCGGGGGAGCGAGGGGTGGCCGGAGACGATGGCTATGGCGAACGGCGGCGACGGTGGTGTTCGGCCGTGAGAGAGAGAGAGCGAGGGAGAGGAGAGGAGAGCCGGGGAGAGTGAGAGAGAGCAGGGGGGGAGGCGTGGCATCGTCCAGGGCGTCGAGCGAGGAGGGGAGGGCAGGCAAGCAGGCGAGCAGGTGGCGTGGCGCGGTGGCGCGCGCGCGCGCCGGCCACACTCCCCTCCCTCTGTCGGGACGAAGACGACAGAGGAGGGAGGTGGGCTGGGCCGGCTGCTGGCTGGGCCAGCCAGCTGGCTGGGCCGCACAGGGAGGAGCCCAGGTAAGCTTCTCCCTTTATATATTTTTCTGTTTTCTGTTTTTCTAATACTTCTGCAACTTTGTTTAATTAAATAAAATAACTAGGCTAGTTCAAAAATCACCAAACTATTCCTGGCCCATAGTTGGATTATTTCCAACATGAAACATTTTAGTTTGGAGGTATTTGAGCATTTAAATATTTTATATAATTTTAAATGCCCAAATTCAAATATTTATGAATTAATTCAAAAATCCTAAGATGGCCTAGGAAAATGTGCACCACTTTTGGCAGAGGTTCTGAACCAAGACAAAAATGATGGGCATTTTAGAAGGGCATATCAGGTTCATTGAAAATTATTTTAGTAAACCCTAGTTGGTTTCAGAGGGGACTGGGGGTTCTGTCATCCCCATTTCAAGTTCCTGATGAAAGAGTAACATGATGCAACACTCTAATGCATGACTAGCTAGGTTGTGACAACTCACCCCCACTCAAAAGAATCTCGTCCCGAGATTTGGGTTCCTCCGGGAAGAAGGCGGGGTACTCGAGTCGAAGACGATCCTCCCTTTCCCAAGTTGCTTCATCCTCAGAATGGTGCGACCATTGAACCTTGAGAAACTTGATGTTCTGGCGTCGAGTGGTACGCTCGGCCTGATCGAGGATACGAATGGGGTACTCTCGATATGTAAGATTATCCTGGAGATCAAGCATTTCGTGGTCCACTTCACGGATAGGATCCGAGAAGCAACGCCTGAGTTGAGAAACGTGGAAGACGTCGTGAACTCTGGAGAGGTGCGGAGGTAGTTCCAACTGGTAGGCAACTTCTCCTCGTTTGGCGAGAATGCGAAAAGGTCCAATGTAACGAGGAGCCAATTTGCCTTTGATACCGAAACGATGGGTTCCCTTCAGAGGGGTGACCCGAAGATAAGCCTTCTCGTCAACCTCGAAAGTCATAGCCTTATGTTTTCGGTCATATTGACTCTTTTGACGAGATTGGGCTGTTTTCAACTTTTCACGAACGATGCGAACTTGTTCTTCTGCTTCCTGGATCATATCCGGGCCAAAGAATTGTCTTTCCCCGGTCTCTGACCAGTTAAGGGGTGTTCGACATCGTCGTCCATAGAGAACTTCAAAAGGGGCTTTACCCAAGCTAGATTGATAGCTGTTGTTGTAAGCGAATTCGGCGAACGGAAGGCACTTCTCCCAGTCCATTCCGAATGAGATAACAGAGGCTCGAAGCATGTCTTCTAGAATTTGGTTGACGCGTTCCACTTGACCACTCGACTGAGGGTGGAAAGCGGTGCTAAAGGAAAGACGGGTTCCCATAGCATTTTGGAAACTTTCCCAAAATCGAGAGGTGAAAAGACTTCCTCGATCCGAGTTAATTTCCAAAGGAACACCATGGAGAGACCCTATTCGGGAGATGTATAAGTCTGCCAATTGACTGGCGGTTATACTCTCACGAACAGGTAAGAAATGGGCTACTTTGGAAAGACGATCGACAACGACAAAGATAGCATTATTCCCTCTCTTGGTCCTGGGAAAACCGGTAATGAAATCCATACCAATTTTATCCCATTTCCATTCAGGAATAGCTAGGGGTTGAAGGGTGCCAGCAGGCCGTTGATGCTCTGCTTTTACACGACGACAGACGTCGCAGTTAGCAATATACTGAGCAATTTCTCTCTTCATCCTAGTCCACCAGAACCTCTGGCGTAGGTCCTGATACATCTTAGTACTACCGGGATGAATAGTGAGAGGAGATTCATGAGCCTCCTTAAGGATCAACTGCCGTAGATGCCGGTTCTTGGGAACCACTAGACGGTTCTCAAAGTACACAACACCATGATCATTTGTGGAGAAACAACTAGCACCTCCGCTAGCAATGTTTTCCTTGATCTTAGCTATTCCCTTATCTCGCTTCTGGGCAGCAATGATTTGATCCGTAAGAGTAGGTTTCGCCACTAAGGTGGAGAGAAATCCTTGAGGAACAGTGTGAAGGTTAAGCTTCCGAAATTCCTCATGGAGAAGCGGTTGACTTTGTTGTAACATCAGATTGTTACAATAAGATTTACGACTTAGCGCATCAGCCATGACGTTGGCTTTCCCTGGGGTGTAGGTTATTCCTAAGTCGAAGTCTGTGATCAATTCAACCCAACGTCTCTGCCTGAGATTCAAATCCGGTTGGGTGAAGATGTACTTCAGACTTTGGTGATCAGTGAATATTTCGCAACGATTACCGAGGAGGTAATGTCGCCAGGTCTTAAGTGCATAGACTACGGCTGCAAGCTCTAGATCATGAGTAGGATAATTCTCCTCATGTGGGTGCAATTGCCGTGAAGCGTAGGCAATTACGTGTCGATCTTGCATGAGGATGCAACCTAGTCCTTGTCGCGAGGCGTCGCAGTAGATAACAAAGTCCTTAGAGAAGTCTGGCGGTACCAGTACGGGAGCAGAAGTCAGGCGTCTTTTCAGTTCCTGAAAGCTGTGCTCACATTGTGGAGTCCATTCGAACTTTTTATCTTTCTTGAGGAGCTCGGTTAGAGGTTTAGCAACCTTGGAGAAGTTCTCGACAAAGCGACCACAATAGCTCGCTAAGCCTAGAAAACTCCGAACTTGCTTGACTGATTCGGGTGGAGTCCAGTTAAGGACGGCTTGAACTCGCTCAGGGTTAACAGCAATACCTTTACCAGATATTACATGACCCAGATAGGTCACTTCTGACAACCAGAATTCACATTTAGAAAATTTGGCATAAAGGCGATGCTCTCGAAGTTTTTGCAACACTAGTCTTAGATGTTCGGCATGTTCTTCCTCGTTCTTGGAGTAGATGAGTATATCATCGAGGTAAACCACGACGAATTTATCCAAATACTCCATGAAGATTGAGTTCATTAACCGAGAAAAGGTGGCTGGAGCGTTGGTTAATCCGAAGGACATGACGGTGTACTCGTATTGGCCATAACGAGTAACAAAGGCCGTTTTAGGAATGTCCCCGTTTCTGATTTTGATTTGATGGTAGCCCAACCTCAAATCCATTTTGGAGAAGACTGAGGATCCAGCGAGATGATCGTACAGGTCATTGATCCTGGGAAGCGGATATTTGTATTTGATTGTGACCAAATTGACAGGTCAGTAATCTACAACCATCCGGTCCGTACCATCCTTCTTCTTGACGAATAGGACGGGGCAAGCCCACGGAGATGAGCTAGGTCGGATGAAACCCTTTTTCAAGGACTCATCGAGTTGTTTCTTAAGCTCGGCTAGTTCTAGGGGTGCCATCTTATAAGGTCTTCTAGCAATCGGAACGGTTCCTGGAATGAGGTCTATTACAAACTCAACATCCCTGTCAGGTGGAACACCTGGCAATTCCTCTGGAAAGACATCCGGGAAGTCACGGACTACCGGAACGTCCTCAAGGTCTGGCAAAGGGCTGGCGTTAAGAGAATATAATTGTCGCTTGGCTATTCGGGTCAAGACATTGACTATTTCTCCCGAAGGATGGGTGAGTTGAACAGTCCTAGAGAAGCAATCGATTTGGGCATGATGAGCCGACATCCAGTCCATGCCCAGAATGATGTTAATATCTGAAGATTTAAGGGCTATCAAAGACGCGAGGAAAACAAGTCGGTTGACTTGGATTTCATTTCCATAACTTACCCTAGAGGTCTGCCATCTAGAACCAGGGGTAGAGATTTCCATAGTGGATGGCATGTCACAGAATGCAACGTTATGCAAACGAGCATAACTTTCGGATATAAAAGAATGAGAGGCTCCTGTATCGAAAAGAACAGATGTCGGGTGGCAGTTAACAAGAAGCGTACCGAGAACGACGTTGGGATCCTCTTGAGCTTCTTCGGCAGAGATACAGTTGACATGGCCACGTGAAGCGGTGACCGGCTTGGCGTGGAATATTTTTCCTGTCGGCTTGCCACGGCCAACAGCTTTAGCAGATTGATTGGGGTTGGTCTGGGGACACTCACGCATATAGTGACCAGATTCCCCACACTTGAAACAAGTCACGGAACTGGTATGTGGAGGAGCATTGTTAGTTGGACCCCCATAGGGCTTGGCTGGAGCAGACTGTTGAACGGGGCGAGGCGCCTGGAAGGATGGCCTCGATGTAAACCTGGGTGGCAGGGCGGTGTTGGGTACCCACACGCGGCGCTTCTGAGGACCAGCACCGGATGAGGAACCCATGTCACGTCCATGCTTGCGTGTTGCGTCATAGTCAGTCTGACCAGTTTCAGCACTGATGGCTTTGTTGACAAGTTTCGAGAAAGATGTACACTCATGCAGACGGAGGTCGCGGCAAAGCTCAGGACTAAGGCCCTTACGGAACCTTGCTTGCTTCTTGGCATCGGTAGACACTTCCTCGGTTGCATATCGTGCGAGATTACCAAACTCCCTGCTGTAAGCATCCACAGAAAGTCGGCCTTGGGTGAAACTGCAAAATTCTTCACGTTTACGGTCCATGAGACCCTCCGGAATGTGATGTTCACGGAAAGCCTCGCTGAATTCAGCCCAAGTAGTGACATGGCCCGCTGGGCGCATAGCTCCATAATTCTCCCACCATAGACTGGCGGGGCCTTCAAGATGATATGCAGCAAAGGTGACCTTGTCAGCCTCCGCTACCAGCGCGGAACGCAGTTTATGAGAGATACTGCGAAGCCAGTCATCAGCGTCGAGAGGCTCGACGGAGTGGTGGAACGTGGGTGGATGCAATTTGATAAAATCACTGAGTGACACCACGTTAGCCCTCTGATGGTGTGTTGTATTCTGTTCAATACGCTCCAACAAACGGTTTGTCTCCCGCTTGTTTCTCTCAGCTTCCATCATGACCTCGGCTAGTGAAGGAGGATGAGGCAGATTTGCATCCCTAGCTTCACTGCCTTCGGCCTGCTCTTGAGAAGCAGGGTTAGCACGCGTGTTGACCATCCTAGGAAATCAAGACAATGTTTTAGTCAGGATGGTAAAATTCCGACATAGGATTTATAATGTAAGAAATAACTCGGAATGCAAGATGATCATCCGTATGACATGGTAGATACAGAAACTGCTTCTTTATTCCATCGTCATACACACCATACAGAGTTTAGTACAAGACCAAACAAAGTACTATTACGGTGAAAAGAGGATTACATCAATCGGAGGCATTCCAAGCTCCTATACATTATTTTTCTACACCTCCGGAAGGAGTACAAACTAGGTCATATCCCACGAGTCACGCGGGACGATAGACTACACAGCTAGTGCGAACTAGTGATACTACCACTAACTCAGACCGATCCGTAGTAGTCCTCGTAGAAGTCACCTCCATAGCCTGGGAGCTCAACATGATCATCTGGAAACAGACGGTCTCGCGGAGCTTGTGGACCATAGGGGCTAGGATGAGGCCTTGGACCAACAAACGGTGGCCTGCGGGGACCGCGAGGTGGGGTGATGCCTCCTACATCACGCCAAACCATCACGTCTGGCAGAGCAGATCTCACAGGATAGAGATCGCGCATATCTGAATATCCAGCTTGCACCGCCGGTGCGAACCGAGTCAAAGTGGCCCAGTGGTCAGCACGGGTGTTGAAGAGCTCTAGCCTTAAGGCCCGATTTTCACGGTCCTTATCCTCGAGCATCTCGGCAGTGGTGAGAGTCCGTGAATCCTCCTGAGTGGAGTCAGCATAGATAGCCTGGAGATACCCTTGTGCTCCCGGAAGTGATCCTGGCATATACCGGAAATCAGAGTCCCGAATTAACCCAGATCTGACTCGCATAATGGTCATCATAGAGTAGGCGGCGTCCTGCACAGCCATCTCAATAGTAACCCCGAGTCCATAGGAGCAGTGAAGAGGCTCGGTGGATCTAGGATAAGATGGAAATATCCTGACAGTG
Source organism: Triticum dicoccoides (assembly GCF_002162155.2). Lineage (NCBI taxonomy): Eukaryota > Viridiplantae > Streptophyta > Magnoliopsida > Poales > Poaceae > Triticum > Triticum dicoccoides. The sequence goes on along the minus strand of NC_041386.1, from coordinate 383,069,823 downwards.
CAGAGATACTGGCTTTGATTGAAGTCCCGGAATTGCTCTTCGACCGTGTACTCGGGATACCAGCGGTATCCAGCCTCAGTCATTACCCTGACCAACTTAGCAGTATGGCCGGGTACATCTAGGCATCGAGTCAGGCGAACCACTTGATTGAGGTCGCGAGTGGCCATCTGAAAGCATATTTATAATGCAAAGGCGTTAGAATTTCTAGCAAAATTTCGGCAGCATAACAGCTGTAAATGCTCAAAAAGGATATTGAGACATTTGACAAAGGATTTCATACACACTCAACATCATCATATCAAAGTTCTGAACCATTCTGACTACATAATGTGGTAGTAGAACTGAACTAGGCTTGTAACCATCAAACTTATAAGGTACTACTGATTAGTAACATGTGATCCTGATAGAGGAATAGATCCTAATTCCTTAACCCCCGGTGGAAGAATGGACCGACTCAGATCAGAATATCATAAGGTATAAGGAGTAAAAAGAGCCTTACGTTCCATCCCACAAACAATTCCCCTACATATAACTAAAGAATTTCTAGACTCAACATCGACCAGTTTGGCTTGGAGAACCTACAGGCAGTCCGGCTCTGATGCCAACGCTGTCAGGACCCCGACTTGATGTCACATCGATCTAGATGGTAACACCTCATATCACTTTGCGGCCTCACGCACGGTATTCCCACGGGTGTCGCCTTACCTTTTCCCGGGACCGTTTGCGCCTTTTGGCTCACGTATATGATAGTGTCGCTAGCATCCATATGATAAAGAGCCCGGGCTGACATGACTAGTCGTAAACCCAAAGTGGCACAGACTTACAAGGACAGGCATCCATGACCCAGCTTCGAACGTGTCGGTCATCAGCAAGTGGGTCCGGGCTGTAGCACTGGGCTAACAGGACTCCGGTAAACCGGGCTGTAGCGGGCTAACAGGACTCCGGTACTCAAAGCGTGACATTTCCCCGAAGGGACAGACACAGGAACGAAGAAGGACACATGCCGGCCAGCCTAAGTGTTCCAGAGCAGTAGCAAGCTACCATGGCTCAGCGGTAACACTAGGAGACATTTCCCGGTAAGAGAGGCTACTAAAGATAAACAACTAGATAGTCAGATCCCACACATACCAAGCATTTCAGTCATACAAACAATATGCTCGATATGTGCAAATACAACGAAGCATCACAACATGACTCTACGACACAAGTACTTTATTTAAGGCTCAGTGAGCCATACATAACATACACAAAGGTACGGGTCTCACGACCCCACATACAAGTCATACAGTCATACAAACCAGCAGCGGAAGTAGCTTGTCTGGGTACAGACAACTAGTAAAATAAAAGAGGCTTGGAAAGCCTAGCTATACTACGTGGTCCTTCACAAGCTCAGGGTCACCACCTGGGTCTTTAGCCTATTCGTTGATGTCAACGTCTACATAGAACCCATCAGAAGGGGTTGCAGCGTCTTCTGTAAAAATGTAGATTATAGCAACATGAGTACAAAGGTACTCAGCAAGACTTACAACAGATCCTACATACATGCATAGTATCAAGAAGGGTTGGTGGAGTTATTGCAGCAAGCCAGCTTTGACTCTTGGCTAGGCTATCCTACGATACTCCAACTTGAAATGGTTTTGCGCACACGAGTCCACTACTCACCAATTCAATACACTACCGAGGATCCACCTCCGTCTTCCTACGGAAGAGCCATCCTCGGCACTCACACTTATCTTGAGGCTTTTAACAGTTTCCATTTACTTGTCTATGAACTGTATAGGCAACCAAGTAGTCCTTTACCGCGGACGCGGCTATTCGAATAGATTATGATAGCCCTGCAGGGGTGTACTTCTTCATACATGTTTCCACCACTTAGCGTCTGCACACGACATGTGCTCGGCAGACTTCAAGCGAAAGCCGACGTGGGTGTAGACCACGACCTACCTAAACACTTAAGCCTCTAGTCCAGGTTTATCGCCTATTCAGGTTCCATCCGCAGGGAGTCCGGCCGAGGTTTCCCATACGGCCCCGAACGATGTGAACAGGGTTCCCGAGATACCTAACGGGTATTCGGTACACCCGGCCACGTACCTACCGCATCACAGCCCACCCCTATGGTCAGCGCTGTCCACGGCCTCCAGTAGGCTACAAACACCAGAAACTACTTGCAACTCCTGGACAGAGAGCTAGGGTGAATAAGAAGTCGAGCGGGGTCATATTTCAGGGCCCAATGCATGGTAGTAGCTGTATCTTAAATCACGCATACAGATCTCAGTGCTTAAGGTCGGCTTCAATGAAACAACCCACCATGTACTCCTACATGGCCTCTCATCGACACCTTTACTAAATCGTGTTCACCACACCACTCTTAATACCGACATGATCATTTCACTCCAGCCCATCACCCAGATGAACCAGACCTGACACGACTCTAAGCGTAGCAGGCATAGCAAGGTAGGAACAACACATACATATGGCTCAATCAACTCCTACACATGCTAGTGAGTTTCATCTAGTTACTGTGGCAATGACAGGTCATGCAGAGGAAATGGGTTCAACTACCGTAGCACACAGCAGTTTGAATCGCGTTGTCTTAATGCAGTAAAAGAGAGCAGGAGCGAGAACATGGGATTGTATCGATATGATCAAATGGTTGGTTGCTTGCCTGATGGTTCGATGCACTGATACGGTTCTTCGCTAGGGTAATCAGGGTACTCTTCGGGGACAGAACCTGCCGCAGAGAGCACCGATACACAAGCATTACCAAACAGTATGCAACAATATGATGCATGCATGAGACATGGCAAAATGAGTGTATTGGGCTAATGCAACTAAAACCAGGGGTGTTTGAACAAATTTGAATCAAGGATTCAAATTTCAAATTCAAATATGGCCTTTTAAAGTGCCTTTTCTTGTTCTGCTTAAAACATCAATTTAACTTGTTTGATCATGCATGAAAATAGTACAGATGGATAGATTGGATTTTTCTGATCATTTTTCATATATAATTTGTCCAATTTGGAGTTACAGAATAAAAGTTATGAATTTTTGAAGTTTAAATAATATTCTGGAATTTCCTGATTTAATTTAATTCCAGAAATATAATTATTGCGTCAGCATGACATCAGCATGACGTCAGTGGTCAACTGTGGCTGGCTGAGGTCAAACCTGACGTGTGGGGCCCACACGTCAGTGACAGGGGGGGGTTAAACAGGATTAAATTAATCCTAATTAGGGGTTAGTGGCGCTGGGGCCCACTGTCAGTGTCAGGGGGGGTTGACTAACAGTAGTTAGCGCTAACCTAACCACCTGGCCGACAGGGCCCACGCGTCAGTGACCCTGGGGGGTCAAACCCCAGGTCGGACAAGTCAAACCCCACCGGCGACATGACGCCGGCGAGGCCCGAGACGGCGGCGAAAGTGCTTTTTGCCATTCCGGCAACCAAATGGACGGCGGAAGGCATCTACGTGTTGCTGAGGTTGAGCCGCGGCTATTGGTGGTGGTGGTTGGGCTCGGGGTGGCCGGAGTTGACGGCGGCGAGCTCGGCTGCGGCGGCCGGAGTTCGGGTGCGGTCGGGATCAGTGTTGCAGGGGGTTTGGGGAGGCGTTGGTGCGTGCTGCGTGCTCCTGGTGAGGTGGGGAGCACGATGGTGTGCTTGGTTGGGCGCTACGGCGACCGTGGCCACGATGGCGACATCGCCGGCGGCGTGGAGCTCTCGGCCGAGGTGGGGCTAGGGCCTAGAGGTCGAAAGAGACCAGGGAAGAAGGGGGAAACGATCCGGGGGCTCACCGCGGAGCTGCAGGGATGGTTAGCGGGCTCGGGGACGCGCTGGTGACGGTGAATTCGACGGCGACGACGGTCGGAGCCCTAAGAGGGGAACGGCGACGTGGCGGTGATGCAGGGCTTCCGGGGACCCGTGGAGCGGTGGGGAGGAAGAGGGAGTCGAGGCGGAGCTTCTGAGCTAGTCGGGGGAGCGAGGGGTGGCCGGAGACGATGGCTATGGCGAACGGCGGCGACGGTGGTGTT
>NC_041386.1:383064443-383065568 GCF_002162155.2 Triticum dicoccoides | reverse complement strand
AGGTGGGCTGGGCCGGCTGCTGGCTGGGCCAGCCAGCTGGCTGGGCCGCACAGGGAGGAGCCCAGGTAAGCTTCTCCCTTTATATATTTTTCTGTTTTCTGTTTTTCTAATACTTCTGCAACTTTGTTGAATTAAATAAAATAACTAGGCTAGTTCAAAAATCACCAAACTATTCCTGGCCCATAGTTGGATTATTTCCAACATGAAACATTTTAGTTTGGAGGTATTTGAGCATTTAAATATTTTATATAATTTTAAATGCCCAAATTCAAATATTTATGAATTAATTCAAAAATCCTAAGATGGCCTAGGAAAATGTGCACCACTTTTGGCAGAGGTTCTGAACCAAGACAAAAATGATGGGCATTTTAGAAGGGCATATCAGGTTCATTGAAAATTATTTTAGTAAACCCTAGTTGGTTTCAGAGGGGACTGGGGGTTCTGTCATCCCCATTTCAAGTTTCTGATGAAAGAGTAACATGATGCAACACTCTAATGCATGACTAGCTAGGTTGTGACAGCACACTTATTAACTGTTTGGTTCATTAGTTGTCGTGTTTAGTTAACTGTTTGGTTCAATTCTGCAAATGTGATGTTCAGTTCTTCAAGGAGCAATTTTGTATTGTCTTCCATGTGAGAAATAAATCGATTTTTTCTTTACAAAATACATGAGAAACAAATACAATTGTTATATTTCCAAGTTGTCAAGCATGGTTGGTATGGTTAACTGTTTGATCTTCTAGTATGTTATACATTGTGCAATGTGGTGCTTAGTTAATATTAGGTTCATTTGTTGTGGTGTTTAGTTAACTGTTTGGTTCCATTCTGCAATGTGATGTTTAATTGTTGTGGGTGCATTCTGTTATTGTATACCATGTGAGAAATAATTCGAATTTGGTTGTACTAAATACATGAGAAACAAATACAATTGCTATATTTCCAAGTTGATAAGCATGCTTGGTTTGGTTAACCGTCTGATCTTCTATTAGGAGTATGTTATATTGTGCAATGTGGTGCTCAGTTATTGTTTGGTTCATTTGTTGTGGTGTTTAGTTGACTGTTTGATTCAATTCTGCAATGCGATGTTCAATTGTTGAGGGTGCATTCTGTTATTGTATACCATGT
>NC_041386.1:382981338-383064185 GCF_002162155.2 Triticum dicoccoides | reverse complement strand
AAGCATGCTTGGTTTGGTTAACTGTCTGATCTTCTATTAGGAGTATGTTATATTATGCAATGTGGTGCTCAGTTGATGTTTGGTTCATTTGTTGTGGTGTTTAGTTATCTGTTTGGTTCAATTCTGCAATGCAATGTTCAATTGTTGTGGGTGCATTCTGTTATTGTATACCATGTGAGGAATAAATTGAATTTGGTTGTAGTAAATACATGAGAAACAAATACAATTGCTATATTTCCAAGTTGTTAAGCATGTTTGGTTTTGTTAACCGTCTGATCTTCTATTAGGAGTATGTTATATTGTGCAATGTGGTGCTCAGTTAATGTTTGGTTCATTTGTTGTGGTGTTTAGTTAACTGCTTGGTTCAATTCTGCAATGCGATGTCCAATTCTCGTGGGTAGAATTTTGTATTGTTGTGCATGTGAGGAATAAATCGAATTTGGCTGCACTTAATACATGAGAAACATATAAAAGTGCTATATTTCCTAGTTCTTAATCATGCTTTGTTTGGATAAATGGGTTTTCCATGTGGCTTGAATTAATCTGATGAATCTGCAATGTGCTTATTTTTCATCAACATACTTTACTAATAGCATGCGAACCCTTACTTAACCTGATGACTAACTACCTTATATGTGTTGCAGGGAAACAATGGGAAGCACTGAGGTTTACAATCTAGGTTAGCACGTGCATGGTCCATTGTCTAATAGCACATTATTGTGCAATTGCAGGAACCATTCTAATATTTAGGTTTTTAACAATTTGTTCTTGCACATGTAGGTCCTGCTGTCAGAGGTTTTGACCCACTGTTCGACCCTTTTTGCATATGGGGAAATGAGTTGTCCATGAATATCAATCAAGTCAAGAAAGTCGGAAAGATTGTTAGGATAAAGAAATGTGCGACAAAAAACAACAAGATCTTTGTCTACACAATGAAGAAGACATCGGTTCACTACAAGATGGTACTAACTATTATACCTTGCCTTTTTTATTCCTTTGCCCCATTTCCAATATGGAGAAGATATTTATGCACATCCTTGTTTTCAGGCCTTTCCAAAGCAGTTCAATGATGATTTTCGTCTCAAACCACCTGTATGGTCAGTAGGCGAGGAAGGTTTTCATACAACACCCATGGTTCAATATTGAATTGTTCCTGAAGAGGACGAAGGACGGACGGTCAATCATCCACAGGCACTGGCCTAAAGTTGCAAAGACCTTGAACATGAATGAAGGCTCAATATTCACCTTCCGCTTCAGCAGTTTTCCAGATGAGATGCATTTGTCTATGTACGGTCTATGATGCTAATTTCGAAAGGTCATGTTGCATGTGAAACTTGGTGCTGGTGTAGTTGTGTAATGGGGTAGCTGAGTGCTGAAGCTATATCATGTTGTACTCTGACGTATTTCAATTATGAAATCATGCTTCCTTAATATGGAAATGAAATATATTATGTGCTTAATATGAATGTCAACTAGATTAATAAATGGATTATTAATAATAGAGCAATTAGCCTGCTAATGCGAATTAGCCTGCTAATTGGGTTTTGCTATTGCAAACAGTTATTGAGAAAATACTGTAAGCGATGACCTCAGGTAACGCACAATAAACTGTGTTGGATCAATGAATAATCACACACGACCTTTTCTTGAAAACTGTTTGCATTAGGCCACCTTGTGCAAACGTTTACCACATAAAAACTGTGTGTGATGGACAACCTTTGCCACACAGTTTCTTCTACGCACCGTGTGTGATGCATTCAATAATGAGAACAATAAAATTGTTATTACCGTGTGTGATGTAACTGCAAACGGAAACATTTTCCTTGGAGTGACTGTGTGGGATGTATATACAAACGGAAACATTTAGCGGGGACTGACTGTGTGGGATGTACTTATGACCGGAAACGATTTTGCATGTATAATTGTTTTTTTTGCACTATTGTACGTATAACCGTATTTGGTCGCTCGCCGGTCGCACACGACCTCATTTTGCCGAGTGTGTGTGCCAGGAGGGCATATCCCCAACGGTTTCTGGGTCGTGTGGCAAGGACCCCCCCCTATCGCCCACACTCACTTGGCGACGGTTCCAAATGCCATCGCGGAAAGGGGTTAAAAACCGTTTGTATAGCACCTCGTTGTACCAGTGAGTGTATGATACTACCTTTAATTATAGTGCATAGTATAATAGAGTAGTATTATAGATGATCATATTTATTGCCATGCATGACACAAATTTGCATCGCATTTAACATGATACAGTATCTACCTATATGTTACTCTAACATTCTCTATCTTCTTCAATTCTTTGCCACATCAGCATACTTGCTATTTCCGAGTGCATGATACTGGCTATGATACCACCACTATGGCCAGCCTTATAGTGGGGAGTATCATATACTAGTATCATGCATATGATACTAGTGTATGATACTACCTTCATAGTGCATAGTATCATAGAGTAGTATCATAGATAACCGTATTTATGGCCATGCATGACACAAAGTAGTATAGCATTTATTATGTTACGGTATCTGCCTATGTTACTCTAATCCACTCTCCCTTCTTTAATTCCTTGCCACATCATCATATTTGCTATTCCTGAGTGCATGATACCGGCTATGATACCCCCACTGTGGCCAGCCTTAGCAAAGAAGGTGTACAAATCATTTCTGCGTCGCTTTGCGAGTTTTCATCTGTTTGTCTGAGGAGCAGGGAGAAGTTTCAAACATTTCGGCCGCGAGGTGCGGTAGGCCTGGTTGGTATCTTAATTACAAGAAATTCAGATGGAGTCCAGACAACATCAAAATCGATGTGTGCCAGTGGCGTGCTCTCACGGCCCCGTGGAAAAATTTTGGTAAAGTTTGGCACAAGTTTTGATGATCGCTCCTTCTAAACCGGAGCATCTCACATGGAGGATCATGGTTTCCAAAAGGAGATGTGTCAATTCAAACTCTAGTGGTCGGTGACTTCATCGTTTGGCCTCATAAAAATTTCCACAGTATGCAATCACCATTATACCACGGGTTTAATTTTCTGGCTCATTTCATGTATCGTTAGCTATATTTAAGACATTTTTTGAGTTTGACGTGCATTTTGTGCATAAAAGTAAAATTACAACCGGAATTGCATTTCCTATCGAAAGGGATGAGGATTGTTGTTCGATCTGAGAGCATCCAACGGTGCAGACGTACGATCCATGGGGTTTGGGTTCTATCTAATCAGATAGCATGACTCAGATCGCGTGCGGGGTTTGGTCGGCACACGGCTTTCATGAATGAACTGTGTGCTATTCGCAAACCAGATTGCATATCTTTTGTTCACACATACTGGAGTGAGATCAATTGAGTGTGCTGCCTATATGATATAATAATAATAATAATAATAATAATAATAATAATAATAATAATAATAATAATAATAATAATAAACAGTTGATATTCATTGCCTGAACTGACAGCATATCAAGGTCAACATATTAACGGTTCTTACATCAACAGAAAATCGGGCATAACTCACAAATTCAGTACATGCGACAGTTCTAAATTGAACAAATTAAGTTGCAAGGTAGGCATAAAGACTAGTCTTATGACTTAATTCTCATGTACATGGGGGAATTAGGATCATTATGTTGACCCCAAATGAACTTGGGTTTTGTGATGATTTTACGCTTCTCTGTTAGATGGGTGCGTGATCCCTTGGCTGGCAACTCAGCAAATTCATCGTACTCATCCTCATCAGCAACATCCTCGACACCCAGTACCCTCCTGTTCCCATGCATCACTACATGGTAGTTCTTATGCAAGGGGTCTTCCGCATAGAAAATCTGGGTAGCATCGCTGGCAAGAATGAACGGGTCCGCGTGATATGCCATCGTTGTCCTGTTAACACATGTCTTCCTGTAATCATCAACCTTTACAGGACCAAGAGGGATCCATGCGCACCTGAATAACGCCAGCTTAACTTTCACCAAATCTCTTTGATGGTTCCATAGTATACCCTTTTACCAGCTTCATCTACAGTCATGCATTCTATTCGAATAGAGCTGTTTTGATATGAGGTCTTCTCATCATGTTCCTCGGTGTAGAATGTGTATCCATTTATGTCATATGCTTGGTACATCAACATCGTAGGCAATGGCTTTTGTGCCAACCACATAGCAATGTCATCGATGGATCCTTGTGCCAAACGATTCTTCAGCCATTCGGCGTAGTTCTTAGTGTGCTCCTTCATCTCCATATCTGATGAAGGCACCATTGGTAAGAAGCTTTGGCGTATCTCCACCAAGTGTTCTTCGGCATAAGCACGGAGAACTGGGCTGTTAAGCAGTACCGTTAAATGGGCTTTCTCTGCCAATTCTCTGGGTGCATCCATTTGTGTGCCAGCAAGGACCGGCTTACCTTTCAGCCTTCCCTAGTGGCGAGAGTGGGACAAACCTATAGGTCTTTGTTTTATGTATTCGGTGCAAAACTTAACCACCTCCTCCACGGTATAACCTTGTAGGATGCTTGCCTCTAGATGGTTTCAGTTCTAACAATAGCGCTTCAGTATTCCCATGAACCGCTCGAAGGGATACATGTTGCGAAGAAACACAGGACCACAATATTTTATCTCGTCGACAAGGTGCACAGTGAGATGGACCATGACATCAAAGAATGATGGTGGGAAAAACATCTCTAGGTTGGACAATATTCTTGCAATATCCTCTTGCATATGATCCAACTCTTCAATATCTAGAACTTTCTAGCATAGTTGGTTGAAGAAATCACAGAGCTCAATGAGTGTCTTTCTTATATCTTTGTCCATCAGATTCCTGATGGCCACTGGGATGATTTGTGTCAACATTACGTGGCAATCATGTGACTTCATGTGTTCCAACTTCATTTTACCTGAGCTCACATCCACGAGACTTCTGATGTTTGCGGAGTAGGAAGAGGGTGTCTTAACTGACAACAAATAGGTGAAGAACTATGTTGCTTCTTTTGTACTGAAATAGTAACTCTGGCGAGCTTTGATGAATTTTCCATCATCTTCTGCTTCACTCTTGCGTGTTGATTGATCAGCAAGCACATCGAGCCGTGCACCATCACCATCCTTTGTTTTACCTTTAATCTTGAGCAGAGTACCAAGTATGCTTTCACATTCGTTCTTCTCTACGTGCATGACATCGATGCAATGACGTACACATAGAATATCCCAGTAAGGTAATTTCCAGAACACCAATTTCTTCTCAAACATTTGACCCCTGGGTGTTTGTTTCACCGTCAAAGCGTGCTTCTTGCCAAGCACAACATTAATTTGTTTAGCCATGTTGTGGACCACCTCCCCAGCATAGTGTCTTGGGCCCACATCTACCACTGTTGTACCATCAAATTCAGCTTTCATCTTTCGATATGGGTGATTTCTCCATAAGAACCTACGATGACACAAATACACGGTTTTGTGTGAGTTGGGAAGAAATCTGCTAGTTGTCCTATCCATGCATGTGATACACCCTACATCTCCCTTTGTTTTCTGCCCCGATGTGTTGCCTAGTGTCGGCATATCTTGAATGGTGTGCACCAGCATTGCATGTAGATCGAAAATCTCCTTTTTGTAAGCATGATAACATTTTACAGCAGGCGCATCTATCCACACTGTGAGCAGTTCTTCTACCAGTAGCTGAAAGTAAATGTCGATGTCATTTGCAGGTTGCTTCAGGCCTTGAATAATCATTGACATCATAATGTATTTTTTTCTTCATACACAATCAAGGAGCTAGGTTATATATGCACAGAACCACGGGCCATGTGCTATGATTGGTGCTCATATCGCCAAAAGGATTCATCCCGTCGATACACTCCCCGAGCCTTATACTTCTAGCATCCTTGGCAAAGTCTTTAAACTTGTTGTCGATTAATTCCCACTGAGCCCCATCTTCTAGGTGCCTCATATATTTATCCGCAGTTCGCTCATCATGATGCCACCGCAACCTCTTTGCCTCTCTAGCATTTGCAAACAAACGCCTCAACCTTGGAATTAAAGGCAAGTACCAAACAACCTTGAACGAGATTCATGTCTTGATCTCGTCGTCCAATTTGTACTTGTCCTTTGCTCTCCTACGCTTGTATCGTGCATGCATGCATGTGGCACATGCACACAAATCTTTGTGCTCACCACGGTACAATATACAATCATTCACACAAGTGTGTATCTTCTGTACTTCAAGTTCCAATGGGCAAACAATTTTCTTCACTTCGTTCGTGCTTCTGGGGAACACATTGTCTTCCGGAAGAATTTCTTTGAAAATACCTAACATCTCTGTGAAACCCTTGTTTAATAGACTATTTGCTGCTTTAAATCTGAGAAGCGCCAGGGTGGCACTCAACTTGGAATATTTCTTTTTGCAACCTGGATACAATTCTTTCTTGGAGTTCGTATCAATGGTTGGCAGATCCTTGTACCAAATCATATCCTTTTTGTGCCCTTAAAATCCGCAAGCATAGCAGCAAAATCCGGCATATCAAGATCATCGTCATCTGTGTCGACGTCTTGGTTTTCCAGTGGGCCTTTCGGCTTTCCGGTGTTCCATTGGTAGCTTGACGCCTCTGCCCTGATGTTAGATTCAAAATCCATGTGACATCGATCGGGGTTTGGCATCTCGCAACCCTTGGTATATTCATCCATGACATGCTCTTCGCCGTGTCTGGTCCAACATGTATATCCATCCATGAATCCCCGAGAGAGTAAGTGCCACTGGACATCTCCAACTTCACGTGACTCTGTAATGGCACAATCAGTACATGGGCACAGGATGTAATCTGCATCACCAATTCTCCTCCTTGTACTTTCAGCCAAATTCATGAACTCTGTCACGCCACTGATAAAATATGTGGTTCTCTGATTCTTCATCCATTGAGATCGTTCCATCTGCACCACACGAATGGTAATTAAAAACAAAAAACATTAATACACGGATTCACTGATGCCCAAAGATGCATGCATAAATCACAAGGTTTTATTTTCATAATTACCAAGGGCGCTCCATATTGTTACCCAGACGTGCAATTACAAAAATTAATGGTCAGTTGATACGTCTCCAACGTATCTATAATTTATGAAGTATTCATGCCATGTTTACAACAATTTTACATGGTTTTGGTATGATTTTATTAGAACTAACCCGGACTAACGTTGTTTTCAGCAGAACTACCGTGGTGTCGTTTTTGTGCAGAAATAAAAGTTCTTGGAATGGGCTGAAAATTCATGGTGATTTTTGATGGACCAAAAGATACCCCTGGAGCATCGGAGCTAGGCCAGGAGTGGAAAAGGAGTCCATAAGCCTAGCGGCGCCCCCCGGCTTGTGGGCCCCTCGAGCATCCTCCAGACGTGAGACCGGCACCAAAAATTCCTATAAATCTCCAAACCCCCAAAAAGAAACCTAGATCGGAAGTTCCGCCACCACAAGCCTCAATAGCCATGAAAAATCAATCTAGGCCTCTCTGGCACCCTGCCGAAGGGGGCCATCATCAACGGAGGTCATGCAGGAGGAAGCCAGAAGGGGCCATCATCACCATGGAGGCCAAGGGCCAGAGGGAGAGCCTCTCCCCATCTAGGAGGGGCATGGAGGAGGAAACACAAGGGGGAGACTCTCTTCCCCTCTCTCTCTCTCTCTCTCTCTCTCTGTGGCGCCGGAGTGCCGCCGGGGGAACCATCACCGCGGTGATCGTCTTCATCAACATCACCATCTTCATCACCTTCATCATCTCTTTTAAGCGGTACACTCTGCCGCACCCTGTTGTAATACCCTACTTGAACATGGTGCTTTATGCCACACGTTATGTTCCAGTGATGTGTTGCCATCCTATGATGTATTGAGTAGATTTCTTTTGTCTTTTGGGTTGATTGATGATTTAGATTGGTTTGAGTTGCATGTTTTATTTTCGTGATGTCCTATGGTGCCTTCCATGCCGCACACACGTGAAGGATTCCCGCTGTAGGGTGTTGCAATACGTTCATGATTCGCTTATAGTGGGTTGATAGAGTGACAGAAGCTTAACCCTGAGTAAGGGGGTGGTTGCGTATGGGATAAAGGGGACTTGATACTTTAATGCTATGGTTGGGTTTTACCTTAATGATCTTTAGTAGTCGTGGATGCTTGCTAGAGTTCCAATCATAAGTGCATATGATCCAAGTAGAGAAAGTATGTTAACTTATGCCTCTCCCTCATATAAAATTGCAAAAATGATTACCGATCTTGTTAACAATTGCCTAGGACAATTCCGCACACCGATCCATCATTATTCCACACTCGCTATTTATAATATATAGTAATATTCTAACTTTATGTTAACAACACCTATTTTTATATTTTATCTCTCCGATATCATGCAAAGCTATCCTGTTCATACCCACAACATAGTTTTATTTCTTGTTTCTAGATGGAAGCAAACGTTCAGTGTATGTAGAGTCGTATCGGTGGCAGATAGGACTTGAGAGAATATTGATCTTACCTTTAGCTCCTTGTGGGTTCGACACTCCATACTTATCACTTCCACCTTTGGAAATTTCTACAATGATTCCTTGCACTTGGGGATTATCACCAGTCAACTTACATGCAAAGTACTATAGCACTACCCTTAGGAATTGAATACTGCTGTCGCTTGAAGCTACGTCCGCATTTCCCCAAAGAGGAAGGGATGATGCAGCACAGTGGCGGTAGGTATTTCCCTTAGATATGAAACCAAGGTTATCAAAACAGTAGGTGAACCAAGCAACACAACGTAAACAGCACCTACACACAAATAACAACACCTCGCAACCCGAGGTGTTAAAGGGGTTGTCAATCCCTTTCGGCTAACGGCGCCAGAAATGGTGCATGGACGGGAGATAAATTTGTGATAGATTGAAATAATAGATCGCAAATAAAATAAAGTGCAGCACAGTAGTTTTGGGGTTTTTGTCTTAATAGATCTAAAAATAAATGCAAGATAAAAGGTAGATCGCAAAGGCAAATATATGAGAAAGAAGACCCGGGGGCCGTAGGTTTCACTAGTGGCTTCTCTCGAGAAAAATAGCAAACAGTGGGTAAACAAATTACTGTTGGGCAATTGATAGAACCTCAAATAATTATGACGATATCGAGGCAATGATCATTACATAGGCATCACGTCCAAGATTAGTAGACCGACTCCTGCCTGCATCTACTACTATTACTCCACACATCGACGGCTATCCAGCACACATCTAGTGTATTAACTTCATAGAAAAATGGAGTAATGCAATAAGAACGATGACGTGATGTAGACGAGATCCGTTTATCTATGGCGGTAGATATAGATCCCATCTTTTTATCCTTAGTAGCAACGATACATACGTGTCGGTTCCCTTTCTGTCACTGGGATCAAGCACCGTAAGATCGAACCCACTACCGGGCACCTCTTCCCATTGCAAGATAAATAGATCGAGTTGGCCAGACAAAACCCAAATATCGGAGAAGAAATACGAGGCTATAAGAGATCATGCATAAAAGAGATCAAAGAAACTCAAATACTTTCATGGATATAAAAAGATAGATCTGATCATAAACTCAAAGTTCATCGATCCCAACAAACACACCACAAAAGAGTTACATCATATGGGTATCCAAGAGACCATTGTATTGAGAATCAAGAGAGAGAGATGAAGCCATCTAGCTACTAACTATGGACCCGAAGGTCTACAAAGAACTACTCACGCATCATCGGAGAGGCGCCAATGGAAGTGGTGAACCCCTCCGTGATGGTGTCTAGATTGGATCTCGTGATTCTGGACTCTGCGGCGGCTGGATGAATATTTCCTCGACTCCCCTAGGGTTTTGGGAATATTTGGGTATTTATAGAGCAAAGAGGTGGTCCAGGGGGCACCCGAGGTGGGCAAAACCCACCAGGGCGCGCCTGGGCCTCCTGGTGCACCCTGGTGGGTTGTCCCCTCCTCGGGACTCCCCCTAGGTGCAACCAGGGCCCAATATCTTCCATCTGGTCCATAAAAAATCTCCGCAAAGTTTCGTGGCATTTTGTGACACCCCGAGACCGTTGCGCCAGGTGTCTCCCAGTTGTTCGTTGTTGTTGCCTTGTCATTCGCTTGCGTGTTGCATCTTGTCATGTCATCATGTGTATTGCATCATCATGTTTTCAATACTTGCATTCGTCCGGGTTTCCCCAGTTCCGTCCGTTGTTCGTTCTGAGCCCAACCACACTTGCACGCGCCCGCGGCACATCCGAAATAGTATTTTATAAGTGGCCGGTAAATGTTATCAGATTGGGATTAAAGTTGGCGTGCGGTCTTATTTTAGTGTAGGAAGACCGCCTGTCAAATTTCATCGCGTTCGGAGTCCGTTTGATGCCCCAACGGATAACTATAGCGGCAGTATAGTTGGTCTTTTCATCGAACGTTTTCGGTCTCCGGAAACCGTGCCGGGCTGCATCTCTCCCCTCTTCTCTCAGACCAACCCTCTCTCCACAGTCCACTACCTACCGCCAGGCCTAACCTAAGCTCTCTCGTCAGCCCATGGACCTCCTCGCGTGCGTCCGAAAGTTGTCCCGGACCCGACCCGGGAAGTCATCACCGTTGGGTCCGGATCATCCCCAAACATCTACAAAATGTCACCATTTTCTTATTTGGACTCCCTAGCTATTTTATTCGCGAGCGTCCGATTGCGATCGGAGGGACGAGATAGCCTCTACCCTAATCCCTTTGCAATATAAGTAGAGGGCAACCCTAGAAATTAGGGATCTTGTCCCACCCATTCCGTGTCCACCGCCGCCACTATCTTCTTGGGGATCCGCGCTGCCCAACCTCCAGCCGCCACCCACTCTCCCTCGAATCCTCCATCGAGCCAACCCCGGCTCCTCTGAGATCCATCCAGCCGCCCGACCCTCACTGGAGATGAGTCCCGACAGCCCTGCTCCTTTCCCTCCTGCTTCTCTTTCTCTCTCGTCTCACATCTCCCCTCTCTCTCTCAGGAACCTTTTCTTCGATCCATCGCCATGAAGTGCCACAGGAGCTCCGTCGCAAGACCCAAGCTGCGCGTCGCCACCAGGGATCCGATGAACGTGACCTCTGCCCTAGGACCCGTGCCCGTGCCTCGGATATCGCGCCCGTGCCTCGGATCAGCCGCGCCACCCTGGGTCCCCGTCAGCGTCGGCCCTCTTGTTTCTGCACCGTACAAAGGAGCTCAACCCCTTTCTTCCCGCGACATCCTTTGCTTCTTCCTCGAGCCCGCAAGGGAAACGAGCACCCCTGTCCCCCGCCGCCTGCAGGGACTGCAGCCATGTCGGCCTCTCGCCGGAGTCCTCCTCGCCGCTGCCTCCCTACAAGCACCGCCGCCACCACCGTGGTTCCATCACCTCCACTTTGGATCCGCCCATCCTTGCCGTTTCATGCTCCCCGCGCCTACCTTCTCGCCGGAGCCAAGCTGCCGCTGCTGCCAAGGTTACTGTCTGCCGCCGCCTGCCGTTTCTTACCTCTGCTTTGAGCCGCGTCAGGCGTTCTAGCGAGGACGCCAGCTCCCTCGCTCGACCACGTTGACTCGATCGAGTCAATCGCCCGGGCTGCCTTCCCTTCGCCTGTGGACCAAGGCCCAGCGCACCAAGCCTCCGCGAGCCCAAGCCGGCTTGCTGCCCTGACTGGGCCTTGGCCCATGGTGAGCTGCCTTCCCCCAGCGCCTGTTACTGATGGGCCAACTAGATCTGGCCCGTATCGTCTATTTTTACAGAGAACGTCTTCCTATTTTCCCAGAGAATGTCAATTTTACATAAACACCCTTGAACTTCATGCATATTTTAACTCACAAACTAAGCATCACATGTAAAAACTTAATACAAGAAACTTGCTTAGAATTTTGTGTAGATTAATAATTTGCCATTTTCATCTATGTTTAAAATGCTTAAAATGTTGTTTGTTTAAATTTTTCCCTTGCCATGCTAAAATGCTTTATTTCATAACTAAATAATCGTAACTCGGAATTTAATAAACTTTATATGTAAATGGGGTGGAAAAATGCCTAGATTATCATGATGGCTTTAACTTGCATGTTTAACAACTCTAAAATTTGGTTTAGGGAAGAACAGTACCAAATCTATAATTATGCTCATGAGGATTTTCTGGACTTGTTGCTTGTTGTTCCGGCCTCATTTAAACTTGCCTAGATAGGTAGTTTTACTTTGCTACACCCCTTGCCATGTTAAACAACATTTAATATTGTTGGGTACATAAACGAGATCGAACTAAATAACTTGTTGTGGTGCTTCGTCAATATGCAACTCGTTGCATATTGAGCTCCACTTAATTTGTAGAATTGCTTGTGCACTACACCTTGCAATGTATCATTAAATCGGACATGCATCATACTTGGTTGTGCATCATGCCATGATTATGTGCTGGTTGTTTACTATGTTGTTTGCTTCTTTCCGGTGTTGCTTCTTCGGGTTGGTTCCGATAACGTCATGTTTGTGAGGATTCGTTCGACTTCGTCCGTTTGTCTTCTCCATGGACTCGTTCTTCTTCCTTGCGGGATCTCAGGCAAGATGACCATACCCTCGAAATCACTTCTATCTTTGCTTGCTAGATGCTCGCTCTATTGCTATGCCTATGCTACGATACCTACCACTTGCTTATCATGCCTCCCATATTACCATGTCAAGCCTCTAACCCACCTTGTCCTAGCAAACCGTTGTTTGGCTATGTTATCGCTTTGCTCAGTCAATCTTATAGCGTTGTTAGTTGCAGGTGAAGATTGGAGTTTGTTCCTTGTTGGAACATGGATATGTTGGGATATCACAATATCTCTTATTTTAATTAATGCATATATATACTTGGTAAAGCGTGGAAGGCTCGGCCTTATGCCTGGTGTTTTTTTCCACTCTTGCTGCCCTAGTTTCTGTCATACCGGTGTTATGTTCCTTGATTTTGCGGTCCTTACGCGGTTGGATTATAATGGGAACCCCTTGACAGTTCGCCTTGAATAAAACTCCTCCAACAAGGCCCAGCCTTGGTTTTACCATTTGCCACCTAGCCTTTTTTCCCCTTGGGTCGGCCAACCCAAGGATCTTCTTTATTTTAACCCCCCGGGCCAGTGCTTCTCTAAGTGTTGGTCCAACCTGAGCGATGTTTGGTGCCCCCTGGGCAACCAGGGTCTATGCCAACCCAACGTTTGGCTCATCCGGTGTGCCCTGAGAACGAGATATGTGCAGCTCCTATCGGGATTTGTCAGCACATCTGGGTGGCTTTGCTGGTCTTGTTTTACCATTGTCGAAATGTTTTGTAACCGGGATTCCGAGTCTGATCGGGTCTTCCTGGGAGAAGGAATATCCTTCGTTGACCGTGAGAGCTTGTGATGGGCTATGTTGGGACACCCATGCAGGGTTTTGAACTTTCAAAAGCCGTGCCGGCGGTTATGGGCAGATGGGAATTTTTAATGTCCGGTTGTAGAAAACCTGAAACTCATCTTAATTAAAATGCATCAACCACATGTGTAGTCGTGATGGTCTCTTTCCGGCGGAGTCCGGGAAGTGAACACGGCGTTGGAGTTATGATTGACGTAAGTAGTCTAGGATCACTTCTTGATCATAGATTCTCGACCGCACTTTGCCTTCTCTCCTCGCTCTCATTTGCGTATGTTAGCCACCATATATGCTAGTGCTTGCTGCAGCTCCACCTCTTACCTTTTCCCTACCCATAAGCTTAAATAGTCTTGATCGCAAGGGTGTGAGATTGCTGAGTCTCCGTGACTCATAGTTTACTTCCAAAAACCAGTTTGCAGGTGTCGATGAAACCATGCAGGTGATGCAACCGAGCTCAAGGAGGAGCTCGATGAAGATCGTGTTCGTTATGTCGTTTCCGTTTCCAGTTGATCAGTAGTGGAGCCCAATTGGGGCGATCGGGGATCTGTAGCATTAGGGGTAGTCTCTTTTATTTTGGTTCCGTAGTCGGACCTTGATTGTATCCGGATGATTTAATGCTTAAACCATGTATTGTGTGAAGTGGCGATTGTAAGCCAACCCTGTATCTCTTTCTTATTCAGTACATGGGATGTGTAAAGATTACCCCTCTTGCGACATTGCCTTCAATGCGGTTATGCCTCTAAGTCGTGCTCCGACAGATGGGAGATATAGCCGCATCGAGCGTGTTACAAGTTGGTAATCAGAGCCATCCCCGACTTAGGAGCCCCCTGCTTGATCGAATTGTTGGCGTTATTGAGTCTAGAAAAATGTTTTGAGTCATTTAGGATTATATATATCGGAGAGTAGGATTCTTTTTACTCCTCAGTCCCTTCGTCGCTCTGGTGAGGCCTCCTGACGTAGAGTTTTGACTCTTCTCTTCTCAAATTTCACTAAAAAAATTTAGGATCATGCGGGTATCTTGGAATCGTTCTGATGGTTTTGTGACAAGAACATTGTTCTTGGTGCCTCCTGACATTTAGGGGTTGTGGCAGTGTCCCGGGGAGTTGAGCTCCGAGGTGTTGTCGTCACAATTTTATCATTGCAGTTCTGGAATACCTGAGTTTCGCCGACATCAAAAATCTCTTTTATGCAGTTGTTGGTGAGATAACCTCGATGCCACCCAATACTAGGGCAGGAGTTCGTGAGTATTGCCATAACTCATATAACGGATGCTTTTCGAAGGTTGAGGTAAGTGATTTCCGAATGTTTCTTGGTTATGTGTTGAAGGATGGATACAGATGGATGTAGGATTTGCTAGTTTTGGGTGAGACATTATGCTTCCCCTGTATCGCCAACACCTGATTGCATAACCGGAAAGTTTCGGGAGTTTATAAGTGGGAATTCAAGTAGCTCTTAGGATATCTTTCCGACAGATGTATGATATGAAATTGGGGTTCGACTTCTAGTGGTCCGCCTATCCATGGTTGGTTTTACAGTGGTCTCGTTGTGTCTTAAAGAGTCCTTGGCTATGCTGACTCGGGGACGCTTCGTATGTCATGTGCACTGCCTTGTACATGATGGTGTTGTATGATCGAGCCCGTGTAGGCCCCACCACAAAAATTTCGGACGAAATCTCTATCATATGTTTGTTCCGGCTTATTTTGCAAGCCAATCCTTTGTTTTGTTTTTCAGTTGTGGTATACGAGTTGCTTCTAAGTCAAGTGTTGATGCCATACCTTTCCTAAACTGTGTTCTCATATTTCCTATGTGGATACTAATCTTTCATGATAATCGAGTTTGTCGTCTCAATTTCTTTTCAACTGGCGCACTTCTCGTCAAGTGGAGCCAATCATTTCAACTTTTGCAAGATCCAATCTCAGTTTTCGTCAACGGTGTTCGTTTCATCCGTTCCCAGATTGTCTTTGTTTTCCCGCCCTCCCACCTTTTTTCTTCAAGGACTCGGATTTCTTAATCTAGTATCCTTTTATTCATGTGAAGTCTCTTCATTCTTTTCAATCAATTTTCTTACCTGGTGTTTCTCATGAAGATGCCTATTAGTTCATCATTCTTCTTTATTTTTTCTTTTCCGGTGAATTCAATTCAAGCTTTGGTATTGAGCTTAGTCCTTTTCATTTGCCCAATGTTTTTCTCATGTCGGTGCACCTCTTTATCATTCACTTCTTGTTATTCAAATGTTTCGGAGTGCTGAAGATATCTCAGAAGACTCACGGTTACATTCTCGATCCATTCAAGTTATTTCGAGGTTGTTATCTCATTCAAGTCATTTTATTTAACCGGTGCAAATCTCTCTTCCAAGTAATCGTTCAACGGTGTTTTTCTCTTGAGTGAGCCCTAACCCACAGGTTTTTCCCCAGGATCTTATCTGACTCTTCTTTTCCCGGCGTTATTCTCAAATTCATTTCAAGGTTTGACGTAAGAATGAATTATCATCAGTCATATGTATTTCTCCAAGATCGGTCAAATTCTTTTCATTGTTGGCTCAACCTTTCCAATTTTCTTTTCCAGAGTGCCTCAAAAATTCTCAGTGGTGGTTCTTGTCATCATTCTCAACATTTGAAGACCGAAGAAGAGTTTCTCTTAAATCTTGCTCCATTCTCTTCAAGGTTCGTGATTCTAGCTTGTTGCCATCCTCTCATAATTGTTTGTGACAATTCTTTTCACCCATCCGGAGCAATTCAGGAGTCTTTTTAGTTTGATTCTTCGAAGTCCATCATTTTGGGTTTATTCATTCTCAGCTTTCAGCTCTCGTTCTCCAAATCTGACCGGTGCTTCACTCAAGTATTCTCCAATCAGTTCTGGATCTCTTTGTTCTCTTGTATCTAAACTCTCTCATGTATTTTCGTTCATTTGCTAATTCTTACCGGTGATTCACCCTTTACTTCATTCATTTATAATTCTTACAGTGGTTCGTTCAAGAATTCTTCTTCCTTCGTTTTCATATCAATTCATTCGTTGTTTTCCAAACCCTTCCAGTGGTTCGTTGAAGACCTTCCCAAGTTGCGCAATATCTCTATTAATCCTTTTCAATGAGAATAAGTAGTATGCCAAATCCATTGCTTGTCATCAATCTAAATTGTTGAAGGATAGGCATAATGTAATTCTTATTCTTGTTTCATCCAAATGATTAATTCCTTATTCCGGAGGTTCATCATATCACATTTTCGGTTCGAGAGGCTTTATCTTTTCTTTTCCAAGAGTTCCAAGCTCTCGCTATTATATCACCACGGAGATTCATCTAAATCATTGCAAGGATTCACCTTGTGTTTTCAACTTCTCTTCCTTTCGTGTGATCATTCTTTTGTTACCGGAGTTCCTCATGGAGGTTCCACATGATGGTTCAGCAAGGATTTAATTCCTTCTCGAGGTGTTCATCGAGATTGTTTTCAAAGGAGCTCAAGTATTATTCATCTTGCATTTCTAAGTGCAATTCTTTCTACCTTATCATTTGAGGTGGTGTTATGTCATTCTCGATAATTTCCCTTCGGGTTTCATGATTCACAAGTTTTCAAAGAGTGACAGATTTAAATCCATCATTTTCTCTTCGTTCAAGAGATCTTTTCAACCAATCAATCCTTTTGTCGGAATTATCTTGGGTTATATTTCACCTAGAGCTTTCCCTAAGGATTGTTGCTATTTATGGTGTTATCAATGACCCAAGTTCTTCATTTATCCTTCCGGTGAAATAACTTCTCATCTCCTTGTTGATATTAATCCAATCTATGGTTTCCGTTAGTGGCAGAATTTCACCTCATAGTTTTGAGATGTTTTCCATAAGCCCACAACAAGCCTGTTCTTTTCCTTGTTGATTTCCCAACAACTCAGTCCAATCCTTTTTTAAGGATGCTTTTCAAATTCAATTGTGGTAGAAGATGTCTTTTTCCTCTCAATTCTTTCCTTTCCAACGATCCAACTTCTATTCTTTCGTTCCGGAGGCATTGTGGTGTTGCTCTCTTCACTCATCATATCGGATTGTCAGGACAATGTTCTATTCGTGCTTATTCATTTTACCGGAGTGTCGTGCCCTCTTTTCAAGTTCTCTCATCTTATCAAGTTTTGCCTCCATTCTCAACCGGAGTGCTGTCTGAAATCTTTCTTACCCCTCGTGCCATTCTTTCAATAGTTCCGAAGGCAGTGTGTTGTTGTTTTCATCAAGTATCTTCTCATCTTGTCAAGCTCATCTTCAATTCCTTTTCTTTTCAGTCGGAGTACTGTTCAAATTATATCATTCTTATTCCTTCTCTATCTTGTTTTAACCGGAGTGTTGTGTCTATCATTCCTCTTCTAACCGGAGCCTCATCCAAGTGCTTTCATTTTTGCCAAGTTCATATTCTTTGCCTTCCATTTCCAACCGGAGTGTTGTCGTATTTGATCCTTATCGTTCCTTGTGCGTCTCGTTCTACCGGAGTGTTTGCATGTACTTCTTGTCCATTGCAATCCTTTTCTTTTGTCTTTCAACCTCCAAGGTTCTCATAATGTTTCTTGTTCCTCTTTTACAATGGAGTGTTTTCAACTTTGTTCATCTCTATTGTATTCTTTTCTCGAAGTTGTTCAACCTTTTCAAGGTTCTTTGGTTTCACTCATTTGTCGAAGGAGCAACTTAGTTTTACCTCTTCCTTTTCCTCTTCCATTTTCTCTCCGGTGCCATCCTAGATCTTGGGACAAGACCCTCTCGTAGTGGTGGAGTGTTGTGACGCCCCGAGACCGTTGCGCCAGGTGTCTCTCAGTTGTTCGATGTTGTTGCCTTGTCATTATCTTGCGTGTTGCATCTTGTCATGTCATCATGTGCATTGCATCATCATGTTTTCAAAACTTGCATCCGTCCGGGTTTCCCCAGTTCCATTCGTTGTCCGTTCTGAGCCCAACCACACTTGCACGCGCCCACGGCACGTCCGAAATAGTATTTTACAAGTGGCCGGTAAATGTTCTCAGATTGGGATGAAAGTTGGCGTGCGATCTTATTTTAGTGTAGGAAGACCGCCTGTCAAATTTCATCGCGTTGGGAGTCCGTTTGATGCCCCAACGGATAACTATAGCGGCAGTATAGTCGGTCTTTTCGTCGGACGTTTTCAGTCTCTGGAAACCGTGCCGGGCTGCATCTCTCCCCTCTTCTCTTAGACCAACCTCTCTCCACAGTCCACTACCTACCGCCAGGCCTAACCTAAGCTCTCTCGTCTGCCCGTGGACCTCCTCGCGCGCGTCCGAAAGCTGTCCCGGCGACCCGACCCGGGTAGTCATCACTATTGGGTCTGAATCATCCCCAAACATCTACAAAACGTCGCCGTTTTCTTATTTGGACTCCCTAGCTATTTTATTCGCGAGCGTCCGATTGCGATCGGAGGGACGAGATAGCCTCTACCCTAATCCCTTTGCAATATAAATAGTGGGTAACCCTAGAAATTAGGGATCTTGTCCCACCCATTCCGTGTCCACCGCCGCCACTATCTTCTTGGGGATCCGCGCTACCCAACCTCCAGCCGCCACCCACTCTCCCTCGAATCCTCCATCGAGCCAACCCCGACTCCTCTGAGATCCATCTAGCCGCCCGCTCCTTTCCCCTCCTACTTCTCTTTCTCTCGTCTCACATCTCCCCTCTCTCTCAGGAACCTTTTCTTCGATCCATCGCCATGAAGTGCCACAGGAGCTCTGCCGCAAGCCCCAAGCCGCGTGTCGCCACTAGGGATCCGCCGGACATGGCCTCTGCCCTAGGACCCGCGCCCGTGCCTCGGATGCCGCGCCCGTGCCTCGGATCAGCCGCGCCGCCCTGGGTCCCCGTCAGCGTTGGCCCTCTTGTTTCTGCACCGGACAGAGGAGCTCGACCCCTTTCTTCCCGCGACCTCACCTGCTTCTTCCTCGAGCCCGCAAGGGAAAAAAGCACCCCTGTCCCCCACCGCCTGCCGGGACTGCAGCCATGTCGGCCTCTCGCCGGAGTCCTTCTCCTCGCTGCTGCCTCCCTGCAAGCACTGCTGCCACCGCCGTGGTTCCATCACCTCCACTTTGGATCCGCCCATCCTTGCCGTTTCCTGCACCCTGCGCCTGCCTTCTCGCCGGAGCCAAGCTGCCGCTGCTGCCAAGGTCCCTGTCCGTCGCCGCCTGCCGTTTCTTACCTTTGCTTCAAGCCGCGTCAGGCATTCCAGCGAGGACGCCAGCTCCCTCGCTCGACCATGTTGACTCGATCGAGTCAATCGCCAGATCCGCTACGTGCCCGGGCCGCCTTCCCTTCGCCTGTGGACCGAGGCCCAGCGCACTAAGCCTCCGTGAGCCCAATCCGGCCTCCTGCCCTGACTGGGCCTTGGCCCATGGTGAGATGCCTTCCCCCAGCACCTGTTACTGATGGGCCAACCAGATCCGGCCCGTATCGTGTCTTTTTACATAGAACGTTTTCCTATTTTCCCAGAGAACGTCAGTTTTGTAGAAACACCCTTGAACTTCATGCATATTTTAACTCACAAACTAAGCATCACATGTAAGAACTTAATACATGAAACTTGCTTAGAATTTTGTGTAGATTAATAATTTGCCATTTTCATCTATGTTTAAATGCTTAAAATGTTGTTTGTTTAAATTTTGCCCTTGCCATGCTAAAATACTGCATTTCATAACTAAATAACCGTAACTCGGAATTTAATAAACTTTATATGTAAATGGGGTGGAAAAATGCCTAGATTATCATGATGGCTTTACTTTGCATGTCTAACAACTCTAAAATTTGGTTTAGGGCAGAACAGTACCAAATCCATAATTATGCTCATGAGGATTTCCGGACTTGTTGCTTGTTGTTCCGGCCTCATTTAAACTTGCCTAGATAGGTAGTTTTACTTTGCTACACCCCTTGCCATGTTAAACAACATTTAATATTGTTGAGTGCATAAATGAGATCGAACTAAATAAATTTTTGTGGTGTTTCGTCAATATGCAACTCGTTGCATATTGAGCTCCACTTAATTTGTAGAATTGCTTGTGCACTTTACCATGCCATGTATCATTAAACCGGACATGCATCAAACTTGGTTGTGCATCATGCCATGATTATGTGTTGGTTGTTTACTATGTTGTACGCTTCTTTCCGGTGTTGCTTCTTCGGGTTGGTTCCGATAACGTCGTGTTTGTGAGAATTCGTTTGACTTTGTTCGTTTGTCTTCTCCATGGACTCGTTCTTCTTCCTTGCGGGATCTCAGGCAAGATGACCATACCCTCGAAATCACTTCTATCTTTGCTTGCTAGATGCTCGCTCTATTGCTATGCCTATGCTATGATACCTACCACTTGCTTATCATGCCTCCCATATTGCCATGTCAAGCCTCTAACCCACCTTGTCCTAGCAACCCGTTGTTTGGCTATGTTACCGCTTTGCACAGCTCCTCTTATAGCGTTGTTAGTTGCAGGTGAAGATTGGAGTTTGTTCCTTGTTGGAACATGGATATGTTGGGATATCACAATATATCTTATTTTAATTAATGCATATATATACTTGGTAAAGGGTGGAAGGCTCGGCCTTATGCCTGGTGTTTTGTTCCACTCTTGCTGCCCTAGTTTCCGTCATACCGATGTTATGTTCCTTGATTTTATGTTCCTTACGCGGTTGGGTTATAATGGGAACCCCTTGACAGTTCGCCTTGAATAAAACTCCTCCAGCAAGGCCCAACCTTGGTTTTACCATTTGCCACCTAGCCTTTTTTTCCCTTGGGTCAGCCAACCCAAGGGTCATCTTTATTTTGACCCCCCCCCCCGGGCCAGTGCTTCTCTAAGTGTTGGTCCAACTTGAGCGATGTCCGGCGCCCCCTGGGCAGCCAGGGTCTATGCCAACCCGACGTCTGGCTCATCCGGTGTGCCCTGAGAATGAGATATGTGCAGCTCCTATCGGGATTTGTCGGCACATCTGGGTGGCATTGCTGGTCTTGTTTTACCATTGTCGAAATGTCTTGTAACCGGGATTCCGAGTCTGATCGGGTCTTCCTGGGAGAAGGAATATCATTCGTTGACCATGAGAGCTTGTGATGGGCTAAGTTGGGACACCCCTGCAGGGTTTTGAACTTTCGGAAGCCGTGCTCGTTGTTATGGGCATATGGGAATTTGTTAATGTCTGGTTGTAGAAAACCTAAAACTCATCTTAATTAAAATGCATCAACCACGTGTGTAGCCGTGATGGTGTCTTTCCAGTGGAGTCCGGGAAGTGAACACGGCGTTGGAGTTATGATTGACGTAAGTAGTCTAGGATCACTTCTTGATCATAGATTCTCGACTGCGCTTTGCCTTCTCTCCTCGCTCTCATTTGCGTATGTTAGCCACCATATATGCTAGTGCTTGCTGCAGCTCCACCTCTTACCTTTTCCCTACACATAAGCTTAAATAGTCTTGATCGCGAGGGTGTGAGATTACTGAGTCCTCGTGACTCACAGTTTACTTCCAAAAACCAGTTTGCGGGTGCCGATGAAACCATGTAGGTGACGCAACCGAGCTCAAGGAGGAGCTCGATGAAGATCGTGTTCGTTATGTCGTTTCCGTTTCCAGTTGATCAGTAGTGGAGCCCAGTTGGGGCGATCGGGGATCTGTAGCATTAGGGGTAGTCTCTTTTATTTTGGTTCCGTAGTCGAACCTTGATTGTATCTGGATGATGTAATGCTTAAACCATGTATTGTGTGAAGTGGCAATTGTAAGCCAACCCTGTATCTCTTTCTTATTCAGTACATGGGATGTGTAAAGATTACCCCTCTTGCGACATTGCCTCCAATGCGGTTATGCCTCTAAGTCGTGCTCCGACACGTGGGAGATATAGCCGCATCGAGGGTGTTACACATTTGGACTCTGCTCGATATTTTTTTCTGTGATGTAAAAAACACGGAAAAAACAGCAACTAGCACTTGGCACTATGTCAATAGGTTAGTACCAAAAAATGATATAAAATGACTATGAAATGATTATAAAACATCCAATATTGATAATAAAACAGCATGGAACAATCAAAAATTTTGATGTGGAGTGCTTTATATTATCAACATAAAGTAACTCATACCCCTTAGTCCAGGACTCCCTCAGGCATTCGTAAAACATTTGCCTTACTCGCATGCAATGACAAGTGAATAAACACTCATCTTGATAATAACACATCTAGCATGGAAAATATTAGCCACCCCTCACCGCTCCGCGAGCGAAATAAACACACAAAAGAGATGTTTATTTTGAAAATTAGAGATGGCACATGCAAATTTGCTTAGAACGGCAAAAGAATACCGCATATAGGTAGATATAGTGGACTCATGTGGCAAAAATGGTTTAAAGGATTTTGGATGCACAATTAGAGGTCATACTTAGTGCAAAATGAAGGCTAGCAAAAGATTGGGAAGCGACCAACCAAGAAACGAATAATCTCATAAGAAAGCATTAAGCATAATTAACACCGAATAATGCACCACAAGTAGGATATAATTTTCATTGCATGATTATTGACTTTTGTGCATGCATAGGGAATCACAAACCTTAACACCAATATTCCTACTAAAGCATAATTACTTATCAAGATCACTCACATATCACATCATCATATCTCAAAACTATTACTAAGAATCAAATTTATTTTGTCCAATGATCTTCATGACATTTTTTATTTATCCTTCTTGGATATCTATCACTTTGGGACTAATTTTCATGTGTTGCTTTTCATAAGCTCAAACAAATATAAGTGAAGATCATGAGCACAACAGATTGTCTTTCTCTCAAAATAATTTAAGTGAAGCAAGAGAGAATTTCTTGAAAATTTTACTAACTCTCAAATAAATCTAAGTGAAGAAAGAGAGCATTTCTTCAAAAATAACAAAGCACATCGTGCTCAAAAAGATAAAAGTGAAGCACTAGAGCAAGTCCTAGCTCATAAAAGATTTAAGTGAAGCATAGGGAGCAATTCTAACAAGTCATGACATAATTTTAGCTCTCTCAAATAGGTGTGTCCAGCAACGATTGATGACCTAAAACACAAAATGAAACAAGCAAAGACACATATCATAAAATACGCTCCAAGCAAAACACATATCATGTGACGAATAAAAATATAGTCTCGAGTAAAATACCCATAGTTGTTGGAAGAAAGCGGGGATGCCACTCGGGGGCATCCCCAAGCTTAGTTGGTTGCTCATTATTGGATAATAGCTTGGGATGTCAGGGCATCCCCAAGCTTAGGCTCTTACATCCTTCCTTCATCCATCGTAAGATAACCCAAAAATTGAAAACTTCAATCACACAAAACTCAACAAAGCCTTCGTGAGATCCGTTAGTATAAGAATAATATATCACTATTATAAGTGTTGTATCAAACCAATTTATATTTTGTTTTTGTATTATATCTATTGTATTCCAACTTTTCTATGGCAAAAACTCATCAAAGAAAACCATAGAGCCATCAAAATAAGCACACAACACAAAGAAAACAAAATCTGTCAAAACAGAACAGTCTGTAGCAATATGACTATTTTGAATACTTCTGCAACTCAAAAAACTCTGAAAAATTAGGACGACCTGAGAAATTTGTATATCGATCTACTGCAATTGGAATGGGTATTTATTGCTTTCTGGTAAAAAAATGAAAATTAATTTTGTGAGCGTAAAAATTTCTGTTTTTCAGCAAGATCAAACAACTATTGCCCAAGAAGATCCTAAAGGCTTTACTTGGCACAAACACTAATTAAAACATAAAAACACAATCATAATAGTAGCATAATTGTGCTAACACTCAAAAATATGAAGCAAAAAGCAAAAATAAATTTTATTCATTGGGTTGCCTCCCAACAAGCGCTATAGTTTTATGCCCTAGCTAGGCATAAGGCAAGGATCTAAGTTTTGTCATCTTTGGTTCGAGATCCATAAGATGCCCTCGTGATTGATTCATAAGGTGGCTTAATTCTAGTTCTAGGAAAGTGTTCCATACCCTTCCTCAAAGGAAATTGGAACTTAATATTGCCTTCTTTCATATCAATCACCGCATCGATAGTGCGTAAAAACGGTCTACCAAGAATAATTGGACAAGACGGATTGCAATCAATATCAAGAATGATAAAATCTATGGGCACATAATTCCTATTTGCAAGAATAAGAACATCATTAATTCTTCTCATTGGCTTTTTAATAGTAGAATCCGCCAAGTGCAAATTCAAGGAACATTCTTCAAGATTGGTAAGACCAAGCACATCACATAAAGATTTAGGAATTGTAGAAACACTAGCACCCAAGTCACACAAAGCAAAACACTCATAATTTTTAATCTTGACTTTGATAGTAGGTTCCCACTCATCATACAATTTTCTAGGAATTGAAACTTCCAATTCCATTTTTTCTTCACGAGCTTTCATCATAGCATCAACAATATGTTTAGTAAAAGCTTTGTTTTGTTAATAAGCATGGGGTGGATTCATAATGGATTGCAACAAAGAAATACAATCAATAAAAGAGCAACTATCATAATTAAAGTCTTTGTAATCCAAAAGAGTGGGTGCGTCACTAGCTAAAGTTTTGACCTCTCCAAACCCACTTTCATCATTTTTCTCAACAAGATTTTCACCCTCCGAAATATTGGGACGCCTTCTACCTAAAGTTGACTCTTCTCCAGTCCCTTTTTCATCATTTTTAACTTTACTAAACAAAGAATCAATAGGAGAAACACCAATCATTTTAAGATCTTCATCACTTTTGCGAAAGAAATCACTAGAAAATGCTTTTTCTAAAAATTCTCTTTTAGATCTAAGAATAGTAGTTATTTTCTTACTTTCATCCATAGAAACATAAAGAGCTTTAATTGATTCATCCACTTTAGGCACAAAAATTTTCATCTTGAGATTTTCCACATCATGAGCAATTCTATCAACACTTCTAGACAAATCATCAATCTTGTTCAACTTTTCTTCTATGGGAGTGTTGAAAACTTTTTGCATGTTGATAAATTCTTTAATATTATTCTCAAGATCAGAGGTGTTCCTATTATTATTATAAGATTGATTTCCATAGGAATTACCATAATTATTAGAGGAATTACTAGGAAAAGTCCTAGGATTAAAATTACCTCTAAAGCATTGTTGTTGAAATTATTGCGAGAAATAAAATTCACATCAATAGCACCACTATTTTGCTCAATCAAAGTACACAAAGGCGTATCATTAAGATCAATAGGAGCACTTCTACTAGCAACCAATTTCACAAGAGCATCAACTTTTTCATCAAAGAAGAAATTTCTTCAACAGAATTAACTTTTTTACTAGTAGGAGCCCTTTCGGTATGCCATTGCAAATAATTTTCCATAACATTATCAACCAATTTGGTGGATTCACCTAAAGTAATTTCCATAAAAGTACCACCCGCAGCGGAATCTAAAAGATTACAAGAGACAAAATTCAATCCTGCATAAAAAAATTGTATGATCATCCAAAGATTTAACCCATGAATTGGGCAATTCCTTAGCATCATTTTCATCCTTTCCCAAGATTGTGCAACATGCTCATGTTCAAGTTGCTTGAAATTCATGATATGGGTTCTAAGGAAATAATTTTTGCGGGAGGAAAATACTTAGTGATAAAAGCATCTTTGCACTTATTCCAAGAATCGATACTATTGCGAGGCAAAGAAGAGAACCAATTTTTTGCAGAATCACGCAAGGAAAATGGAAATAATTTCATCTTGACCACATCATTGTCCATATCTTTTTTCTTTTGCATATAGCATAATTCCATGAAGGTATTAAGATGGGACGCGGCATCCTCATTAGGAGTACCGGAAAATTGGTCTTCCATAACAAGATTCAGCCAAGCAGTATTAATATCACAAGTCTCCGCACTAGCGGCGGGAGGAGCAAGCGGAGTGCCAATGAAATCATTGTTGTTGGTATTTGAGAAATCACATAACTTGGTGTTCCCTTGAGTCATGATTACCACACAACAAGATTGCACTCAAGAATAGATCCGGCAAGAAAACGGCGAACAGAAAAGAGTGGCGAATAAAACAATAAATTTTTGTGAAGTGGGGAGAGAAAAATAGGAGGCAAATGGAAAATAATGTAAATTGCCAGGAGATGAGATTTGTGATTAGGAACCTGGTTATGATGAAGATCCTCCCCGGCAACTGCACCAGAAATTCCTTTTGATGTCGCTTGAAGCTATGTCGGTATTTCCCCAAAGAGGAAGGGATGATGCAGCACGGCGGCGGTAGATATTTCCCTCAGATATGAAACCAAGGTTGTCGAACCAGTAGGAGAGCCAAGCAACACAACATAAACAGCCCATGCACACAAATAACAACACCTCGCAACCCGACGTGTTAAAGGGGTTGTCAATCCCTTTTGGGTAACGGCGCCAAAAATGGTGGGTGGATGGGAGATAAATTTGTGGTATATTGAAATAATAGATCGCAAAAAAATAAAGTGTAAGCAAAGTATTTTTGGGTTTTTGGATTAATAAATCTGAAAATAAATGCAAGAGAAAAGGTAGATCGCAAAGGCAAATATATGAGAAAGAAGACCCGGGGCCGTAGGTTTCACTAGTGGCTTCTCTCGAGAAAAATAGCAAACGGTGGGTAAACAAATTACCATTGGGTAATTGATAGACCTCAAATAATTATGACGATATCCAGGCAATGATCATTAAATAATAGGCATCACATCCAATATTAGTAGACCGACTCCTGCCTGCATCTACTACTGTTACTCCACACATCAACCGCTATCCAGCATGCATCTAGTGTATTAAGTTCATGGAAAATGGAGTAATGCAATAAGAACGATGACATGATGTAGACGAGATCCGTTTATCTATGGAGGTAGATATAGATACCATCTTTTTATCCTTAGTAGCAACAATACATACGTGTCAGTTCCCTTTCTGTCACTGGGATCAAGCACCGTAAGATCGAACCCACTACCGGGCACCTCTTCACATTGCAAGATAAATAGATCGAGTTGGCCAGACAAAACCCAAATATCGGAGAAGAAATATGATCCTATAAGAGATCATGCATAAAAGAGATCAAATAAACTCAAATACTTTCATGGATATAAAAAGATAGATCTGATCATAAACTCAAAGTTCATCGATCCTAACAAACACACCGCAAAAGAGTTACATCATATGGATCTCCAAGAGACCATTGTATTGACAATCAAGAGAGAGAGAGATGAAGCCATCTAGTTACTAACTACGGACCCGAAGGCCTACAAAGAACTACTCACGCATCATCGGAGAGGCACCAATGGAAGTGGTGAACCCCTCCGTGATGGTGTCTAGATTGGATCTGGTGATTTTGGACTCTGCGGCGGCTGCATGAATATTTCCTCGACTCCCCTAGGGTTTTGGGAATATTGGGATATTTATAGAGCAAAGAGGCGGTCCGGGGGGCACCCGAGGTGGGCAAACCCCACCAGGGCGCGCCAGGGTCTCCTGGGGCGCCCTGGTGGGTTGTCCCCTCCTTGGGACTCCTCACAGGTGCAACCAAGGCCCAATATCTTCCATCTGGTCCATAAAAAATCTCCGTAAAGTTTCGTGGCATTTGGACTCCGTTTAATATTGATTTTCTGCGATGTAAAAAACATGGAAAAAACAATAATTGGCACTTGGCACTATGTCAATCGGTTAGTACCAAAAAATGATATAAGATGATTATAAAACATCCAAGATTGATAATAAAATAGCATGGAACAATCAAAAATTATAGATACGTTGGAGACGTATCAAATACCTTACTTAAGCCGCTCACGAAAAAATACCTTAGTTAATTAGCCGCGTGGCGACCTCCACCTAGCAGACAGAGATGCGCGATGCGGTGGCACACCGAGACAGCAGGGTCGAGAAGCAAAGCTTAGTGCAGCTTCCGCCTGAACTTCGACCTCCACTTTGCCGCCATCGATTGCGATGGATGTGCTCCAATCACACCGCCGCCAACCTCGATGGTTGAGCTCCTCCTATCTCCTGCCGCGACCAAGGATTGACCTCCTATGACGCCGCCATCGCCCACCGATCGACGATTGACCTCTTATCCGGTAGCCGCTACCTAGGCCGCCATTGCCATCTCTATCTGCAGAGAGACTATTTTATTTTTTGACGGATATCCACAGAGCGGTTGTTTACACGGTATCACTGTAACTCAATTATATGTATAGGGTAGTACATCACATACGGTAATGTAATGGCAACCGTGTCTCACCTACGTTGTCTTCTCACATGGTTTGGTGCGGAAATCATGTGTGAAGTTGTAATACCTAACACAAATGACATGTACAAATAGTGTGTCGTATACAACATATAGTGCCATAAGTAGTTCTCGGCCGTTAGCTTATCCCCATAGTTTCCCCATTTCCCCCAAATCCCTAGATAGCCTCCAAATTCCCTCACATGGCGCTGACATTGGGGGAATGCGGACGAGTGGCGCTGATGGTTTTGGTGCGGCTGCTCCTGCTCATATCGCCGCTCTTGATAGCGCCGCCACGACGGCGGTCGCCGCAGAGCACTTGCCTAAAGTCATCAGAAGGCAGGTGTACTACGGATCTGAATCGTCATGTCAGGTTCCAATCTATCCTGATTTTTTTAGCAAGTCCAAAGTAGCTCCTTGAAGAATCCATCCTGAATGACCCCCCCCCCACCAGGAAAGCGATCTACTATCGGATCCGGAGCATGACTCTAGACTCCCGCAACACGAGTTCGACTTCAAGTTTTGCGCCACCGAGAAGTACCAAAAGCTGAGTTGTGTGCACGGGCACACTCTTGCTCGACGTGTATGCATGGAGGGATACGACATTGGCAGACGGTTTCTCAGTTTCCCCTTAGAGGTTAGTACTAAGTTCATCATTTTACTTGAGTTAATGCCACCGCTCATCCTGAATACTATTTAACATTGGCAGGGATATGAGGTGTAACACCCCGGTAGTTAAGCTACAGTAATCACACCCTAACGGTGCCATGTCATCGCAATTAATTTCCTACACTGCACTTTGGTCCAAACCGAGTTCAAGTTCACATATTAAAAAAAGTCAAATTAATTAGTTCTTCAAACAGTAAAACTAAAATGTTCAAATAATTCTATAAATTCCCCTGATCATCTTGATTTTTAAACCAACTTCATTGGGCTCACAAATAAATTCCTAGGAAATTAATGAGTGGACTAACAGAAAATAAAATGGCCTTTCCGAAACAAGCAATTATTTATTTAACTCCAATTGCCTCCAAACATCGTGTGATAGCTGCTAATAATACAAAGTATTTTTGGGCAAAGTTTTAATGGCAACAAAGCTCATTTGGTACAAAAAGTAATTGCAAAAAAGGAGCAATAAAAGGAAAAGAACACAGAAACAAACCTACTGTGCGCCTGGGCCTTGAAGTGAACAGGCAAGGCCCAACTGACCTAGAGCTCGTCCCCAACCTCTGTGTTCATCAGAGGCTGGGTGGACGCTGCGCCCACGTTCGTGGGCATGGATGGCCACGTGCCGAGCATCCAGCCCCTCCCTGACGTCTCTAAGGCCCCCTCAAACCCTAGACCCCCGCATTCCTCTTCCCCTCACTCGCTTGCCTCTCCCAGCACACACCCGGTAGCTGCCGTCGCCGTCGCTTGCCACCACCGCGGCCACCGAGCACCCCACACCGCACGGAGATGACTAGGAGGACCGCTATCGTCGTCTATGTCGGCTCTGCCCTTCAGATTGATCTGGGGAGCACCACGTTGCCGGATCGAGCTGATCCCCTCCCGTGTTGCCGCCGGTGTTCGTCGATGTTCTCGACGCCATCTGCTGCTTCCGGCCACCAGCGAGCCTCCATGTGCTCACCCGGTGAGCACAGCTCGTCTTCCCCCTCTCTCTACTCTCACGCGCGTCCTCTAGGATTGCCGCCATTTTTGCTGAAGCTCACTGTCGTTGGCTGCGCTGCCGCCGCAGCCACTACATGCTAAGCTCGCGCTTGTGCCGCACGTCGAACTCCGCGAGCTCCTAGCTAGCCAACGCCACCTCCAGCGCATCTTGTCGTGCCCGGTACGCTCGGACTCAACCTCGCCCGAGGCCGTCGCCCGGCCGCGCCCGAGCTCCTGTCGAGCTCGCGGTCCGCACCCCTGCTTGCGCCCTCTACGCCCCTAGACACGATCACCATACGCGCGCCCGCGCCCACCTTCCCCTGGACTCGCCCCGGCCAGCCGCTTGCCCGCCGTGCCTGTGAGCTGCTGCCGCATCCGCTCGTTGCTGCGCGCGCCTGCTGCCCTTGGCCGCCCGCATCCCTTCACCTCGTTGTGCCTGCTGCGCCACGCACCGCACTGCAGCCGCCCGCCACCGCCGCCCGCTGCTGCGTTGCTCATGCTGTTGTGTTGCTCGCTGCCTGCTGCTATTAGTGCAACGCTGCTACAGTAACATTCAGTTACTGTAGCAGTAGCTAGCTTTGTACAGCTGCTGCTTATTGACTAGCCCTTTTTGCATCAACAAAACAAACAGCAAATCAGTTTGAAAATAAATAAAAATGATGGGAATAATTTGTACACTTGACCAACTCCATTTCATCTCACTGGAACAAGTCCATTAGGTGCATGGATTAATTGCTAAAAAATGACAAAAGTGCATCTTCTGTTAACAGAGAAAACTGAAGAAACATATTACTAACTAAGCTAGTTTGGGGTTGTATTTGGACTAGCTAAGTGCACTGTTCATGCCATCAGATGGCATGGATTGGTAGTACTCTTGGAGTAGAGTAAACCATCTATAGGAATCATCCCCATTAGAGCTATGAATAACCCATTATAGCCCTCACAAATTGGCTAGTCAATAAACATATTCTAAGACTTAGTAGAATTTTAGAAATTCTAGAAAAGATTTAAAACTTTAGAAATTTGTAGAAAATAAACCATAGCTCGGATCGAAAAACTTTATATATGAAAGTTTCTCGGAACGACAAGAAGAATCCGAATACGCCCTCCTCATGCCTCTCACATGCCCCTAGCATGATGAACATGGAACTGTCCCCTCTCTTTTCATCTGTGAAGAAAATGCAAGACGCTGGAAAAAACCCTCCGGATGTTTTCCCTCTCTGTCTACAATGTCTAGCACTGCGTTAGTTCACCCCTAACACCGCGTATTACCATGTTATGCTTTATGATTGTAAGTGCATCTAGTACCTCGCGAGGAGCCCGTGACGCAAGCCATGACGATCGAGACCAGGCGGGCGCCAGGCGGGCGCCGGCCTGTGCAGTGTCCTTGTTTCCCCTTTGGTGCAAAGGGGGCAAGCACAGGCCAAGGCATCGGGCAAAGGTTACCATTCCGGTGCAACGAGACCAAGACCAGCAGAGCGGCAGGACGGAGGTCGCCGTGGAGCCCAAGACGGCGTCATCACCAGTACTTTTGGTAGCCGAAGACCACCTTTGGTCAGGATAACTTGTACTAGATGTTCCCCTTCAAAATGGCCAATTGTTGGCGCCCTTCCCGCTCGTTATTTGGGGAGAGGCCCAGGGCCTCTATAAATAGAGCTGGCCACCATAGAGTAGGGGGACGGCGAGAGATCTGGTAGAACCCTAGCAGAGAGAGAGAGAGGGGCGACTGAACTCACCCTAGCAGTTCATCGCACCAGCTCAAGAACACCTCTCGTGAGGCTGTTCTTCCCTTGTACTGTTCATCATCAGCCCCTGAGGCAATCCACCACACCATACACTGGAGTAGGGTATTACACCACGACGGTGGCCCGAACCAGTATAAACCTCATGTCCCTGGTGTTGTTCGTTGTTTCCAGTTTAGATCACATGAGGAGATTGGACGTAGATCGGTAGGGGAGAGATTTCCGCGCGCACCCCAGTGTTTTTACCTCAAGGGTCTGCCGGAACCCGAAATCCGACAGACTGTGACATGCCCCATCTTTGACGGTCATGATTATCCCAAGTGGAAGGCCATGATGAAGAAGCGCCTCATGGCGATGAACAGCGAACTCTGGACCGTCACTGAGATTGGTCTTACTGACCTATGCAAGATGGCGGAGGCTGATGATATTCGCAAGTACACTCTATTCAACCTCACGGTGAAGGACATCATCTGCTCCGGCTTGTCACAAAATCAGTTCAGGAATGTTATGCATCTCAGCCATGCGAAGCTCATATGGGACCGACTCTCTGAGGTCTATGAAAGTCATGGATCTCACCATGAACCCTGGTTCGAGGACCTCATGGAATTGTGCAAGGCTATGACTTTCAATCCAGAATCATCACCGCACCATGCCTCATGGAAAAAGGTGCCAAGGTAACTGAATGCTACTTATCTGAGTCCAGTGATGATGAATCTGGTGATGAATTTGGACCCAGTTATGTCAAACTTGCTTCCCTTGCCACTAAACAACATAGAGCTTTGGAAAAAGTTCAAAACATGCTAGATGAGAGCGATGATATGTTGGGTGAAGAAATGGATCATTCTAAAGCTTTGGCTGAAAGTCTTTAGGGACTTCAGTCCAAGTTTGACAATCTTCAAGGTCGTCATAACACTCTCTTATCTGATCATGAGAAGCTTTCTTATGTATTTCTTCAAAGAAAGCAAGATCTTGAGTAGTTAAGAGTGAGTTATGAAGATCTTCAGAAGGAGCGTGATTCATTACTTGCTCAACAAATCAGCGCTACTCGGGAAGAATTTATTCCTCCATGTTTGAAGTGCATTGAACATGAATCTGCTAATTCTTCACCTGAATGCTCAAATGCTTCTATTGCTACAAATTCTTCAACTATCTCTGCTATCACTAATTCCTCATCTGAGGACATTGCTAGTATCACTGACGATGCAGGGCTGAAGGAATTGTATATGATAGGCATGTACAAAAGCCTCAAAGGGCATCAGGCTCTTTGTGATGTGCTTAAAAAGCAGATCCTCAACAGGAACCCTAGGAAAGAGGGTATTGCCTTTGAGAGGAAACTCAATGCTGATGGGACCTACTGGAAACCTGAGCAGTATCCCAAAACATCATGGGTGGCTGCAAAGGGACCCTCAGTGGATCCATCTACTTTATCTGGCTTTACATGTGAATCTTCATATTCTTCTAATGAGTCATTTGACTCCAACTATAAATTGTTCAAAAATCAGAATGGTTAAGTATTTTCTAGATATGTTGGCGCTAACTACATGAACGGTCCTCCTATGAAGAAAATCTGGGTTCCCAAAAGGTGCCTTGAAAGCCTTCAGGTGAATTTCATCATGACACCACCTATGAAGAATGGGAACCCCAGATCAAATTCTTCATATGGATCCAAGTCCTCATACGGACCAAATTCCTCACATGGATCAAATTCCTCAAAAGGATCAAACTTCTCATATGAGCATCATCGTGCTAACCCTTCTGTTTCGCAGGGAAGATATAAGGATTATGGATATGTGCATTATTCTTCAAATCATTATGTTCATAAATCCTCGAAGAATTTCTCTACTTACGCTTATCCTTACCCTAACCCCTCTTATGTGAAACGAAGTGGATTGGCATCTATGCCACCTTTCTCTTATGGAGCTCGCAGAATGATGAACTCTTTGCCACACCTTCATATGTGGGTGGTGAAGAAAAAGAACTAATCTCTTATGCAGGGTCAGGTCTCCAGACGAACTTAAATGTCTAAAGAATTTGCTGGAGA
This sequence comes from Triticum dicoccoides, assembly GCF_002162155.2. Classification (NCBI taxonomy): domain Eukaryota; kingdom Viridiplantae; phylum Streptophyta; class Magnoliopsida; order Poales; family Poaceae; genus Triticum; species Triticum dicoccoides. The sequence continues at coordinate 383,030,184 of NC_041386.1, read as the reverse complement.
CCTGAATATGCTTGAAAGGACGCAAGCTAATCATGAAGAAATGAATTCTCATTTCTCATGTCCTCATACTGCTTTATCTATTCTATTTCTTGATGAAATTGATCTGGTGAAATTGATATCATATTCTTCACTGTTGAAGTATATGAGTTCGTAAGCTGCACTAATTCATCTGCAGGTTGATCAACCCAAAGCCACTAAGTGGGTCCTCGATAGTGGATGTACAAATCACATGACTGGTGACAGGAGCTTATTGATGGACTCTGCTTTATCTCCATCACATCTGAAGCATATCACCTACGCTGACAAAGGCAAAAGCAAGGTATTGGGTCTAGGTAAGGTTGCAATCACAAAGGATCAACACATGGACAAAGTCATGCTTGTCGAGTCCTTAGGGTTCAACCTCATGTCTGTCTTAATGCTTTGTGATCTTGATATGGTTGTTGTCTTTGGCAATATCGTTGTGTTGTGATCATGGAAGCTGACAATTCCAAAGTCTTTGAAGGCTTTAGGAGAGGAGATCTGTATATTGTTGATTTCTCTACAGGAAGACAACCTGCTACTTGTCTAGTTGCAAAAGCATCAGAAGGCTGGCTATGGCATCGACGACTTGGTCATGCTGGGATGAGGAACTTGCACATGCTCGCGAAGAAGAAGCATCTCATTGGCATCGAGGGTGTCAAATTCCTCAAGGACGATTTGTGTGGAGCTTGTGAAGCCAGAAGGATGACCAAGGCCAAGCATCCCTCAAAGACCATCATGACTACCACTCGTCCATTTGAATTGCTTCACATGGATCTCTTTAGCCCTACTCATTGTTCCACATTTACTAATGCTGCATCTTCATATGGCTTTGTCATTGTTGATGATTATTCTCGATATACATGGGTGCATATCATAACTTACAAAACTGAAGTGCAAGAAGTCTTCAAACAATTTTCCTCAAGGGCTTCAACCAACTTTGGTGTGAAGATCAAGCACATCAGAAGTGAAAATGGAATTGAGTTCAAGAACACTAGTCTTGATGACTATCTTGATGAACTTGGTACCACTCATGAGTTATCAGCAGAATGGCGTCGTGGAGTGCAAGAACAGGAATCTTGTTGAGATGGCTCACACTATGCTTGATGAGTACAAGACGCCTACTCGCTTCTAGCCTGAGGCAATTGATAATTGATACTGCATGCCACATCATCAACAAGGTATATCTTCACAAATTCTTCAAGAAGACTGCATATGAACTCCTCACTGACAAGAAACCCAATGTGAGTTATTTCAAAGTCTTCGGTGCTAAATGCTGGGTTAGAGATCCTCATCACAGTTCTAAATTTGCACCGAAAGCACATGAAGGCTTTATGCTCGGTTATGGTAAGGACTCGCACACCTACAGAGTCTTCAACACCTATCACCACAAGGTTGTTGAAAATGTAGGTGTGTGGTTCGATGAAACTAATGGCCCGCAAAGAGAGCACCTACCTCCTGTGACAGATGAAATACCTCCTAAGGAATCTATTAAGTTCAAAGCTACTGAGGATGTCATTCCTACCGAAGAATCTTGTAGCGACCAGACCTCAAACAGCCTAATCTCTGTGCTCCGGTGTCATCCCTAGATCAGTAATGCTGACACCACACAGTACTCGGAGGATTTATAGCAGAGTAGCAATCACACACTTATTACATCGAGTGTCTCAAAAGAGAACTTATTACAATAAGTATGGCTTAAGGCCATCTAATAACGATAACAGCGAAAGGCTTGGAAGATAAGTGAGTCCATCAACTCCAACGGCATCACTGAGTATAGGACCACGACCTAAAACTCCTTAATCGTCGTCTGAAAAGTCTGCAACATTAATGTTGCAGCCCGAAACGGGTCAGCACATGGAATATGCTGGCAAGGTAACACATAGAGAATAATGTAATGAAACAGCTATACTATATGCATATTTGGCTGGTGGAAGCTCTATGGTTACAGTTTTGCATAAAGCCAATTTTTCCCTACTTCAAAGAAATTAATTTATTTAACTATGATGGTGGTTGTTAAACATTGAGAATGGTTGACAGCATTCTCAATCCCAATTAAGCATCATCATTAAACATAACCCAACAAAATTAATTTATAGTAACATGTTGAGATACACATGAAAATCCAAGTACTAGATACTCAAGATTTGTCCATAACCGGGGACACGGCTAACCATGATTAGTTTATTACACTCTGCAGAGGTTTGCGCACTTTTCCCCACAAGACTCGATCGCCTCCATTTGGTTTCTCTTACTACATGGTGTTTGAGAAGACGGATGACCGAGACATAGTCTTTCAGAAGCGCTAGCACCTTACGATGGGTAGACCGTACCACCTACATCCCCTACATCTGCTAGTCTACCACTGTAAGAGTTCGCATGACTTAGTCAACTATGCTAGAGCCCATAATAGCTTGTGGCTGCACACGGAAGTTTCTAGTATGAATATTCTCATGATCCCTTTAAGCCTAGGTGGCGGTCCAAAAGAAAACAAGCAAGTCCTGGAATACCCAGGTGCCTCAATCCACCTAGATGTGTGTTTAAGTTGCCACCTTAGATAAACCATTAATTAACAATCTCACATCTGTCATGGATTTCACTCACCCAATCCACGTCTACTAGCATAGCATGGCATAATAAGCAAACGTAGAAGTAACTCCCAAAGGTTTGATAATAAACAGGTAATAGGTACTACCTCATCTACTTCCCATCCCACAATTTAATTAGATCCTAATCATGCAATGTGTGAGGATTGATCTAATGCAATAAAACTGGGTAGTAGAAAAGGTATGATCAAAGTGTTACTTGCCTTGCTGATGATCCGTGAAACCTAACGATTCGAAGTAACAGGCGGCGCACTCCGGGTATTCTATCGCAGACAAACAAACAAGCATACAATAAGTACTCATCTAATGCACGGGTAAAACTCAAATAAGAGATCTAACCAGAAGGTTCAACTTAAGAACTCCGGTTGGCAAAAAGAATCAAATCGAACGAAGAAAAGAAAGGCAAACGGCGAAAGAAAACAACTTCGTTCTACTAATCTGGATCTAGGGCAAATTTTATAGTAACAAAAACTTGTTTAAGTTGATTAAACGGATAAAGGGTTTCGAGACGAATCCCTAGGCGCTTGAATCGCCAGATTCCGATAAACGAGCGAAAAGTTAAACTAAAACGAAAATCGGATCAGGAATCGCGATCAGAAAAATCGCGAATTTAATCCGAGAAAAAGAAAAACGACGAACGCCGAATTTTTTTCAGCACGGAAAACGAGGCGCGACGAACCTCGGGCGGCGGAATCATCAGCGGCGGCGGCGGCTCTGGCGGCACGCGCGGATCGAGGCGGGGCTGATGTGCTGGGGCGGCGCTATTTAAAGGCTGCCCCCGGGCGGTGTCCCGCTCAGGTACGGCCCGAAGTCGGTTCGTTTTTTTTAATTTAATTATTCCGCTCGGAAGAAAAATAAAAAGAAATACTAAATGGACTCCAAAAATTCCGAAATAAATTTTCACGGGCTTCTAAAATCAAGCCGCACAAGGTGAACATTTATTTGGGCCCTAAATGCAATTTTGAAAAACACACTTTTTTCCTAAATTCCAATAAAACACCGAAAAACTCCGAAATAAAATCTTATTTGATTTTTTATTAAATCCTCAATATTTCTTTATTTTGGGAAAGTCATTTTATTCCCTCTCTTATATTTTTGTAATAGAAATAATTGATGATAAAATAAATAAAATCAAATGCTCCTATTCTCAAATTTTGAGAGAACTCAAATATGAAAATAATGAAATCCCCAACTCTCTCCGTGGGTCACTGAGTTGAGTAGAATTTCTAGGATCAACCAAAATGCAAAATAAAATATGATATGCATGATGATCTAATGTATAACATTCCAAATTGAAAATTTGGGATGTTACAAACCTACCCCCCTTAAGATGAATCTCGCCCTCGAGATTCGGGTTGGCTAGAAAATAGGTGAGGGTGGTCTTTGAGCAAATCTTCCTCTCGTTCCCAGGTGGCTTCATCCTCCGTGTGATTGCTCCACTGAACTTTGCAAAACTTGATAACCTTGCTGCGAGTAACTCGGCTGGCAAACTCGAGAATCTTGACTGGTTTCTCCTCGTAGGTCAAATCATTATCCAACTGAATAGTTTCCAATGGCACTGTGTCTCTCAACGGTATGTCAGCCATCTCCGCGTGACATTTCTTCAACCGGGAAACATGGAATACATCATGAACTCCTGACAATCCTTCGGGCAATTCCAACTTGTAGGCCACTTATCCCATACGCTCCAAAACTCGATATGGTCCTACAAATCATGGTGCTAACTTCCCTTTAACTCCAAAATTCTTTGTTCCCCGAAGTGGAGATACTTGAAGATAAGCTCTGTCTCCGACTTCGTAAACTGTCTCCTTGCATTTAGAATCCACATAACTCTTCTGTCTGGACTGGGCTACCTTGAGCCTATCGCGAATCAATTTCACCTTCTGTTCAGACTCCTTAATCAAGTCAGGTCCAAACAACTGGCGGTCTCCAACTTCGTCCCATGACAACGGTGTCCTGCACCTCCTTCCGTACAAAGCTTCGAAAGGGGCCATCTTTAAACTGGTTTGATAACTGTTGTTGTAAGAGAACTCTGCATATGGCAAATTATCGTCCCAACTAGATCCATAATCTAGCACACAAGCTCTCAGCATATCCTCCAAAATCTGATTGACGCTCTCGGTCCGTCCATCTGCCTGTGGATGAAAAGTTGTACTGAATTCTAGCCTGGTTCCCAAAGTTTCGTGCAACTGCTTCCAGAACTTTGAGGTAAACTGGGTTCCTCTATCTGATACAATACTCCTTGGAACTCCATGCAAACATATGATCCTGGTCATGTATATCTTTGCCAACTTAGCACTGGTGTAAGTGGTCTTTATCGGGATGAAATGAGCTACTTTCGTCAATCGATCAACTACAACCCAAATCGAGTCATAGCCTGAACAAGTCCTGGGCAATCCCGTGATAAAATCCATGCCTAGCTTATCCCACTTCCATTCGGGTATCGGCAATGGTTGTAACAATACTGCTGGCTTCTGATGCTCTGCCTTTACTCTCTGACATACATCACAAACTGCTACATACTCCGCTATATCCTTCTTCATTCCGGTCCACCAGAAAATATCCTTCAAATCCAGATACATCTTGGTATTTCCTGGGTGAATTGAATACGGTGAGTCGTGTGCCTCTTGCAAAATCAACTTCCTGATCTCCGGGTCATTGGGCACATAAACGCGGTCTTCAAACCATAGGGTGTCGTGCTCATCCTCACGGAATCCTTTAGCTTTTCCTTTGCTCAGTTTCTCCTTTATAGCGGCAATCTCTTTGTCAGCTTTCTGAGCTTCCCTGATTTTATCCATCAAGGTTGACTGAATCTCCATTACTGCTACATAACCTCTCGGAACTATTTCCAAATATAGTTCATGAAGATTTTTGGCTAACTCCCTTGGTATTCCTCCCATCATTAATGTATTGATATGGCTCTTGCGGCTTAATGCGTCAGCTACTACATTAGCCTTTCCGGGGTGATAATGCAATTTCATATCATAATCCTTGATAAGCTCCAACCATCTTCTTTGTCTGAGATTCAACTCCTTCTGTGTGAAAATGTACTTCAAACTCTTATGATCCGTGTACACCTCACAATGATTTCCAATGAGGAAATGTCGCCATGCCTTCAATGCATGCACTACGGCTGCTAACTCCAAATCATGCATGGCATAATTCAACTCATGAGGCTTCAGTTGTCTTGAGGCATATGAAACAACTCTCCCTTCCTGCATAAGAACTGCTCCAAGTCCTCGACGTGAAGCGTCGCAATACACCTCATAATCCTTGGTCTGGTCTCGCAAAATCAACACTGGTGAGGTAACCAAACGTTTCTTCAATTCCTGGAAACTAGCCTCACATTCCTCTGTCCATATGAACTTGGTATCCTTCTTCAACAACTCAGTAATAGGCTTCGCAATCTTTGTGAAATTCTCAATAAATCTCCGGTAGTATCCTGCGAGTCCAAGGAAACTCCGGATCTCTCCAACTATTGTCGGGGCTTCCCACTTGGTCACGGTTTCAAATTTAGCGGGATCTACTGCTATACCTTCTCCAGATATAACGTGTCTGAGGAATCCTACTTCCTTCAACCAAAACTCAAATTTGCTGAACTTGGCATATAATTGATGTTCTCTGAGCTTTCCAAGTACCAAACGCAAATGCTCCTTATGTTCCTCTTCATTCTTCGAATAAACCAGGATATCATCAATGAACACTACAACGAACTTATCCAAAAACTCCATAAACACTTTGTTCATCATGTTCATAAAATAGGCAGGTGCGTTAGTCAGACCAAATGACATAACGGTATACTCATACAGCCCATACCTGGTGGTAAAAGCTGTCTTCGGAATATCCTGTTCTTGAATCTTCAACTGGTGGTATCCTGATCGTAGATTGATCTTGGAAAATACCTTAGCTCCTTGCAATCGATCAAACAGATCGTTGATCATTGGTAGCGGGTACTTGTTCTTGATCGTTACTTCATTCAATCCTCGATAATCAACAACCATCCTTAACGATCCATCCTTCTTCTCCACTAGAAGTACTGGCGATCCCCAAGGCGAAGAACTTGGGCGAATATAACCCTTATCCAGTAACTCTTTAATCTGCTTCTTAATTTCCACCAAATCCTTTGCTGGCATCCTATATGGTCTCTTTGATATTGGACCTGTGCTTGGCAATAGCTCAATCAAAAACTCAATATCTCTATCCGGTGGCATGCCTGGCAACTCCTCTCGAAATACATCAGGAAAATCCCTTACCAATGGTACTTCCTCCTGCACAACTCCTGTTAGGCAATTTACTTGAGTCCTCTTTGGCACATGCCGGGATACATACTTGATCCTTCTCCCTTCTAGTGTGGTAAGCAAAATTGACTTACTAGCACATTCAATATTCCCTTCATACTTTGATAACCAATCCATGCCTAATATCACATCCAATCCTTGAGATTCCAATACTATTAGGTCTGAGGGAAAAACATAGTTACCAATCCTTAATGGTAACCGATCACACCATAGACCAGCCACATACTCTGCTCCGGGCGAGGTTACTAACATGGGTGACCTAAGGGCTTGGGTTGGTAGGTTATACTTATCCACAAATCCCCTTGAGATGTATGAATGCGATGCACCAGTATCAAAAAGAACGAGTGCAGTAAATGACTTAACCAAAAACTTACCTATTACTGCATCGGGCTGAGCTTCAACCTCCTCCACGCTAACGTAGTTCATCTGTCCCCTGTTGAAAAGGTTCGGCTTCTTCCTAGAACTTCCATTGCTATTTCCATTTTGTAATTCAGGACATTCATTGGCATAATGTCCTGTCTTCGAACACTTAAAGCAAGTGACTTGGCTTAGGTCCTTCTTGGCTAGGGTTGAGGGGTTGGTGTGGTTCTGGCCGTTGCTTCCTCCATTGCCATTATCATACTTGGTGCCATTGTGATTGTGCGAGCTACCTCCTCCATGAGTATGCTGAAAATGTCCTCCCGGTCTAGGGGTAAAACATGGCGTCTGCTGAGCTCCTGAATTGTACTTTCCTTGTCCATACTTCCTCTTGCGATTCTCAATCTGCTGCTGCTTCCCTTCAATCATAAGAGCACGATCTACCAACTCCTGGTAGTTGTTGAAGGTGGCTACCATCAACTGCATGCTCAGCTCATCATTCAGTCCTTCCAGAAACTTCTCCTGCTTCGCTGCATCCGTAGCGACGTCATCTGGGGCATAACGTGCTAGCTTACTAAATTCCTTCACATACTGGCCAACTGTCCTTCTTCCTTGGCGCAAGTTGCAAAACTCACACTTCTTCATGGCCATAGCTCCTGCTGAAACGTGTGCAGTACGAAAACCCTGCTGAAACTGGTCCCATGTGACAGTGTCAACTGGGAAAGTGGCTGTGAAATTCTCCCACCATGATGCTGCTGGTCCTTCTAGCTGATGTGCGGCAAACTTCACCTTCTCGGCATCTATGCATCCTGCTGTGGTCAACTCCCTAGCTGTCTTGTGGAGCCAATCATCTGCTACTATCGGCTCGGTGCTACTGGAAAACACCGGCGGATTCAGCCTAAGAAAACGGGCTAAGTGGTCAATAGGTGGTGGTGGTGGTGGGTTGTTGTTGTTGTTCCCCTGATTCTAATTCTGGACTAGCAACTGCATCAATGTGTTCTGCTGCTGGATCAACTGGGTGAGCTCTAGTGGAATGGCAAATCCGGGGTCACGTCTCGGAGGCATCTGAGGGTTTAGAAAAGATGAGATATAAGAATAGAGGGGGTCTAAAGAGAAAACACTACCCATATGCACATGAGGCAAAAGCAAACAATTCACTTCAATCAATCAAACAAGGGCATACAATCGATCTATCTATCGCAAAAGTGCTCGGACTACTATATTTACATGGTGGACTACTACTACTGATGAGGTGGTCTACTAGAAATATTCTACGGTCGTTGACTCCATGATATCTGCTCCAGCTTCATCAACATAGTCATCATCGCTACTATCTGCTTCCGAGTCGGTGCCGTCGATGATGATGTAGTCTTCCGGGCTAATTTCTTGAGGTTCTTCGTCTTCCTCCACTGGTGTAGGGCCTCCCATAAATATTCCAATCTTCTTGATCAGGTCATCATTCTTCTCCACCAATACTTCAATTTCCTCTTCATAATCTTCACGTGTAGCCTTGAGTTCCTCCTCCAGTTCCTTGATTCTAGTCTTAGCCTTCTTCAGATCTATCATGTCGGCGCACATCTGGTTCTCCTGTCATCGAATGTGCTGGTTTAGCTCCTAGATAAAAGCTGCAATTGATCTATCGTTCCTGGTGCTGATCATCTCCCAATGTTCATCTCGGCGCCCACAAATCTGGTAGATAGTATCCTTGATATCCTTGCGGTAGACTTCTCCAACGCGTCCCATGGCGATGTGAGCTGCCATGCTCTTTCCTAGACTCCAAGTTGGTGCATCAAAAGAAAATTCTATGGGCTCAGTGACTGGCATGAACGTCCTTCCTGGAACTTGAACTTGAATCATCCAGCGCTCTTCTTCAGGTAAAGTGGCGTTGTAGGTTCCGGTGAAGCTTGGTACTCCTATGTTCAGGTATCTAGTGACTTCCTTCAAGTGGCGTCCAAAGGGTGTATCTTCATCCGGTTGTGTGAACTTGTTCCTTTCATCCGCCATCCTAAAGAATAGAAAAGATGAGAGGTCAGAAGAGAAGAGAGTGAATAGTGATCTAGGTCTTTAGCTTAGTGGTCGTGTCCTACAGTCAGCATGTGCTCTGATACCATCTCTGTATCGACCAGACCTCAAACAGTCTGATCTCTGTGCTCCGGTGTCATCCCTGGATCAGTAATGCTGACACCACATAGTACTTGGAGGATTTATAGCAGAGTAGCAATCACACACTTATTACATCGAGTGTCTCAAAAGAGAACTTATTACAATAAGTATGGCTTAAGGCCATCTAATAACGATAACAGCGGAAGGCTTGGAAGATAAGTGAGTCCATAAACTCCAACGGCATCACTGAGTATAGGACCACGACCTAAAACTCCTTAATCGTCGTCTGAAAAGTCTGCAACATTAACGTTGCAGCCCAAAACGGGTCAGCACATGGAATATGCCGGCAAGGTAACACATAGAGAGTAATGGAATGTAACAGCTATACTATATGCATATTTGGCTGGTGGAAGCTCTATGGTTACAGTTTTGCGTAAAGCCAATTTTTCCCTACTTCAAAGGAATAAATTTATTTAACCATCATGGTGGTTGTTAAACATTGAGAATGGTTGACAGCATTCTCAATCCTAATTAAGCATCATCATTAAACATAACCCAACAAATTAATTTATAGTAACATGTTGAGATACACATGAAAATCCAAGTACTAGATACTCAAGATTTGTCCATAACCGGGGACACGGCTAACCATGATTAGTTTATTACACTCTGCAGAGGTTTGCGCACTTTTCCCCACAAGACTCGATCGCCTCCGTTTGGTTTCTCGCACTACATGGTGTTTGAGAAGATGGATGACCGAGACATAGTCTTTCAGAAGTGCTAGCACCTTACGATGGGTAGACCGTACCACCTACATCCCCTACATCTGCTAGTCTACCACTGTAAGAGTTCGCATGACTTAGTCAACTATGCTAGAGCCCATAATAGCTTGTGGCTGCACACGGAAGTTTCTAGTATGAATAGTCTCATGATCCCTTTGAGCCTGGGTGGCGGTCCAAAAGAAAACAAGCAAGTCCTGGAATACCCAGGTGCCTCAATCCACCTAGATGTGTGTTTAAGTTGCCACCTTAGATAAACCATTAATTAAGAATCTCACATCTGTCATGGATTTCACTCACCCAATCCACGTCTACTAGCATAGCATGGCATAATAAGCAAACGTAGAAGTAACTCCCAAAGGTTTGATAATAAACAGGTAATAGGTACTACCTCATCTACTTCCCATCCCACAATTTAATTAGATCCTAATCATGCAATGTGTGAGGATTGATCTAATGCAATAAAACTGGGTAGTAGAAAAGGTATGATCAAAGTGTTACTTGCCTTGCTGGTGATCCGCGAAACCTAACGATTCAAAGTAACAGGCGGCGCACTCCGGGTATTCCATCGCAGACAAACAAACAAGCATACAATAAGTACTCATCTAATGCACGGGTAAAACTCAAATAAGAGATCTAACCAGAAGGTTCAACTTAAGAACTCCGGTTGGCAAAAAGAATCAAATCGAACGAAGCAACGAAAGACAAACAGCGAAAGAAAACAACTTCGTTCTACTAATCTGGATCTAGGGCAAATTATACAGTAACAAAAACTTGTTTAAGTTGATTAAACGGATAAAGGGTTTCGAGACGAATCCCTAGGCGCCTGAATCGCCTGATTCCGATAAACGAGCGAAAAGTTAAACTAAAACGAAAATTGGATCAGGAATCGCGATCAGAAAAATCGCGGATTTAATCCGAGAAAAAGAAAAACGACGAGCGCCGAAAAAAAAATCGGCACGGAAAACAAGGCACGACGAACCTCGGGCGGCGGAATCGTCGGCGGCGGCGGCTCCGGCAGCACGCGCGGATCGAGGCGGGGCTGATGGGCTGGGGCGGCTCGGGGCGGCGCTATTTAAAGGCTGCCCCCGGGCGATGTCCCGCTCGGGTACGGCCCAAAGTCGGTTCGTTTTTTTTAATTTAATTATTCCGCTCGGAAGAAAAATAAAAAGAAATACTAAACGGACTCCAAAAATTCCGAAATAAATTTTCACGGGCTTCTAAAATCAAGCCGCACAAGGTAAACATTTATTTGGGCCCTAAATGCAAGTTTGAAAAACGCACTTTTTTCCTAAATTCAAATAAAAGACCGAAAAACTCCGAAATAAAATCTTATTTGATTCTTTTATTAAATCCTCAATATTTCTTTATTTTGGGAAAGTCATTTTATTCCCTCTCTCATATTTTTGTAATAGAAATAATTGATGATAAAATAAATAAAATCAAATGCTCCTATTCTCAAAATTTGAGAGAACTCAAATATGAAAATAACAAAATCCCCAACTCTCTCCGTGGGTCATTGAGTTGCGTAAAATTTCTAGGATCAACCAAAATGCAAAATAAAATAAGATATGCATGATGATCTAATGTATAACATTCCAAATTGAAAATTTGAGATGTTACAAATCTGCTGAAGAAGTCATTCCAGAACGTGAAGAACGTCATGGTGATGCACCTGAAGAAAATGGTGCTGAGGAAATGCTGATCAAATTCCTCAACGACAACCAACTCATCCTCGCGTTGCAAATGAAGTGCAGATCGAGAAAATCATCAGCGACATCAACATTCCAGGTCCTCTCACACGCTCAAGAGCTTCACATTTATCTAACTTTTGTGGGGGCACTTTGCTTTCATCTCTATCACAGAGCCCACTAAGGTAGATGAAGCATTTTTGGGGCCTGAGTGGATTCAAGCTATGCAAGAGGAATTACATCAATTTGATCTCAACAACGTCTGGGAACTATTCAAACGTCCAGATCCTCGCAAGCACAATATCATTGGCACAAAGTGGATCTACCGCAACAAGCAAGATGAAAATGGCCTTGTGGTGAGGAATAAGGCATGACTTGTAGCTCAAGGCTACACACAGGTTGAAGGAATTGATTTTGATGAAACTTTTGCACCTGTTGCTAGACTTGAGGCTATTCGCATATTACTTGCTTATGCTAACCATCATGATATCATCTTACATCAAATGGATGTGAAAAGTGCATTCCTTAGTGGTATGCTTGAGGAAGAAGTATATGTTGCTCAACCCCTAGGTTTTGAAGATCAGAAGCATCCTGACAAAGTCTTTAGACTCAATAAGAGCCTTTATGGCCTCAAGCAGGCCCCTTGGGTGTGGTGCGATACTTTGAAGGAATTCCTCATGAAGAAAGGCTTCAAACCCGGTTCACTTGACCCAACTCTTTTCAGTAAATCTTATGATGGTGAATTGTTTGTGTGCCAAATATATGTTGATGATATCATTTTCGGTTGTACTGACCAACGTTACAGTGATGAATTTGCCTATATGATGAGTGAAGAATATCAAATGTCTATGATGGGAGAATTGAAATTCTTCTTAGGTCTTCAAATTCGTCAACAGCACAATGGCATATTCATATCTCACGACAAATACCTCAAGGGTGTACTGAGGAAATTCGGCATGCAAGATTGCAAAGGAGTCAAAATCCCTATGCCCACAAATGGTCATCTAAGCACTGATGAAAATGGTATTGACTTCGGTCAAAAGGTATACCGCTCCATGATTGGTTCTTATTGTATTTATGTGCATCTAGGCCAGATATTATGCTTAGTGTTTGCATGTGTGCCCGATTTCAAGATACACCGAAGGAATCACACCATAAGGTTGTGAAGCATATTCTTTGATATCTAGCTCACACACCAACACTTGGATTATGGTATCCCAAGGGCTCGGCTTTTGATCTCATTGGATATTCAAATTCTGACTATGCTGGTGATCGTGTGGACCGCAAGTCAACATCAGGCACAAGCCATTTCCTCGGACGATCCTTGGTCTGTTGGTCCTCGAAGAAACAAAACTGCGTATCATTGTCTACTGCTGAAGCTGAGTACATTGCTGCTGGTTCTTGTTGTGCTCAATTGCTGTGGGTGAAGTAAACCCTCAAGGACTACGGCTTCAACATGAAGAATGTGCCTCTCTACTTTTACAATGAGAGTGCCATCAAGATTGCTCATAACCCAGTTCAGCACTCGAAGACAAAGCACATTCAGATTTGTCATCATTTTCTTCGTGATCATGTGTTGAAGGGCGACATCGCTATTGAGCATGTGAAGACTGAAGAATAGCTAGCCGATATCTTCACAAAGCCTTTGGATGAGAAGAGATTTAGCAAGTTCAGGTGTGAGCTAAATATCTTAGAATCTTCAAATGTCCTTGGAAAAGGACACACATCCTAACACTTATGCAAAATTGATGACTTAGATGTGCAACACACGAAGTAATGTTTTTCTTCAATCAATGAAGACTAAACCTCTAAGTGTGAATAAATTAATGAAGAATTTGATTCTCAGAACCCTACGACAATTGTACGCGGTGTCTAAAATCATCATTCTTATACGGTGGGTCACGCCACCACCAAAAGTTGAAAATCTTCAATTTGAGTTTTTTCTTTAGTTGTTTATTTTCTTGAACTTTGCAATGTCTTCACTCTTTCCGTTGTTGTTCTTCATTGGCAATATATATATATATATATATATATATATATATATATATGAGTTCATGTCCTCTACAGCATTCACTTATTGTTATTTCTTCAAGTTGCTTGTTCTGCTAAGTGAATGTGATCGTACCCTTCCCCCTTTATGCTAAACTCAACCCAGTCTATTCACAAATTCTTCATGTGCGTTCTATTTGAAACTCATTCAAAATCTTCACTATGTCCTTGTCAGCTGAAGAATTTGTGAACAGAACTTTGAACTTATCTTATCTGAATTTTCGGCTTTTGCCGCTCAAACCATTCCACCTTTCATGATATATTATCCTATTCACCCACGATCGCACACGATCGTCACCTCTCTGTATGTGGGTGACACATGTCACGCAAATGAGAAGGGTCAGGGTCACATTCGTCCAATTTCCTCGGGCGAGCAGTTTTTCACTTCGGCTATAAATACCCCACTCCCTTCCTCACTTCGTTTTTACTCCACTCGACCTCACTCCCTTGCTCGATCTCTCAAACCCTAGCACCGCTGCTACTTCCATCGTTGCCGGTCAGGAAGAGCTTCACTGCCTCGACCTCATCACCGTTGTACTCGCGCCGGCTGCGGATTTCTTCACTCCGCCGCTGCCGTAGTTGTCTTCCTCGGCCAAGTTAGGGCGTGGAAGATCTAAACTGACGAGCTTCTAAATCTACTCTTCACAGTTTGTCGTGTTCTTCGTCAAGGGTAATTAAAAGTTACTTTTACTGCCCTTGTTGATTCTGATGTTTTCTTCAAATCTTAAAAAGGTGTTTATTCCTCAAATCCTCATGCACTAAACACCTCATGTATCATCTGTTCTTGATCTGTTTCTCTAAGCAACATTTCTCTTCAAGATTCCTCAATTGTGTGGATTTTCAAATCTGTACAACTCTAGAACCTAAGTCAAAAACGCTTAGTGAAATTCCTCAAGACTCATCCAGTCAAATTCCTCGAACTTGTTCTTTTTGCAAAAACTTCTGAGAACGCATATGACCTCTCCAAATTCTTCGCACCTATACTTTGTTCGCAGGTACATATGTCTGCTGCTGAATCACTAGGTTCTCATCAACTTAAGTCATTTGCAACGTTCCTCGAAGAAAAGTTGCATACCTCTTCAGAGAACTCAATAGTTCAAAACCCTCAGCTGAAGAAAATGGCTGACGGAAAGAAACCACAAAAGGGAGGAAAGAAGTTGGAAGTCAACACAGCCTTTGAGATCCCTGATGACATTTACAAGGATTATTGCACTCCTGATGAGGCCACACATGGAAAGGAGGACAAAAATCAGCGCAATACAAAGGATAAAGAGGAGATGGGCACAGGAATGGAGAGAGTACAGGTATGTCACTCCAAAATATATGAAGAAATTCGCTCTTCACCCTCCTTGCCCAAGACCTCCATTGGAACCTGGCCAAGAAGCTGATCCCACTAGCCTGAGGACTATCCTGGTGAATGGGCAAAGCGTCAAGCTAAGTTGGCCAAAGTAGCAAAAGAGGCAGTGAGGAAATTCAATGAAGACTCTGCTGCTGCTGCCACTACTGAGGCCTCTGCTAGCAAGCCGAAGAAGGCCATGCCTAACAAGCCTGCACACAAGCCCAGTGCCCGTCTTCTTCAATGCCCTCATGGCAAAGCTCCTCTGCAATGCCCTCACGGCCAACTTCTGTTAAGCCCTCACGGCCCATTCCTCAAGCTGACCCAGTTCCTCAAGTTGCAAAATCCTCAGCTCCTCCTTCAAAGTCCTCAGCACCTGTGCATCTTGCCTCGTGCCAAAGGACAACAAGCATATCTATTACCCCAGGAGCCTCTGCAAGTTTATCAGCTCCTATGCATTCTTCAACTGGCCCCACTTTGCTGAAGACCAAGGTGATACGTCTCCAACGTATTTATAATTTTTGATTGCTCCATGCTATGTTATCTACTGTTTTGGGCAATATTGGGCTTTATTATCCATTTTTATATTATTTTTGGGACTAACCTATTAACCGGAGGCCCAGCCCAGATTTGTTGTTTTTTGCCTATTTCAGTGTTTCGAAGAAAAGGAATATCAAACGGAGTTGAAACGGAACAAAATCAACTGGAGAAGTTATTTTTGGAAGGAAAGCTACCGGATGGACTTGGACCCCACATCAGGAGCCAAGGGAGGTGCTCACGAGGGTGGTCCCCCCCTAGGGCGCGCCCCCTGCCTCATGGGGCCCCCGAAGCTCCACCGATGTACTTCCTGCACCCATATATACTCACGTACCCTAAAACTTCCAAAACATACAATAGATCGGGAGTTCCGCCGCCAGAAGCCTCCGTAGCCACCAAAAACCAATCTAGACCCGTTTCGGCACCCTGCCGGAGGGGGCAATCCCTCTCTGGTGGCCATCTTCATCATCCCGGTTCTCTCCATGACGAGGAGGGAGTAGTTCTCCCTCGGGGCTGAGGGTATGTACCAGTAGCTATGTGTTTGATCTCTCTCTCTCGTGTTCTTGATTTGGCATGATCTTGATGTCTCGCGAGCTTTGCTATTATAGTTAGATCTTATGTTTCTCCTCCCCCTCTTCTCTCTTGTAATGAATTGAGTTTCCCCTTTGAAGTAATCTTATCGGATAGAGTCTTTAAATATTTGAGAACACTTGATGTATGTCTTGCCGTGCGTATCTGTGGTTACAATGGGATACCACATGATTCACTTGATGTATGTTTTGGTGATCAACTTGCGGATTCCGCCCATGAACCTATGCATAGGGGTTGGCATATGTTTTCGTCATGATTCTCCGGTAGAAACTTTGGGGCACTCTTTGAGGTTCTATGTGCTGGTTGAATAGATGAATCTGAGATTGTGTGACGCATACCGTATAATCATACCCACGGATACTTGAGGTGACATTGGAGTATCTAGGTGACATTAGGATTTTGGTTGATTTGTGTCTTAAGGTGTTATTCTAGTACAAACTCTAGGGCTGTTTGTGACACTTATAGGAATAGCCCAACGGATTGATTGGAAAGAATAACTTTGAGGTGGTTTCGTACCCTACCATAATCTCTTCGTTCGTTCTCCGCTATTAGTGACTTTGGAGTGACTCTTTGTTGCATGTTGAGGGATAGTTATGTGATCCAATTATGATATTATTGTTGAGGGAACTTACACTAGCGAAAGTATGAACCCTAGGCCTTGTTTCCTATCATTGCAATACCGTTTACGCTCACTTTTATCATTAGTTACCTTGCTGTTTTTATATTTTCAGATTACAAATACCTTTACCTACTATCCATATACCACTTGTATCACCATCTCTTTGCCGAACTAGTGCACCTATACAATTTACCATTGTATTGGGTGTGTTGGGGACATAAGAGACTCTTTGTTATTTGGTTGCAGGGTTGCTTGAGAGAGACCATCTTCATCCTATGCCTCCTACGGATTGATAAACCTTAGGTCATCCACTTGAGGGAAATTTGCTACTGTCCTACAAACCTCTGCACTTGGAGGCCCAACAACGTCTACAAGAAGAAGGTTGTGTAGTAGACATCAAGCTCTTTTCTGGCGCCGTTGCTAGGGAGGTGAGTGCTTGAAGGTATATCTTTAGATCTTGCAATCGAGTCTTTTAGTTTCTTGTTTTATCACTAGTATGATGGAAAGGATAATTGTGCTCAAGTGCTAGAAGAAGAAATCTATAAAATGTTTGGCACTAAATATTTGAATGATGAGCATGATTGCAATGTTGTTATTATGAATTCCTTGAATATCCATGATGCTAATGATATGCAAAGCCACAAGCTTGGGGAAGCTATGTTTGATGAAGATGATATTTTTTGTCCCCCAAGTTTTGATGAGCAAATTTATTATGATGAAAGCATGCCTCCTATTTATGATGATTATATTGATGAAAGTGGATTTGGAGAGTTCATGACTTTATTTAGTGATGAATCCACTATTCCGGAAGAGGTTCCAATTGATTATGAGAACGAAGTTGCTATCTATGATGATTATTGTGATGACTTGTATGCTATAAAGAATAACGATATCCATGAAACTTGGCATCATGATTTTAGTTTTCAATTGGATTATGCCTCACATGATAGTTATTTTGTTGAGTTTGCTCCCACTATTATTCATGAGAAGAATTTTGCTTGTGTGGAGAGTAATAAAATTTCTATGCTTGTAGATCTTGAAAAGAATGCTTTAGGTGCTGGTTATATTGTTGAATTCATTCATGATGCTACTGAAAATTATTATGAGGGAGGAATATATGCTTGTAGGAATTGCAATAATATCAAGTTTCCTCTCTATGTGCTTAAAGTTTCAAAGTTATGCTTGTTTTGCCTTCCTATGAGAGTTAATTCTTGTTCCCATAAGTTGTTTGCTCACAAAATCCCCATGCATAGGAAGAGGGTTAGAATTAAATGTGCTAGTGATATTCTTCATGATGCTCCCTTTATGTTACAACTCTTATCCTTCATGTGAGCATCATTGAAATCATCATGCCTAGCTAGGGGCGTTAAACGATAGCGCCTGTTGGGAGGCAACCCAACTTTATTTTTTGTTCCTTGCTTTTTTTTCTCCTGTTTAGTAATAAATAATTCATCTAGACTCTGTTTAGGTGTGGTTTTATGCTTTAATTAGTGTTTGTGCCAAGTAGAACCTTTGGGAAGACTTGGGGAAAGTCTTGTTGATCATGCTGTAAAAAACAGAAACTTTAGCGCTCACGAGAATTGCTGCCATTTTTATTAGGAAAGTGATATTTACTTAATTCTTTTTGAAGATGATTAAGAGATAAATTCCTCAGGTCCAGAAATTTATTTTAGAATTTTTGGGGTTCCAGAAGTTTGCGTTAGTTACAGATTACTACAGACTGTTCTGTTTTTTGACAGATTCTGTTTTTCGTGTGTTGTTTGCTTATTTTGATGAATCTATGGCTAGTAAAATAGTTTATAAACCATAGAGAAGTTGGAATACAGTAGGTTTAACACCAATATAAATAGAGAATGAGTTCATTACAGTAACTTGAAGTGGTGTTTTGTTTTCTTTCGCTAACGGAGCTCATGAGTTTTCTACCTTAAGTTTTGTGTTGTGAAGTTTTCAAGTTTTGGGTAAGGATTCGATGGACTATGGAATAAGGAGTGGAAAGAGCCTAAGCTTGGGGATTCCCAAGGCACCCCAAGGTAATATTCAAGGATAGCCAAGAGCCTAAGCTTGGGGATGCCCCGGAAGGCATCCCCTCTTTCGTCTTCATTCATCGGTAACTTTACTTGGAGCTATATTTTTATTCGCCACATGATATGTGTTTTGCTTGGAGCGTCATTTTATTTCATTATGTTTTGATTGATGTTTGAATAAAATACCAAGACATGAAATTCTTAAATGTTAGAGAGTCTTCACATAGTTGCATAATTATTCAACTACTCATTGATCTTCACTTATATCTTTCAGAGTAGTTTGTCATTTGCTCTAGTGCTTCACTTATATCTTTTAGAGCACGGTGGTAGTTTCATTTTGAAGAAATAGATGAACTCTCATGCTTCACTTAGATTATTTTGAGAGTCTTAAATAGCATGGTAATTTGCTTAAAATCCTAATATGCTAGGTATACAAGATTAGTAAAAACTTTCTTATGAGTGTGTTGAATACTAAGAGAAGTTTGATGCTTGATGATTGTTTTGAGATATGGAGGTAATAATATCGAAGTCGCGCTAGTTGAGTAGTTGTGAATTTGAGAAATGCTTGTGTTGAAGTTTGCAAGTCCCGTAGCATGCACGTATGGTAAACGTTATGTAACAAATTTGAAACATGAGGTGTTATTTGATTGTCCTCCTTATGAGTGGCGGTCGGGGACGAGCGATGGTCTTTTCCTACCAATCTACCCCCCTAGGAGCATGCGTGTAGTGCCGAGGTTTTTTATGACTTTTAGATTTTTGCAATAAGTATGTGAGTTCTTTATGACTAATGTTGAGTCCATGGATTATACTCACTCTCACCCTTCCATCATTGCTAGCCTCTTCGGTACCGTGCATTGCCCTTTCTCACATTGAGAGTTGGTGCAAACTTCACCGGTGCATCCAAACCCGTGATATGATACGCTCTGTCACACATAAACCTCCTTATATCTTCCTCAAAACAGCCACCATACCTACCTATTATGGCATTTCCATAGCCATTCCGAGATATATTGCCATGCAACTTTCCACCATTCCGTTTATTATGACACGCATCATCATTGTCATATTGCTTTGCATGATCATGTAGTTGACATCGTATTTGTGGCAAAGCCACCGTCCATAATTTTTCTTACATGTCACACTTGATTCATCGCAATCCCAGTACACTGCCGGAGGCATTCATATAGAGTCATCTTTGTTCTAGTATCGAGTTGTAATCATTGAGTTGTAAATAAATCGAAGTGTGATGATCATCATTTTATAGAGCATTGTCCCAAGTGAAGAATAAAAAATAAAAAAGAGAAAGGCCATAAAAAAAGAGAAGGCCCAAAAAAAGAGAGAAATGCCATAAAAAAGAGAAGGCCCAAAAAAAAGAGAGAAAGGCCATAAAAAAGAGAAGGCCCAAAAAAATGAAAATGAGAGAAAAAGAGAGAAGGGACAATGCTACTATACTTTTACCACACTTGTGCTTCAAAGTAGCACCATGATCTTCATAGTAGAGAGTCTCTTGTTTTGTCACTTTCATATACTAGTGGGAATTTTTCATTATAGAACTTTGCTTGTATATTCCAACAATGGGCCTCCTCAAGTGCCCTAGGTCTTCGTGAGCAAGCAAGTTGGATGCACACCCACTTAGTTTCTTTTGTTGAGCTTTCATACATTTATATCTCTAGTGCATCCGTTGCATGGCAATCCCTACTCCTTGCATTAACATCAATCAGTGGGCATCTCCATAGCCCATTGATTAGCCTCGTTGATGTGAGACTTTCTCCTTTTTGTCTTCTCCACATAACCCCCTCATTATTCTATTCCACCCATAGTGCTATATCCATGGCTCGCGCTCATGTATTGCGTGAAAGTTTATAGGTTTGAGATTACTAAAGTATGAAACAATTGCTTGGCTTGTCATCGGGGTTGTGCATGATGAGAGCATTCTTGTGTGATGAAAATGAAAGATGACTAAACTATATGATTTTGTAGGGATGAACTTTCTTTGGCCATGTTATTTTGAGAAGACATAATTGCTTAGTTAGTATGCTTGAAGTATTATCATTTTTATGTCAATATGAACATTTGTCTTGAATCTTTCATATCTGAATATTCATGCCACAATTAAGAAGAATTACATTGAAATTATGCCAAGTAGCATTCCACATCAAAAATTCTGTTTTTATCATTTACCTACTCGAGGACGAGCAGGAATTAAGCTTGGGGATGCTCGATACGTCTCCAACGTAGCTATAATTTTTGATTGCTCCATGCTATGTTATCTACTGTTTTGG
This sequence comes from Triticum dicoccoides, assembly GCF_002162155.2. Classification (NCBI taxonomy): domain Eukaryota; kingdom Viridiplantae; phylum Streptophyta; class Magnoliopsida; order Poales; family Poaceae; genus Triticum; species Triticum dicoccoides. The sequence goes on along the minus strand of NC_041386.1, from coordinate 383,008,894 downwards.
GCAATATTGGGTTTTATTATCCACTTTTATATTATTTTTGGGAATAACCTATTAACCGGAGGCCCAGCCCAGATTTACTGTTTTTTGCCTATTTCAGTGTTACGAAGAAAAGGAATATCAAACGGAGTCGAAACAGAACGAAATCAACTGGAGAAGTTATTTTTGGAAGGAAAACTACCGGATGGACTTGGACCCCACGTCAGGAGACAAGGGAGGTGCTCATGAGGGTGGGGGCGCCCCCCCCCTAGGGCGCGTCCCCTGCCTCGTGGGGCCCCCGAAGCTCCACCAACGTACTTCCTGCACCCATATATACTCACGTACCCTAAAACTTCCAGAACATACAATAGATCGGGAGTTCCGCTGCCAGAAGCCTCCGTAGCCACCGAAAACCAATCTAGACCCGTTTCGGCACCCTGCCGGAGGGGGCAATCCCTCTCTGGTGGCCATCTTCATCATCCCGGTGCTCTCCATGACGAGGAGGGAGTAGTTCTCCCTCGGGGCTGAGGGTATGTACCAGTAGCTATGTGTTTGATCTCTCTCTCTCTCGTGTTCTTGATTCGGCACGATCTTGATGTATCGCGAGCTTTGCTATTATAGTTGGATCTTATGTTTCTCCTCCCCCTCTTCTCTCTTGTAATGAATTGAGTTTCCCCTTTGAAGTAATCTTATTGGATTGAGTCTTTAAAGATTTGAGAACACTTGATGTATGTCTTGCCGTGCGTATCTGTGGTGACAATGGGATACCACGTGATTCACTTGATGTATGTTTTGGTGATCAACTTGCGGGTTCCGCCCATGAACCTATGCATAGGGGTTGGAACATGTTTTCGTCGTGATTCTTTGGCAGAAACTTTGGGGCACTCTTGAGGTTCTATGTGCTGGTTGAATAGATGAATCTGAGATTGTGTGACGCATATCGTATAATCGTACCCACGGATACTTGAGGTGACATTGGAGTATCTAGGTGACATTAGGGTTTTGGTTGATTTGTGTGTTAAGGTGTTATTCTAGTACGAACTCTAGGGCTGTTTGTGACACTTATAGGAATAGCCCAACTGATTGATTGGGAAGAATAACTTTGAGGTGGTTTCGTACCCTACCATAATCTCTTCCTTCGTTCTCCGCTATTAGTGACTTTGGAGTGACTCTTTGTTGCATGTTGAGGGATAGTTATGTGATCCAATTATGATATTATTGTTGAGGGAACTTACACTAGCGAAAGTATGAACCCTAGGCCTTGTTTCCTATCATTGCAATACCGTTTACGCTCACTTTTACCATTAGTTACCTTGCTGTTTTTATATTTTCAGATTACAAATACCATTACCTACTATCCATATACCACTTGTATCACCATCTCTTCGCCGAACTAGTGCACCTATACAATTTACCATTGTATTGGGTGTGTTGGGGACATAAGAGACTCTTTTTTATTTGGTTGCAGGGTTGCTTGAGAGAGACCATCTTCATCCTACGCCTCCTATGGATTGATAAACCTTAGGTCATCCACTTGAGGGAAATTTGCTACTGTCCTACAAACCTCTACACTTGGAGGCCCAACAACGTCTACAAGAAGAAGGTTGTGTAGTATACATCACAAGGCCACTGTTGGACGAGACACTAGACCAAGTCCTCAAAAGAAGTAGGTCGCTTTCAGGTCCCATCCTCTGAGGACGAAGCTGATGATGAAGAACTGGAAGAAATCATCAAAGACAGACAGCGCAGGGCCGCTAGAGCCAAAGGCAGTAATGTGCCATTGACACTGGATCCCAAGTTGATCCTCGACTTCATCGACTTGTGGCACAAGGACCCCAACACACCTCTGCCTGAGAGGAACCTCACTCCTGGTCAAAGTCATGTGTTGACCGCCTTCATTGACAAAGAGAAATGGAAGTTTGAGAAGGCCAGGCAGCTGAAGAGGGCGCAATACAAGAAAGAGCGCTACATGAAGAAAAATGTTGTCAATATGACATCTGATAAACTTTTGTCTACTCAAACTGAGATCAAAGCACTCAGTGATGAATTGAACGTCTACCGCACAGACTAGCTTGGAGCCAAGGTCAGATTTGTGAAGTTAGCTGAAAAATTCACTACCGATGTTGCAGCTCCAACGCAACAAGAAATTCCTCAGGATGAAGCATCTGCTCAGCCTACTGAAGAAAATGCCAGCACCGCTGATGACAATCAGGCTCCTGAAGAAAATGCTACTACCAGGGCTGATGACTGCATTCCATCCGCTAATGAAACTGCCAGGGCAACCTCTAGTGTTGCGCTTGAAGAAACTATCAGGATAGCTGAAGCTTCAACCGCTATGCCTGAAGAAACTGATCATGCCAGGGCAACTGCATCAGTTGTGCCTGAAGAAATGGAACCAATTTCCTCTGCTCCTCCTGCACCTACACCAAGTCCAATTCTTCCTTATGCATCAGAAGCGAAGAAGACCAAGGCTGCAGAGCGTGCATCTGTGAAGAAAAGGAAAGCATCAACTTCAGCAGAATCTTCAGCTCTGAAGAAGATGAAGAAATTGACCAGCTCGTTTGAAAATCTAATTGATGTTTTTCCAGTCTCAAGCATGCCATCAAAGGAACTCGTTCCTTTTGATGAAGAATACGTGATCCCAAGCGGATCCGATGAAGATATTCCTTATGTTGCTTCTTCAGAGAAGTTGGATGAAGAAATTGAAGTGGATGCAATCCCTTCAACACCAGTTGTCTCATCGCCTATGCCTCAGTTTACTGCTGAAGAGGTCGGCATTGAAGAAATAAATGAAGATGATGATGTGGACATTGGATGCACAACGCCAGTGATGAATGATGACTTTGGGGAAAGTCATCACCCCAATTCTCCTTTGTTCACTCCTATGCAAAAAATTCCTCAGTCCCCAGTGACTACTGAAGTTCAGATGGGATCTAAAGAACCACACCCCACTTCGTCTATCCCTGAAAAGATTCCAGCCACTAATGCTGATGAAATTGTTGCTGGAGAATTGAAGACCCAGGCTGCCACGGAAGAAGAAATTGAAATTCCTCAGCCTGCGGATCCTAAGATTGCGCTTCCTGAGGTTGTGATGCAATTGACTGACACTCCTCACCCCAAGCCAAAGGATCCTTTCTCAAAGAAGCAAAAATTCAAGGCTGATGACTTCTTCCACGAGCATGTATTCTTCACGGACTACAACCCCTATGACTATGCTCGTCTTAGAAGGAAGCTTTTCTGGACTGCCAGCCAAGCAAACTTCTATTCTTCGCTGCTATTCAACAAAGACAAAGTCTTCGACCATGAGCATATTCCTCATGTGGACATGGAATCACTGCCTTGCTTCGTGTCAGTCCTCAGTGTTCTTCATGACGCTGGACTGCTCAACTTTTGCACTGATATTGTTGATTGGAATGAAGAGCTAATTCTTCAGTTCTATGCAACGCTACATATCACAGGAGATGCTGAAGATGTGAACTCTTGGGTATTGGACTGGATGACAGAGAATACGCACTTCAAAGCACCGGCATGTGAATTGCTTCATGCCTTGCCTGTCAGTCCTCCCCTTGAAGGCTCTTGTTGCATATACCATGAACCTGAACTTACCGCTCACTACATGCAAGTGTTGATGAAGCCGCTGAAGCCCGATCAAGCCCCAAGGACCAAGTTCCTTGTGAAGGAATTGTTGTTTGTGCCTAGAACTATCTATCGCATTTTGACGAAGACATTGAGTCCAATAAAAGGCCACGATTCGAATGACAAAGAAGTTGTTGGCAACATGAAGAATCTGCTATTCAATATCATACATGGCATCCCTATCAACTATCATGATTTCTTCATGAGGACTCTGGCAAATGTTGCACTCTCTCCATTTGAGTTGAAGCCTTATGCTCCTTGGATTATGAGATTCCTCAGAACAAGGTCTTCACTCAACTACAAGGCTGATTTTCAGAATCACGTCAGTTACCTGCCCCCAATAGAAGTCCTCAAGCGGACATTTTCCTCATATGATGAAAAAGGGCAAGGCTACTGCAGTTATTGATGAAGGCATTCGTCCATTGGATGGTATGTTCCGCAAAGCTGCATCCTACTCCACCAATGATGACTCTGCCACTCATGACTCTGTCGCAAATGCTTCAAAGCAAAATCCTGAAGGCACGGCTCCAAGGGTGATGACTGATTGTGAGCTTCTCCTCAGTCTTCACCAGAAGGTCGATCGCAACCACAAATGGGTTAAGCGTCAGTTTGGTTCTATTCTTCACAACATGACTGCTACACACAATGCAGTGAAGAAAAACCAGTACTACCTCCATGAAGTCTTCGGTCGCACCTAGGCTATTTTGTCACATTTGTATGGTGAAGATGATCTGAAGCAAATGGGTTTCAAGCAGGACTTTGACTGGTCTCAGCCACCGGCGAATAAATTCAAGAAGACCAAAGTTCCTTCCTTGGTAGCCAGCTCATATTCTTCATCACGCGCGAGTGATGAACATGAAGGCTTGGACGACACTGCGGTAGGCCCTACCTCAACAATAGACCCCAACAATGCTGGCGCTCCTTCATCGACTCGGTGATGATATTCTTCAGGGGCGTTAGTCCTCATTTTTCGTCCCTTTTGGTCATTCGATGGCAAAGGGGGAGAAATTTGAGTTAGTCTTCAAGCGGGTCTACTTATATAGGCGTTTTTTTCTAAGTTACAACTCCCGTTCTTTTGAAGACTTTGTTGGATCGAGTTGTAAACTTAAAACCCGATGGTGGTCTGATACTTTTGTTGTGTTCTTTTGCATGCTTATTCCTCATATATGTTAATGCACGCATGCTGAATTACATCAGCCACCATATTTCATCATGCATTTCAAATTCTTCATATTATATGTTAAATGCGTGTATGAATTACAAGATATAGGGGGAGATCTCCATGATTCTACTCTTCAAGTGTGCATTGCTTCAAAAGTAAATTCTTCACTATGCACATCTTCAGGGGGAGTTCTTCTATATCTTGCAATCAAATTCCTCAATATCAGTATTTACACTTCATATGTTTATCCCCATTGAAAACTTAACCTATATTGTCATCAATCACCAAAAAGGGGGAGATTGTAAGTGCATCTAGTGCCCCTTAGTGATTTTGGTGTATTGAAGACTTATGGGTTAAGGGACTGATGCGTTTGTGAGTGAACACAGGTCTACAAGTCTATGAGGAGTTTGATATTTACAGAGAAAGTCGACCCCTAAAAATGAAGTTCTTTGACTGAAGACTTTGGATTTCTGAAGACTTTCTGAAGACTTTGAAAGTGAAGAAATTGGTGTGACTGTGAAGACTTGGTATTCATTCAAGGAACATGAAGTGTGAAGACTTTTGTTTTCATAATTTCATTTTCTCTTTCTTGAGTCATAGCAAACACTGTACTGTTAAAGGGGGTCGAGGAAATACTAAGGAAAAGTTTCCAAGTGATGCTCAACTCAAAATCCTACACCTACCAATCCCTTTGAGTGAAGCCATTGGAAATCTCATGCAGTTCAGTCAACTTCCTTAGTGATAGAGATGAAGTTCTTCTGGTCTCTGAAGAATTTGTTCTAACTGAGGAGTTAGGAATTCTCCACTCTGGATTACCTACAAGTGAGGAACATGATGGCCCTAAGGAATTTGATAGTCAAATTTCCGACCGTTGCTGTGCTACGCGCCAGTTGTCCCAAAATACCTTCCCACCTAACGGTCATATCATTGAAGGGCATTAATGTCTTATTATGCCGGGCTGCTCCCTAGGCAATAAATAGCCGCCCCCTACAACCACTAGCTGGTTGGCTGCTCCGAGAGAAACTGTCACTTGTCATTTGAGAGCACCCCATCCTCTGAGGACTTTGAGCGAAAATCATCAAGTGAGGAAAACCCAAACCCAAACACCTAAAACCCAAAGTGATTGAGCATCACTGAAGAGATTGATCCTGCGTGGATCCGACACTTGTTACCTTTGAAGACTGTGCATCTTCCAGACGGTTAGGCGTCATGGTCTAGAGCATCCAAGAGGAAATTGTGGATCGCCAAGTGACCGAGTCTGTGAAGGGTTGGAAGTCACCTGAAGACTTACCATGAGTGATTGGGCGAGGTCTGTGTGACCTTAGATCAAGGGGGAAACGGTGAGGACTAAGTGTCCTGAACTACATGTTCAGGACTGGGTGTCCGGGACTGGGTGTCCTCAGGATTGAATACCTAGCCACCCTAACCAGACGTACAACTGTCACAGCAGTTGGAACTGGTCTACCAAATCATTGTCTTCACCAAGCCTACTGGTTCTATTTCCTCAACCCTTCCATTTCCTCATTATCGTGTTGTGTGCTTGTTCATATCTGTTTGAAAACTTTGACAGAAGACTTTCTCAATTTCCTCAATTCAATCTCTTCAGTCTGTTTGTCTTCATCCTGTTTATCCTGTGTTTACGCTTTCTGTACTCTATGCTTGTTTTCAGTTCATCATGAAGACCATGCTTATGTTCTGTTATGTTTACATCGGAGTACTTATTCCGCTACACGTAGTTCTTCTCTTAGGAATTTCCTCACCCTGAAATTCCTCAGTGAAGAATTCATAAAAATCACCTATTCACCCCCCCTCTAGTCGACTTAACGCATTTCCATGATGCTTTGTTTGTTTTATACTTATTGTTTCTTCCCCCTCTTCTCTCCGGTAGACCCCGAGGTCGATGATGCCCCGGTGATTGACTACGTTGACAACGACACTTCTTCCTTTTCAACAGAGCTTACAGGCAAGCAAACCCCCCTTGAGCATTTCGATATCGCCCATTCCCTTCTCTCTTATGCTTGCATTAGAATCTGTTGTTACTACTTTTATCCTATTTTTGCTGCATAGCCTATTTATTGTAAGCTGCTATTGTTACCTATCTGCTTATCCTAAACTATTTAGTATAGGCTGGGTAGAGACCCATCAGAGACCCCCACTTTGTCCCGACTGCCCCGCTGGATTATCAGAAGACCCGATCAACGGGATCGAAGATCAGGCCCTAGCACCGCACATCACTTTCCCCTTAGTTGCTCGACACTACTGGGTTACTATCGAGTGTCGAGGGTGATACCTCATCAGCACTTCTGATGTTAACCTTGTAGGTTAGTTCATCGGTAATGATCATCGAGGGTGATTCTTCCTTCTCCACTTCCGATAACGACACTATCGTGCAACTCCTCAAGAGTGGACCTTGAGGGTGATTCCTCCTTCGTTCACCTTGATGATAACATCAGGTGGAATTCCATCGAGGGTGATTCCTCAGGGTTCCCCTTGGTGTTAGACACACGGTTACTATGGTTACTATGACTTTACACTGAACCGTGTTACTAAGATGGGTCGGCCCCGAGGGGTACCCACGCGAGCTTAATTGCGAGTGACGTGGAGTCGGGTTGACCTGGAAGGTGCCCGCGAGATAATTACGAGGCGTGGCCGGGCATCCTTAGCCTTTGTCGCGAGTCCTCAAGACAGGGCAATGGGGTCACATCGATTGTGAGTCTCTGCTCATTATCGTGCGTTCCTAATCCACTACGATTTGGATATTTGATCCGAGGGGCCTCTAGCCTGATAGCACTAAGCATCACGCCGGAATAAGTATGGGCACTCTGCATAGTATGTATCAGCCAAAAGCTCAACGGACGTCAGCGACGGAGCAGCGCGCGCCGGGTTGGACTGGAACGCCTCGCCTTGTATAAGGGGGGCTAGGTCTGCTCACCGGCCGCGTACGCAATGTGCATGAGTGCAAAGGGCGATGGGCCCAAGACCCCTGTGCGCTTAGGATGTGGACCAGCATGCTAGCCTCTCTAACGAGCCTAGGTAGGACTGCGGTGTGTTGATCAGCCGAGGGCAGTCATGACCTGATGGTGTGTCCGACCAGAGTTGATCGAGCATGTTTGGTAAGTTGGTGCACCCCTGCAGGGAAGAAAACATCTATCGATAGCCTGTCCTATAGTAACGGACACTCGGAGTTGTATCCCGATCGATACAACTAGAACTTGATGCTGAGGCATGTAATGGAAATGATGGCTCCGGGATTGTTTTCTCGTAGGGAGTCGAGGAAGTGATCTCCGGGCGATGTTACAACATACTTACTAATATTATAATATGCCACTTATCTCTTCTCGTGCAGCAAGATGCTTGGAGCTGCTAGTCTTCAATAGGCTAGGATTTCCCCTTCTCTTCTGGCATTCTGCAGTTCAGTCCATAGATACTACCCATTTCATTGACACCGATGCATATGTAGTGTAGATCCTTGCTTGCGAGTACTTTGGATGAGTACTCACGGTTGCTTTGCTCCCTCTTTCCCCATTTTTCCTTTCTTTCTGGATGTCGCAACCAGATGGTGGAGCCCAGGAACCAGATGCCACCGTCGACGACGACTACTACCACCACAAGGGTGCTTACTACTACATGGAGGCTGTTGACGACCAGGAGTAGTTAGGAGGCTCCCAGGCCGGAGGCCTTATCTTCTCGATCGTAGCTGCTTTTGTGCTGGCCTTCTTAAGGCAAACTTGTTTAACTTATGTTTGTACTCACATATTGTTGCTTCCGCTGACTTGTTTGTATTCGACCTTATGCATTCGAGCCCTCGAGGGCCCTGGCTTGTAATATAAAGCTTGTATTATTTTAATTTGTGTCTAGAGTTGTGTTGTGGTATCTTCCTGTGAGTCCCTGATCTTGATCGTACACATTTGCATGTATGATTAGTGTACGATTGAATCGGGGGCGTCACAAGTTGGTATCAGAGCCTTCTGCCTGTAGGTATCCCCCTTCCAACTCTTGGCCGAACTTGAGTCTAGTCTTTGAAAAACTTTTACTAACATTGTTGTGTGGCTTATGGGCCCACATCACAATTGGGTGGTATTAGGATCTTTTATTCCTCGTCTATACTCTAGGATTCTGATCTCTCTTCTATTCGGGTTAAATGATTTTGCTAAAATCTAACTTTAGGTTCTCGAAAATACTTTCTCCCGGAGAGCCCCTTCAGTCCAGATGATCGCTTGCTGCACCAGAAGATTTCGAAGATACTCTTCGATGTTTCCCCGAAACCCTTGTGCTCTTCGCCATTGCAATTCCATATCACCGATAAATCCCTATGGATAGTTGCATACACTTGTCGTCCATACCTTCTTTTCCAATTTTTCTTTTTATTACAAGATACCCTGAAATACTTTGGATATTACGAGAATCCTTTGTGTCTGCTGCCTTGCAGCTCCTTTTCCACATGAATACATGTATGAATAATTCCTCACACTTACCGGGGATTCGTTCATCCCCAGTTGTTCATGCGTTTCACAAATGTCTTTGAAACACTATTCAATCTTCCAAAAATCCTCAGCAACCTATTACTCTAGAAAGTTTTACCTCCTTGCATTATGGTTAATTCCATACGTATAGCAATATTCCTTAAAATCCTTTGTGGTTGGCATTCTGAGCCTTTGATTCAACGTGTGCGCAATTACTCACAGTATACAATGATCCTTAGAAATTTTACTTTTGGCTCAGACAATATATTAAACAGGAGCTGGTTCTCGGCAAATCAAACCTTGGTTGATTGCCATTCTAATTCTATTCTACTTACCCATCATTTGATCAGAGCGTCTGCTTCTGATCCTTCATTTTGGAAATCATAATTCCTTTGTTAATTAAACTTTCAATTAGTCGGTTGTTTCTATAATCTCATATCCTTGCATTCTTTCTTCATCTGATTGGGTACCGATACCCACATCAGCTCTATTATGGGTCATCAAATCCTTTGTTGGACTACCATCCGACAGTGTCCTTCATATTTAATCACCTTGTGAATTCTTCCCTGATACATAATGCATTTGGTAAATTGTATCCCCTCCTTTTGTCTACCGTGCTCTGCTTTCGAGCTTGAGTTAATTACCTCTGAAGTTTTTGCAAATGTTCCTAAGATGCCCCGACGGGTTGAACTAATGTTTTCCCTAATTTGTGTGAACCCGAAAATTTCTAAGGGTCATACTCTACTGGTGTTACGCTGGATAAAAATTTCTACACTACAACTTCGTCAAAAGCGAGAAGTAAATGAGAGGTTATGCATTGAAGAAGTGGGAGTCGACCTTGTACTTTTTGTTCATGCCCATGGACATGATGTAGATGTTATCATGTAAGCTTATTGTCATAATAACTTCCTTGATATAATATCATCCGGTATCTGTGAATTGATCCTTTGCAATCGTGGTTCCGACCATATTTTCTCCTTGATTCCATTTCTCAGACAAATTAAAGAACATGTATTCTGCAGATCAATACGCCTGCCCAACCTCGATTCTGCTCTACCTTCAAGTATTACCCTTTGGTATCTCGAGAGTATCATGGAACTACATTATGAGTTCTTCCTCAACTATTTTTCTAGCGGAGTCCAATTTTCCATGGGTTCTGAGTTGTTAGACACTCCAGGACTCCGATAACAGAATCGAGTCCGCACTATGATTCAACAACTTCTAGTAATCTTCATTGCTTACGAGTATATACTTGATCATGCCATTCCCAACTGATTGGCTACATCATCATCGTCATGCTAAAGCTCGACCGTGCTACCTATGTCCTTCGTTCCAAGAACACAAATCTGACAGTGCACTAAACTACATTGAACTTTCAACATCATATTGTTTGTTTTGAAAAGCAATGTCGATTCTGAGCTTGCAATCCTATATGTGGTTGAACTTTTTGCTTCACCCTTCCTTTTGCTTGATGTTGTCGATGATTGATTACATCTTCAAGAAATCTCTCGACAAATGTGTTATGATCATCATCAACATTCTGAACTCCTTTGGGATATCAATCGGATTCACGATGGGAAATACCATCCTTGCCCCCCCCCCCAAGGAATTTTTGTTGAGCCCCTTGGCCACCTCATCATCTTTTCCTTCCTAAAATTGTACGACTTATTTTATAAGTTATTTCCGATGGATCCTTTGTGTACCCAAAGGATGACCTTTACCTTATGACCATGTCAATGATATCCCGAAGCATGACCGTGGTACTCAAACATCAACAAGAACCTTGCAAGCATAATGCTAAATGTTTCTTGATCAATTATCCAAACACCATTGTATGGGTAACATCATGAGTTTCCTCGCCCTTTTCCCTAAATGGTTACATTCTTGGAGTCTTGTCATGTGTATCATGATATGCCTTTCCTTGGGAAAGATATACTCTTGATATTCGGGTATAATCACATTTTCCTTTCCATTGTTTTGTTTAACCTTTCTTGTAAGCTGATTTATATGAGCAGTGATAATTCCCTACTTATGTAAGCACCTCGGTGTACAACTCTGTCAGTAAGATCCTGTTACTATTGTTGTTAACATTCCGGTAACCGCCGGTGGGCGAGAACTTTACCTATTGGTCCGCCTTGTTCCTACAAGTGGGAAAATGGTTCTCTGCGTCCCTCTCCATTGGTACCTACGTGGTTGCCAACGTATCTGACAGGATATATATCCACTGACAAACCTTGCTATCGTGACCGTGCAAGATGTCACCGCTCTTTCTACTTTTAACCCACATGGTGGGCCCATAACCCATGATACGTCTCCGTCGTATCTACTTTTCCAAACACTTTTGCCCTTGTTTTGGACTCTAACTTGCATGATTTGAATAGAACTAACCAGGACTGACGTTGTTTTCAGCAGAATTGCCATGGTGTTATTTTTGTGCAGAAATAAAAGTTCTAAGAATGACCTGAAAATCAACAAAGCATTATTTTGGAATATATAAAAAATACTGGAAGGAAAATCCATGTCAAGGAGGGCCTCCACCTGTCCACGAGGGTGGGGGCGCGCCCTACCCCCTGGGCGCGCCCCCTGCCTCATGGGCCCCCTGATGCTCCACCGACCTCAACCTTGACTCCATATATTCACTTTCAGGGAGAAAAAACCAGGGAGAAGGATTCATCGCGTTTTACGATACGGAGTCACCGCCAAGCCCTAAACTCTCTCGGGAGGGCTGATCTGGAGTCCGTTCGGGGCTCTGGAGAGGGGAATCCATCGCCATCGTCATCATCAACCATCCTCCATCACCAATTTCATGATGCTCACCGCCATGCGTGAGTAATTCCATCGTAGGCTTGCTGGACGGTGATGGGTTGGATGAGATTTATCATGTAATCGAGTTAGTTTTGTTAGGGTTTGATACTAGTATCCACTATGTTCTGAGATTGATGTTGCTATGACTTTGCTATGCTTAATGCTTGTCACTAGGGCCCGAGTGCCATGATTTCAGAGCTGAACCTATTATGTTTTAATCAATATATGAGAGTTCTTGATCCTATCTTGCAAGTCTGTAGTCACCTATTGTGTGTTATGATCCGTTAACCCCGAAGTGACAATAATCGGGATACTTACCGGTGATGACCGTAGTTTGAGGAGTTCATGTATTCACTATGTGTTAATGCTTTGTTCTGGTACTCTATTAAAAGGAGGCCTTGATATCCCTTAGTTTTCGCTAGGACCCCGCTGCCACTGGGGGGTAGGACAAAAGATGTCATGCAAGTTCTTTTCCATAAGCATGTATGACTATATTCAGAATACATGCCTACATTACATTGATGAACTGGAGCTAGTTATGTGTCACCCTAGGTTATGACTGTTACATGATGAACCACATCCGGCATAATTCTCCATCACTGATCCATTGCCTACGACCTTTCCATATATTGTTCTCCGCTTATTTACTTTTCCGTTGCTATTGTTATCATCACTATAAAACACCAAAAATATTACTTTTGCTACTCTTACCTTTTACTACCGTTACCACTACTATCATATTACTTTGTTACTAAATACCTTGCTGCAGATATTAAGTTTCCAGGTGTGGTTGAATTGACAACTCAGCTGCTAATACTTGAGAATATTCTTTGGCTCCCCTTGTGTCGAATCAATAAATTTGGGTTGAATACTCTACCCTCGAAAACTGTTGCGATCCCCTATACTTGTGGGTTATCAAGACTATTTTTGGCGCCGTTGCCGGGGAGCATAGCTCTATTCTTTGAGTCACTTGGGATTTATATCTGCTTATCATTATGAAGAACTTGAAAGATCCAATAACCAAGATTTATCCCTTAACTACGAGGGGAGGTAAGGAACTGCCATCTAGCTCTGCACTTGATTCACCTTCTGTTTTGAGTAAGCTTGTGACACCTAAACCTGCTTCTGCTATTAATTCTAATATGTCGCATGTTATTGATGATGCCACTTCTACTATGCATGATACTTATGATGAAACTACTTCTATGCTTGATACTACTGTGCCACTTGGTGAATTTCTTGATGAACAACTTACTAGGGCTAGAGAGAATGAAATTATTGAAACTGATAATATTGATGAAAGTGATGATGAAGACTCTCCCCCTAGATATGAATTACATGTTGTGCCTGAGGGCTATGTTATGGATGAAGAAACTGCTAGGCACTTTCTTGCTTGCAATGATAGGAGTGATCTTAAGAAATTATTAGCTAAGCTGAAACAAAAAACTCTGAATGCTAGAATGAAATATGATTCTGCTTATGCTACTTCACCTATCTTTGTTACTGATAAGGATTATGGTTTCTCTGTTGATCCTGAGATAATTACTTTAGTTGAATCTGATCCTTTCTATGGTTATGAATCTGAAACTGTTGTGGCACATCTTACTAAATTAAATGATATAGCCACCCTGTTCACTAATGATGAGAAAACTTGCTACTATTATATCCTTAAGATATTTCCGTTCTCATTAAAGGGTGATGCTAAGATATGGTTTAATTCTCTTGATCCTGGTTGTGTGTGTAGTCCCCGGGATATGATTTATTACTTCTCTACCAAATATTTCCCTACTCATAAGAAACAAGCTGCTTTAAGGGAAATTTATAATTTTGTGCAAATTGAAGAAGAGAGTCTGCCACAAGCTTGGGGGAGGCTTCTCCAATTACTTAATGCTTTGCCTGATCATCCCCTTAAGAAAAATGAAATACTTGATATCTTTTATAATGGACTAACCGATGCTTCCAGAGACCACCTGCATAGTTGTGCTGGTTGTGTTTTCACGGAAAGAACACCAGATGAAGCTGAAATTTTATTGAATAATATGTTGACTAATGAAAATAATTGGACACTTCCTGATCCAATTCTAAGCCAACTCCGAAGAAAAGGGGTATTCTATTTCTCGGTCCTGAAGATATGCAAGAGGCAAAGAAATCTATGAAGGAAAAAGGTATTAAAGCTGAAAATGTTAAGAATTTACCTCCTATTGAAGAAATACATGGTCTTAATTTACCACTTGTTGAAGAAATACATGGTCTTAATCCATCACCTATTGAAGAAATACATGGTCTTGATAACCCGACACAGGTAGTAAAGGTAAATTCTCTCTATAGATATGATAAAGCTAAAAACCCATTTACTAAGTTTGCTAGCCCATGCTTGGATGAGTTTGATAACTTTATGGTTAAGCAAGAAAACTTTAATGCTTATTTTGGTAGAGAATTAAAACGCAATGCTGATATGCTTGAACACTTGGGTGATTATATGGCTAATATTAAAGGTGAACTTAAACTTATTAGTAAACATGATTCTATGGTTACCACTCAAGTAGAACAAGTACTTAAAGCTCAGAATGATTTGCTCAATGAATTAAATAGTAAGAAAAATGATAATGTTGTTAGAGTTATGACTAGAGGTGGTAAAATGACTCAGGAACCCTTGTATCCTAAGGGACATCCTAAGAGAATTGAGCAAGATTCTCAGAGAAATAATATTGATGCACCTAGTCCTTCTAAACAGAAGAAAAAGAAAAATGATAGGACTTTGCATGCTTCTAGTGAACCTGTTACTGACACACCTGAGAATCCTAATGATATTTCTATTTCTGATGCTGAAACACAATCTGGTAATGAACATGAACCTAGTAATAATGTTAATGATGATGTTCATGTTGATGCTCAACCTAGCAATGATAATGATGTAGAAATTGAACCTGTTGTTGATCTTGATAACCCACAATCAAAGAATCAACGTTATGATAAGAGAGACTTTGTTGCTAGGAAGCACGGTAAAGAAAGAGAACCATGGGTTCAGAAACCCATGCCTTTTCCTCCTAAACCATCCAAGAAAAAGGATGATGAGGATTTTGAGCGCTTTGCTGAAATGATCAGACCTATCTTCTTGCGTATGCATTTGACTGATGTGCTTAAAATGAATCCTTATGCTAAGTACATGAAAGATATCATTACTAATAAAAGAAAGATACCGGAAGCTGAAATTTCCACCATGCTTGCTAATTATAATTTTAAGGGTGGAATACCTAAGAAATTAGGAGATCCAGGAGTACCAACTATACCATGTTCCATTAAAAGAAACTATGTTAAAATTGCTTTATGTGATCTTGGAGCCGGTGTTAGTGTTATGCCTCTCTCTTTATATCATAGACTTGATTTGAATAAGTTGGCACCTACTGAAATATCTTTGCAAATGGCCGATAAATCAACTGCTATACATGTCGGTATTTGTGAGGATGTGCCTGTTGTGGTTGCAAACGTTACTATTTTAACGAACTTTGTTATTCTTGATATTCCCGAGGACGATAGTATGTCTATTGTTCTTGGAAGACCCTTTTTGAATACTGCAGGGGCTATTAATGATTGAACCAAAGGCAATGTCACTTTTCATGTTAATGGTAATGAGCATATGGTACACTTTCCGAGGAAACAACCTCAAGTCCACGGTATCAACTCTATTGGAAAAAATCCATCAATTATTTTCGGAGGTTTTGAATTTCCTCTTCCTACTGTCAAGAAGAAATATGATATTCTTATTGTTGGGGATGTGCATATCCCCGTTGGGGTAACCTAGTGTTATTCGAAAATTCTCCGGTTCCATGTTATTCGAAATGAGTTTGTTAACAAGACCTGATCAACCTTGTTAGTGGATTCCTTTTGATGAGCATGAGATGGATGAATTTAAAAAACACAACACTCTGTACCCTCTTTTTACTTTCTGCTATTTATATAATTAAAGCAAAAATAGTATATTTTGTCTGTTTTCTAAATCATCCATGCAATAAAAAAAATACCCCAAAAATAGAAGTTCTCCAAATGCCCTAAAAATTAAGGGTTAATTAGATAAATGCCACTCCAATTATGGCGATTCATAAAAATGCCATTGCAATTTCCAAACTTTGAAAAATGCCACTGCAAATTTTGCAATCTTTGAAGAACACCACTGCAGACTTCGAAAAATGCCACTAGAAGTGGCATGAAATGGCATTTTTCAAAGTTTGGAAATTGCTGTGGCATTTCTCAGAATCTCCATAATTGGAGTGGCATTTATCTAATTAACCCAAAAATTAAATATGATTTTTTCTAGAATATTTTAGAATATCT
Organism: Triticum dicoccoides; assembly: GCF_002162155.2. Taxonomy (NCBI): domain Eukaryota; kingdom Viridiplantae; phylum Streptophyta; class Magnoliopsida; order Poales; family Poaceae; genus Triticum; species Triticum dicoccoides. Next base: position 382,992,520 of record NC_041386.1, on the reverse strand, counting down.
GCCACTAAGAACACAGCAGGGGGAGGAAGCACCTGGCCACGAGGGTGGAGGGCGCGCCCTACCCCCTGGGCGCGCCCCCCTGCCTCATGGTCCCATGGTGGCTCCCCTCCACTTATTCTAGCTACCACACACTCCTTCTTCCTCCCACAAACATCACTAACCAGCTCAAACCCGAGTCCAAGCTCATTTTGCTGCCATCTTCGATCTCCTTGCTCAAAGCTCCTCTCACAAAACTGCTTTGGGGGATTATTCCTTGGTATGTGACTCCTCCAATGGTCCAATTAGTTTTTGTTCTAGTGCTTTATTCATTGCATATTTTGCTGCTTAGGTGACCCTGTTCTTGAGCTTGCATGTCAAATTTATGTGGTCAAAAGTAGTTTTGATGCATGATATTGCCTCTAGGCACTTGTAGGAGTAGTTGCTATCAATTTTGTTGAGGTTGGTTCACTTTTATTTTGAAGTTACTAAAAATTGCAGAAATTTTCAGAAAAAAATGAAGAGATTTTTGAGGGTATCATCGAGCCGAAGCTTGAAGGATAAGCAAAGTGAGGAGGATAAGAAGCCCAAATATAATCTTCCTCGCACCGCGGAGGTTCGGCCATGTGAACGGCCTTGTGATGATTTCCTCAGAGCAGCCGGGATTTATGATGATTTCTATGAATTGGCTGAGAATGCAGGCCTCACTGCCTTCCTCCACAACCGACGCGAACAGTATCTCTTACTCACCAATATCTTTGTGCAAAACTTTCATTTCCATGCTAGGAGCTCACCACCTACGGTGGAATTTTATTTATATGATGAGCATAAGGAGATGTCACTTCATGATTTTTGTCGGGTTTGTTTGATCCCTTTCGAGGGCAGCATAGAGGAACCACATCGTGATGATGTGGATGGGTTTATTGATACCATTACTGTAGGGGAAACGAGGAAGGTTTCCGATGCACGAATTACTAGCATACACTTTTCTGTTCTACGTTACTTTGCTATATTTGCTAGTAGATGCTTAATTGGACGCGGAAACTGTGGAAACCTGAGTGCCCCTGATATTGTTATTTTGTGCCATGCTTTATTTCGTGATGACACATTTAGTATGGGCGCTATTGTTGCAAAGCGGCTAAATCTTAACCGTACTAAGGGCCCCGTCCTTGGAGGCATCTTCGCCTCATGCCTCGCTGCACATTTTAACATACCTATTAGGCACTATGAGAAAGAAGAAAAATTGTTGCCTCCTGTTTATGTAGATTACAAGAGTATGGTAGCACATGATTTTATTGTTAAGAATAGGGAAAAGGCACTTAAGTACAAATTGATATTTGGTAAAAATCATCCTGAGACTATTACCCTGCCTGCTCCTTCCTTGTTTGATTTATCTGCAGGCAAGTACCTTGTTCCGTTGGAGGCCATTCACGCCTACCGGAACCCTACATCAGCTACAGAGCCAGTGCCGGGACCACAATTTGATCCTCCACGACAGTCTGATTACCAGTGGGATCCAGAGGTGATTGCCAACTAGTGGCAATCCGAGGCTTCTTCATAGTACGACCCCAACTATTACTTTGGATATCCGCCAGGCCAGCCATGGCCATAGACCAACTTAGGCCAAAAGCCTAAGCTTGGGGGAGTACGTATTTCTCACCGACATTATATTCATGTTCACACACTCATTGCTAGTTGTCGGTGCTCATACTTTCTCATTGTATCATCCATGCTAGTTTATTTTCCTTTTTATGCTTTCTTCTTGTGTGTTTAATAAACCTTAAGAAAAACAAAAAAAAATTATTAGTTGTAGCTTTTAATTAGTTTAATTTCCATGCTTGTAGTAGTAATTAAAAAGAAAACCCAAAAAGATTTCTCGTTCTTCTTTTGCTTGTTGGGAGCTTTCCCTTGTAAATAGTTTTATTTCTTTTCTTGTTCTTTGGGGGTCAAGAGGAGAAGACCATAATCAAAATGTTAAACTGGCTCTTATATGCATTATTGTTGATCTGACAAGGAGCCCATATTACCTTGTCTTCTCTCTTGAATTGAATGCTTGCAGATTCCAGCTTAGTCCAATACACGTGCACTATTATTCTTATCCACACTATTCGGTCATGCAAGTGAAAGGCAATAATGATGATTATATGATGAACTTATTGAGATGAGAACAGCTGGTATGAACTCGTCCTCTCTTGTTTTTGTAAATATGATTAGTTTATCGTTCCTGATTCGGCCTATTATGAATAAACATGTTTGCAATGACAATTAGAGATTACAGTTGCTTATGCCATGCTTAATTAGCTAGGAGCTTATAATGGTTTACCTTGCGTGCCAACATGCTATTAAAATGGTTGTGATGTGGTATGATAGGGTGGTATCCTCTTTTGAATGATTCGAATGGCTTGACTTGGCACATGTTCACGCATGTAATTGAAACACAATCAACATAGCCTCTACGATATTTATATTCGTGGTGCATTATATCCTACTCATGCTTGCATTCGGTGTTGATTAATTTTAATGCATGTTCATGACTGTTGTAGTTCTCTAGCTGGTCGCTAGCCTTCACCTGTATTAAGCGGGAATACTACTTGTGAATCCAATTCCATAAACCCCAAAGTTATTCCATATGAGTCCACCATACCTACCTATATACGGTATCTACCTGCCGTTCCAAGTAAATTTGTATGTGCCAAACTCTAAACCTTCAAAGAAACATTCTGTTTTGTATGCTCGAATAGCTCATGTATCAACTAGGGTTGTCCGTATCTTCCATGTTAGGCGGGTTATTCTCAAGAGGAGTGGACTCTGCTCCTCACTCACGAGAAAATGGCTGGTCACCGGGATGCCCAATCCCATGCTTTATGCAAATCAAATCAAAATAACGGCAAACAAAACTCCCACGGGACTCTTGTTAGTTGGAGGCACTCATTGTTTCGAGCAAGCCATGGATTGATGCTTGTTGGTGGAGGGGGAGTATAAACTTTACCATTCTATTTGGGAACCGCCTATGATGTGTGTAGCATGGAAGATATTGCCATCTCTTGGTTGTTATGTTGACAATGAAAGTATACCGCTCAAAATATCATTCTTATCTATTTCAAAACCGAGCTCTGGCACCTCTACAAATCCCTGCTTCCCTCTGCGAGGGGCCTATCTATTTAATTTCATGCTCAGTCATCATCCTCTTATTAAAAAGCACCAGTTGGAGAGCACCACTGTCATTTGCTTTCATTACTGTTAGTTTACATTGAGTATGAATTGACTGGATCTCTTTTACCATGAATTACAATGTCTAGTCAGTCCTTGATCTTTAAAGGTGCTCTGCATTTATGTTTTGCGTCTTAGAAATGGCTAGCGAGATACCATCCTGTTATATCATATTATGATTGTTTTGAGAAAGTGTTGTCATCCGAGATTTATTATTATTGCTTGTTAGTTGATTATGCCATTGATATGAGTAAACATGAGACCTAAATGTTATTGTGAATATGGTTAGTTCATAATCTTTGCTGAAAACTTGAATGTTGGCTCTACATATTTACAACAACAAGAGCAAACAGAGTTTGTAAAAGTTTTTCTTTATCACTTTCAGTTTATCAACTAAATTGCTTGAGGACAAGCAAAGGTTTAAGCTTGGGGGAGTTGATACGTCTCCGTCGTATCTACTTTTCCAAACACATTTGCCCTTGTTTTGGACTCTAACTTGCATGATTTGAATAGAACTAACCCGTACTGACGCTATTTTCAGCAGAATTGCCATGGTGTTATTTTTGTGCAGAAATAAAAGTTCTCGGAATGACCTAAAAATCAACGTAGAATTAGTTTGGAATATATAAAAAATACTGGAAGGAAAATCCACGTCAGGGGGGCCTCCACTTGACCACGAGGGTGGGGGGCGTGCCCTACCCCCCTGGCCGCGCCCCCTGCCTCGTGGGCCCCCTGACGCTCCACCGACCTAAACCTTGACTCCATATATTCACTTTCGGGGAGAAAAAACTAGGGAGAAGGATTCATCCCGTTTTACGATACAGAGCCGCCGCCAAGCCCTAAACTCTCTCGGGAGGGCTGATCTGGAGTCCGTTCAGGGCTCCGGAGAGGGGAATCTGTCGCCATCGTCATCATCAACCATCCTCCATCACCAATTTCATGATGCTCACCGTCGTGTGTGAGTAATTCCATCGTAGGCTTGCTGGACGGTGATGGGTTGGATGAGATTTATCATGTACTCGAGTTAGTTTTGTTAGGGTTTGATCCCTAGTATCCACTATGTTCTGAGATTGATGTTGCTATGACTTTGCTATGCTTAATGCTTATCACTAGGGCCCGAGTGCCATGATTTCAGATCTGAACCTATTATTTTTTCATCAATATATGAGAGTTCTTGATCCTATCTTGCAAGTCTATAGTCACCTATTATGTGTTATGATCCGTTAACCCCGAAGTGACAATAATCGGGATACTTACCGGTGATGACCGTAGTTTGAGGAGTTCATGTATTCACTATGTGTTAATGCTTTGTTTCGGTACTCTATTAAAAGGAGGCCTTAATATCCCTTAGTCTCCGCTAGGACCCCGCTGCCACGGGAGGGTTAGACAAAAGATGGCATGCAAGTTCTTTTCCATAAGCACGTATGACTATATTCGGAATACATGCCTACATTACATTGATGAACTGGAGCTAGTTCTGTGTCACTCTAGGTTATGACAGTTACATGATGAACCACATCCGGCATAATTCTTGATCACTGATCCATTGCCTACGAGCTGTCCATATAGTGTTCTCCGCTTATTTAACTTTCCGTTGCTATTGTTATCATCACTATAAAACACCAAAAATATTACTTTTGCTACCGTTACCTTTTACTACCGTTACCACTACTATCATATTACTTTGCTTCTAAATACCTTGCCGCAGATATTAAGTTTCCAGGTGTGGTTGAATTGACAACTCAGCTGCTAATACTTGAGAATATTCTTTGGCTCCCCTTGTGTCGAATCAATAAACTTGGGTTGAATACTCTACCCTCAAAAACTGTTGCGATCCCCTATACTTGTGGGTTATCAATCCACAGTTCCACAGGATCGAAACTTGACTATCATGTACACCCCTGTTTCCAAAGCTATTCCGCACGCCTAGTTTTGTATGTAATTCAAAAGCCACCTTACTAGTGATCTACTCTGGTATCAAACGCAATATTTATTTCATTGCTCTGAACCCCTTTCACCTTCTATTTAGGCATCGAACGATTTCCTGCCCGTTTGAAACTTCTCGTGGTACCTTCTTACTTTGCTCTCGATATTTTCTCAAGTTTCTATTCGAGAGTTACTTTCCGCCACCTTCCCTGATCTTATCTACCAGTTAAGTGACCTTGTAGAGGTCCGTTCTTCCAGAGTTACCCCTTATCTTTTCGTAAGTACGATGAAGACCCCGAAGAAAGCATGACAACTTCATCATGATGACCTGGTGAGAGGAATGAAGACGTAAACGGAAGCGATCGACTTCTTCGAGAAGAGCAACCCAAAACAAAGAGATCCGTTAGAATTTCGTAACCAGAAAATTCCCCCTTACTCCACCTCTTAAAATCTCGGGACGAGATTTCTTGTAGTGGAGGAGATTTGTAACACCCCGGTAGTTAAGCTACAGTAATCACACCCTAACGGTGCCATTCATTGCAATTAATTTCCTAAACCGCACTTTGGTCCAAACCGAGTTCAAGTTCACATTTTAGAATAAAGTCAAATTAATTAGTTCTTCAAACAGCAAAACTAAAATGTTTGAATAATTCTATAAATTCCTCTGATCATCTTGATCTTGAAACCAACTTCATTGGGCTCACAAATAAATTCCTAGGAAATTAATGAGTGGTCTAACAGAAAATAAAATGGCCTTTTTGAAACAAGCAATTATTTATTTAACTCCAATTGCCTCCAAACATTGTGAATAGCTGCTAATAATACAAAGTATTTTTGGGCAAAGTTTTAATGGCAAAAGAACTCATTTGATACAAAAAGTAATTGCAAAACAGGAGCAATAAAAGGAAAAAGAAAACAGAAACTAACCTACTGTGTGTCTGGGCCTTGAAGTGAACAGGCAAGGCCCAACCGACCTAGAGCTCGTCCCCAACCTCTCTGTTCATCAGAGGCTGGGTGGAAGCCGCGCCCACGTTCGTGGGCATGGATGGCCACGTGCCGAGCATCCAGCCCCTCCTTGACATCTATAAGGCCCCCCCTCGAACCCTAGACCCTTGCATTCCTCTTCCCCTCACTCGCTTGCCTCTCCCTATGCACACCTGATAGTTGCCGTCGCCGCCTCTTGCCATCACCGTGGCCACCGAGCACCCCCACGCCACACAGAGACGCCCAGGAGGACCGTCGTCGTCTATGTAGGCTCCGCCCTTAGCTAGGCATAAGGCAAGGATCTAAGTTTTGTCATCTTTGGTTTGAGATCCATAATATGCCCTCATGATTGATTCATAGGGTGGCTTAATTCTAGTTCTAGGAAAGTGTTCCATACATTTCCTCAAAGGAAATTAGAACTTAATATTGCCTTCTTTCATATCAATCACGGCACCGATAGTGCGTAAAAACGGTCTACCAAGAATAATTGGACAAGACGGATTGCAATCAATATCAAGAACGATAAAATCTATGGGCACATAATTCCTATTTGCAAGAATAAGAACATCATTAATTCTTCCCATGGGCTTTTTAATAGTAGAATCCGCCAAGTGCAAATTCAAGGAACATTCTTCAAGATTGGTAAGACCAAGCACATCACATAAAGATTTCGGAATTGTAGAAACACTAGCACCCAAGTCACCCAAAGCAATACACTCATAATTTTTAATCTTGACTTTGGTAGTAGGTTCCCGCTCATCATACAATTTTCTAGGAATTGAAACTTCCAATTCCATTTTTTCTTCAAGAGCATTCATCATAGCATCAACAATATGTTTAGTAAAAGCTTTGTTTTGTTCATAAGCATGGGGTGAATTCATAATGGATTGCAACAAAGAAATACAATCAATCAAAGAGCAACTATCATAATTAAAGTCTTTGTAATCCAAAAGAGTGGGTGCATCACTAGCTAAAGTTTTGACCTCTCCAAACCCACTTTCATCATTTTTCTCAACAAGATTTTTACCCTCTGAAATATTGGGACGCCTTCTACCTAAAGTTTACTCTTCCCCGGTCCCTTTTTCAACATTCTTAACTTTACTAAACAAAGAATCAATAGAAGAAACACCAGTCATTTTAAGATCTTCATCACTTTTGCGAAACAAATCACTAGAAAATGTTTTTTTCTAAAAATTCTCTTTTAGCTCTAAGCATAGTGGTTATTTTCTTACTTTCATCCATAGAAACATAAAGAGATTTAATTGATTCATCTACTTTAGGCACAAAAAATTTCATCTTGAGATTTTCCACATCATGAGCAATTCTATCAACACTTCTAGACAAATCATCAATCTTGTTCAACTTTTCTTCTATGGAAGTGTTGAAAACTTTTTGCATGTTGATAAATTCTTTAATATTATTCTCGAGATCAGAGGTGTTCCTATTATTATTATAAGATTGATTTCCATAGGAATTACCATAATTATTAGAGGAATTACTAGGAAAAGTCCTAGGATTAAAATTGCCTCTATAAGCATTGTTGCTGAAATTATTGCGAGAAATAAAATTCACATCAATAGCATCACTATTTTGCTCAATCAAAGTAGACAAAGGTGTATCATTAAGATCAATAGGACCAATTCTACTAGCAACCAATTTCACAAGAGCATCAACTTTTTCACTCAAAGAAGAAATTTCTTCAACAGAATTAACTTTTTTACTAGTAGGAGCCCTTTCGGTATGCCATTGTGAATAATTTGACATAATATTATCAAGCAATTTGGTGGCTTCACCCAAAGTAATTTCCATAAAAGTACCACCCGAGGCGGAATCTAAAAGATTACGAGAGACAAAATTCAATCCCGCGTAAAAAAATTGTATGATCATCCAAAGATTTAACCCATGAGTTGGGCAATTCCTTAGCATCATTTTCATCCTTTCCCAAGATTGTGCAACATGCTCATGTTCAAGTTGCTTGAAATTCATGATCTAGGTTCTCAGGGAAATAATTTTTGCGGCAGGAAAATACTTAGTGATAAAAGCATCTTTGCACTTATTCCAAGAATCGATACTATTGCGAGGCAAAGAAGAGAACCATTTTTTGCAAAATCACGCAAGAAAAACGGGAATAATTTCATCTTGACCACATCATTGTCCACATCTTTTTTCTTTTGCATATTGCATAATTCCACGAAGGTATTAAGATGGGATGTGACATCCTCATTAGGAGTACCAGAAAATTGGTCTTTCATAACAAGATTCAGCCAAGCAGTATTAATATCACAAGTCTCCGCACTAGCGGCGGGAGGAGCAAGCAGGGTGCCAATAAAATCATTGTTGTTGGTATTTGAGAAAACACATAACTTGGTGTTCTCTTGAGTCATGATGACCACACAACAAGATTGCACTCAAAAACAGATCTGGCAAGAAAATGGCAAACGGAAAAGAGTGGCGAATAAAACGGCAAATTTTTGTGAAGTGGGGGAGAGGAAAATGGGAGGCAAATGGCAAATAATGTAAATTGGGAGGAGATGAGATTCGTGATTAGGAAACTGGTTATGATGAAGATCCTCCGCAGCAACGGCGCTAGAAATTCCTTTTGATGTCGCTTGAAGCTACGTCGGTATTTCCCCAAAGAGGAAGGGATGATGCAGCACAGCGGCGGTAGGTATTTCCCTCAGATATGAAACCAAGGTTATCGAACCAGTAGGAGAACCAAGCAACACAATGTAAATATCCCCTACACACAAATAACAACACCTCGCAACCCGACGTGTTAACGGGGTTGTCAATCCCTTTCGGGTAACGGCGCCAGAAACGGTGGGTGGACGGGAGATAAATTTGTGGTAGATTGAAATAATAGATCGCAAATAAAATAAAGTGCAGCAAAGTATTTTTGGGTTTTTGGATTAATATATCTGAAAATAAATGCAAGAGAAAAGGTAGATCGCAAAGGCAAACATATGAAAAAGAAGACCCGGGGGGCGTAGGTTTCACTAGTGGCTTCTCTCGAGAAAAATAGCAAACCGTGGGTAAACAAATTACTGTTGGGCAATTGATAGAACCTCAAATAATTATGACGATATCTAGGCAATGATCATTACATAATAGGCATCACGTCCAAGATTAGTAGACCGACTCCTGCCTGCATCTACTACTATTACTCCACACATTGATCGCTATCCAGCATGCATCTGGTGTATTAAGTTCATGGAAAAATGGAGTAATGCAATAAGAACGATGACATGATGTAGAAGAGATCCGTTTATCTATGGCGGTAGATATAGATCCCATCTTTTTATCCTTAGTAGCAACGATACATACGTGTCAGTTCCCTTTCTATCACTGGGATCAAGCACCGTATGATCGAACCCACTATCGGGCACCTCTTCCCATTGCAAGATAAATAGATCGAGTTGGACAGACAAAACCCAAATACTGGAGAATAAATACGAGCCTATAAGAGATCGTGCATAAAAGATATCAAAGAAACTCAAATACTTTCATGGATATAAAAAGATAGATCTAATCATAAACTCAAAGTTCATCGATTCTAACAAACACACCGCAAAAGAGTTAGATCATATGGATCTCCAAGAGACCATTGTATTGAGAATCAAGAGATATAGATGAAGCCATCTAGCTACTAACTACGGACCCGAAGGTCTACAAAGAACTACTCACGCATCATCGTAGAGGCACCAATGGAAGTGGTGAACCCCTCCGTGATGGTGTCTAGATTGGATCTGGTGATTCTGGACTCTATGGTGGCTGGATGAATATTTCCTCGACTCCCCTAGGGTTTTGGGAATATTGTGGTATTTATAGAGCAAAGAGGTGGTCCGGGGGGCACCCAAGGTGGGCAAAACCCACCAGTTCGCGCCTGGGCCTCCTGGCGTGCCCTGGTGGGTTGTCCCCTCCTCGAGACTCCCCCTAGGTGCAACCAGGGCCCAATATCTTCCATCCGGTCCATAAAAAATCTCCGTAAAGTTTCGTGGCATTTGGACTCTGTTTGATATTGATTTTCTGCGATGTAAAAAACACGGAAAAAACAACAATTGCCACTTGGCACTATGTCAATAGGTTAGTACCAAAAAATGATATAAGATGACCCTAAAATGATTATAAAACATCCAAGATTGATAATAAAATAGCATGGAACAATCAAAAATTATAGATATGTTGGAGATGTATCAACTACCTTAATTAAGCCGCTCATGAAAAGAATACCTTAATTAATTAGCCGTGCGGCGACCTCCACCCAGCAGACAGAGAAGCACGATGCGGTGGCACACCGAGACAGCAGGGTCGAGGAGCAAAGCTTAGTGAGGCTGCCGCCTGAAGTTCGACCTCCACTATGCCGCCATCGATCGTGATGGATGTGCTCCAATCACGCCGCCACCAACCTCGATGGTTGAGCTCCTCCTATCTCCCTCCACAGACCAAGGATTGACCTCCTATGTCACCGCCGCCGCCCACCGATCGAGGATTGACCTCTTATCCGGTAGTCGCTACCTAGGCCGTCATTGCCATCTCTATCTGCAGAGCGACTATTTTATTTTTTGACGGATATCCACAGAGCGGTTGTTTACATGGTATCACTGTAACCCAATTATATGTACAGAGTAGTACATCACATACGGTTATGTAATGGCAACCGTGTCTCACCTACGTTTTCTTCTCACATGGTTTGGTGCGGAAATCGTGTGTGAAGTTGTAATACCTAACACAAATGACATGTACAAACAGTGTGCCGTATACAACATATAGTGCCATAAGTAGTTCTCGGCCGTTAGCTTATCCCCATAGTTTCCCCATTTCCCCCAAATCCCTAGATAGCCTCCAAATTCCCTCGCATGATGCTGACATTGGAGGAATGCGGATGAGTGGTGCTGATGGTTTTGGTGCGGCTGCTCCTGCTCATATCGCCGCTCTCGGCAGCGCCGCCACGACGGCGGTCGCCGCAGACCACTTTCCTAATGTCATCAGAAGGCAGGTGTACTACGGATCTGAATCGTCCTTTCAGGTTCCAATCTATCCTGATCTTTTTTAGCAAGTCCATAGTAGCTCCTTACCGAATCCATCC
>NC_041386.1:382963035-382981153 GCF_002162155.2 Triticum dicoccoides | reverse complement strand
TCTACCGGATCCGGAGCATGACTCCAGACTCCCGCAACACGAGTTCGACTCCGAGTTTTGCACCACCGAGAAGTACCAAAAGCTGAGTTGAGTGCATGGGCACACTCCCGCTCGACGTGTATGCACGGAGGGATACGACATTGGCAGACGGTTTCTCAGTTTCCCCTTAGAGGTTAGTGTTAAGTTCATCATTTTACTTGAGTTAATGCCACCGCTCATCCTGAATACTATTTAACATTGGCAGGGATATGAGGTGTAACACCCCAGTAGTTAAGCTACACTAATCACACCCTAACGGTTCCATGTCATCGCAATTAATTTCCTAAACCGCACTTTGGTCCAAACCGAGTTCAAGTTCACAATTGAAAATAAAGTCAAATTAATTAGTTCTTCAAACAGTAAAACTAAAATGTTCGAATAATTCTATAAATTCCCCTGATCATCTGGATTTTGAAACCAACTTCATTGGGCTCACAAATAAATTCCTAGGAAATTAATGAGTGGTCTAACAGAAAATAAAATGGCCTTTTTGAAACAAGCAATTATTTATTTAACTCCAATTGCCTCCAAACATTGTGTGATAGATGCTAATAATACAAAGTATTTTTGGGCAAAGTTTTAATGGAAATAAAACTCATTTGGTACAAAAAGTAATTGCAAAACAGGAGCAATAAAAGGAAAAGAAAACAGAAACAAACCTACTATGCGCCTGGCCGTGAAGTGAACAGGCAAGGCCCAGCCGAACTAGAGCTCGTCCCCAACCTCTCTGTTCATCAGAGGCTGGGTGGACGCCGCGCCCACGTTCGTGGGCATGGATGGCCATGTGCTGAGCATCCAGCCCCTCCCTGACTTCAATAAGGCCCCCCTCGAATCCTAGACCCCCGCATTCCTCTTCCCCTCTCTCGCTTGCCTCTCCCTGCACACACCCGATAGTTGCCGTCGCCGCCGCTTACCACCACCGCGGCCACTGAGCACCCCACGCCGCACGGAGATGCCCAGGAGGACCGCCATCATTGTCTACGTCGGCTCCGCCCTTCGGATTGATCCGGGGAGCACCACGTTGCTGGATCGAGCCAATCCCCTCCCGTGTTGTCGCCGGCGTTCGTCGACGTTCTCGACGCCATCTGCTTCTCCCGGCCACTAGCGAGCCTCTGTGTGCTCACCCTGTGAGCACCGCTCGTCTTCCCCCTCTCTCTACTCTCACGCGTGTCCTCTAGGCTTGCCACCATTTTTGCCGAAGCTCGCCGCCGTTGGCCGCGCCGCTGCCGCAGCCACTGCATGCTAAGCTCGCGCATGTGTCGTGCGTTGAACTCCCCGAGCTCCTAGCTAGACAACGCCACCTCCAGCGCATCTTGTCGTGCCCGGTACGCTCAGACTCGAGCTCGCCCGAGGTCGTCGCCCGACTGCGCCCGAGCTCCTGTCGAGCTCGTGGTTCGCGCCCCTGCTCGCGCCCTCTACGCCCCTGGACACACTCACCACACACGCACCCGCACACACCTTCCCCTGGCCTCGCCCCGGCCAGCCGCTCGCCTGCCGTGCCTCTGAGCTGCTGCCTGCTGCATCCGCTCATTGCTGCACGCGCCTGCTGCCCTTGGCCGCCCGTGTCCCTTCGCCTCGTTGTGCCTGCTGCGCCACGCACTGCACCACAGCCGCCCGCTGCCGCCTGCTACTAACGCCGCTACCGCCGCCCGCTATTGCGCTGCTCATGCTGTTGCATTGCTCGCTGCCTGCTGCTATTAGTGCAACGCTGCTACAGTAACATTCAGTTACTGTAGCAGTAGCTACCTTTGTACAGCTGCTACTTACTGACTAGCCCTTTTTGCATCAACAAAACAGACAGCAAATCACTTTGGAAATAAATAAAAATGATGGGAATAGTTTGTACAGTTCACCAACTCCATTTCATCTCACTGGAACAAGTCCATTAGGTGCATGGATTAATTGCTGCAAAAATGACAAAAGTGCATCTTCTATTAAGACAGAAAACTGAAGAAACAGATTACTAACTAAGCTAGTTTGGGGTTCATGCCATCAGATGGCATGGATTGGTAGTACTCTTGGAGTAGAGTAAACCATCTATAGGAATCATCCTCATTGGAGCTATGAGTAACCCATTATAGCCCTCACAAATTGGCTAGTCAATAAACAGATTCTAAGACTTAGTAGAATTTCAGAAATTCTGGAAAAGATTTAAAACTTTAGAAATTCGTAGAAAATAAACCGTAGCTTGGATCAAAAAACGTTATATATGAAAGTTGCTTGGAACAACGAGACAAATCCGAATACGCCCTCCTCATGCCTGGCACATGCCCCTAGCATGCTGAACATGGAACTGCCCCCTCTCTTTTCATCTGTGCGGAAAATGCGAGACGCCGGAAAAACCCCTCTGGATGTTTTCCCTCTCCGTCTGTAATGTCTAGCACTGCGTTAGTTCACCCCGAACACCATGTATTACCATGTTATGCTTTATGATGCTTTGGTTGTTTTATACTTATTGTTTCTTTCCCCTCTTCTCTCCGGTAGACCCCGAGGTCGATGATGCCCCGGTTATCGACTACGTCGACAACGACACTTCTTCCTTTTCAAAAGAGCTTCCAGACAAGCAAACCCCCCTTGAGCATTTCGATATCGCCCATTCCCTTCTCTCTTATGCTTGCATTAGAATCTGCTGTTACTACTATTATCCTATTTCTGCTGCATAGCCTATTTATTGTAACCTGCTATTGTTACCTATCTGCTTATCCTAAACTGTTTAGTATAGGCTGGGTAGAGACCTATCAGAGACCCCCACTTTTTCCCGACTGCCCCGTTGGATTATCAGAAGACCCGATCAACGGGATTGAAGATCAGGCCCCGGCACCGCACATCACTTTCCCCTTAGTTGCTCGACACTACTGGGTTACGATCGAGTGCCGAGGGTGATACCTCATCAGCACTTATGATGTTAACCTTGTAGGCTAGTTCATCGGTTATGGTCATCAAGGGTGATTCCTCCTTCTCCACTTCCGATAACGACGCTATCGTGCAACTCCTCAAGAGTGGACCTCGAGGGTGATTCCTCCTTCGTTCACCTTGACGATAACATCAGGTGGAATTCCATCGAGGGTGATTCCTCAGGGTTCCCCTTGGTGTTAGACACACGGTTACTATGGTTACTATGACTTTACACTGAACCATGTTACTAAGACGGGTCGGCACCGAGGGGTACCCGCGTGAGCTTAATTGCGAGTGATGTGGAGTCGGGTTGACCTGGAAGGTGCCCGCGAGATAATTACGAGGCGTGGCCGGGCATCCTTAGCCCTTGTTGCGAGTCCTTGAGACGGGGCGATGGGGTCACTTCGATTGTGAGTCTCTGCTCATTATCGCGCGTTCCTAATCCACTACGATTTGGATATTTGATCCGAGGGGTCTCTGGCCTGATAGCACTAAGCATCACGCGGGAATAAGTATGGGCACTCTGTGTCGTATGTATCAACCAAAAGCTCAATGGACATCAGCGATGGAGAGGCGCGCGCCAGGTTGGACTGGAATGCCTCGCCTTGTATAAGGGGGGCTAGGTCTGCTCACCGGCCGCGTACGCAACATGCAGGAGTGCAAAGGGCGATGGGCCCAAGACCCCTGCATGCTTAGGATGTAGACTAGTGTGTTGGCCTCTGTGACGAGCCTAGGTAGGATTGTGGTGTGTTCATCGGCCGAGGGCGGTCATGACCTGATGGTGTGTCCAGCCGGAGTTGATCGAGCGTGTTTGGTAAGTTGGTGCACCCCTGCAGGGAAGAAAACATCTATCGATAGCCTTTCCTACGGTAACGGACACTCGGAGTTGTATCCCGATCGATACAACTAGAACTTGATGCTGAGGCATGTAATGGAAATGATGGCTCCAGTATTATTTTCTCGCTGGGAGTCGAGGAAGTGATATCTGGGCGATGTTACAACATACTTACTAATATTATAATATGCCACTCTTATCTCTTCTGATGCTGCAAGATGCTTGGAGCTACTTGAAGATGCTAGTCTTTGATAGGCTAGGCTTTCCCCTTCTCTTCTGGTATTCTGCAGTTCAGTCCACAGATACTACCCATTTCAATGACACCGATGCATATGTAGTGTAGATCCTTTCTTGCGAGTACTTTGGATGAAGACTCACGGTTGCTTTGCTCCCTCTTTTCCCCTCTTTCCTTTCTTTCCAAATGTCGCAACCAGATGGTGGAGCCCAGGAACCAGACGCCACCGTCGATGACGACTACTACTACCACGAGGGTGCTTACTACTACGTGGAGGTCGTCGGCGACCAGGAGTAGTTAAGAGGCTCCCAGGCAGGAGGCCTTGCCTTTTCGATCGTAGATGCTTTTGTGCTGGCCTTCTTAAGGCAAACTTGTTTAACTTATGTCTGTACTCAGATATTGTTGCTTCCGCTAACTTGTTTGTATTCGAGCTTATGTATTCAAGCCCTTGAGGCCCCTGGCTTCTAATATAAAGCTTGTATTATTTTAATTTGTGTCTAGAGTTGTGTTGTGATATCTTCTCGTGAGTCCCTGATCTTGATCGTACACATTTGCGTGTATGATTAGTGTATGATTGAATCGGGGGCGTCACATGAGGCTTGTGCCTTTGTTAACTGGCTGGATGAAGAATGGCATGGCAGGGCTCGGAGTGTTATCACCAAGCTCGCAGAAGATACCGTAAAGCTGAAGAAGAAACTGGCTGATCTGGAATGTACAATCAGTACGATGAAGTAAGAAAAAATCAATCACATGCAACAGATGAAAGCAAGAGACAAGAAGGAACTAGCATGTGTAGTTGTGGTTGTCGCATTAGCCATGTTCTATGCACCGTTTGCAAAGATGATTAGGGGTTTTGTTTGACAATATGTCATCTAGGTCCTATGCCATTGTTGTTACACGAAGATTCGTAAAGATATTTTCCTTTGTGTTTTTTTCTTTTCCTTTGTAGTTTGATTATTACTGGCTTCATCAATAAGAAGAGCTCAATGTATTTCTTGCCAACTGCCCTACTCCTTTCGTACCGGTACCGGTGCATAATCCCAAAACTCGTTCCTTGTTTTTGTCCTGAAAAAAGAAATTGGCCAATAGGAGTCCTACGACTAGTATGCATTCAATGACTTCACACTACTTAGCATAACATGCATGCAATGGTCAATTCTCTGCACGCAATGGTATTGATTACCAAATACTCCCTCCGTCCCAAAATAAGTGACTCAACTTTGTACTAAAGTTAGTGCAATGTTGAGTCACGTATTTTGGGACGGAGGAAGTAATCATCAAGTTATCTCGTTTTTCCCCAACCTAGGTCGCCAGTATAGAGGGGGTAGAAGTACTACGAAAATGCTTGTTTCATATTTGGACGCTCCAATGCGTGTGCATATTTAATTATCACATTGATAACTGCGCAACCCCGGGAGTTTGGAGCTACTAGGTACAAATAATTACGGTTGATTATATCAGCGGTTAGATAATACGTCAACCCCCACTTCAATTGGCATTTCCTCTTCTCTGCATACCCTGCATAAGTGTCCATCATCTTCATCGTCCCCGGCAGGCCACGCTACACACTTGCACACACTCTGCAAGGGCGCGCTTCTCGCGGTTTTTATACGACTGCAGCCATGTCAAGCGATAGCGAGGACGACAGTTCGGCCAGCAGTCTGGTACCCGATGATAGGTCAACATCGGAATCATCCCGCTCGTCTTCCATGAGTCCGGCGTTGAGCCCAGACCTCGATTATATCCGGATCATGGAAGGGATGCCGCCTCCGGAGTCGTCAGACGACAACCAGACAGACGAGGATCCGTCGGAGGACGAAGAATAGGACGACGATGATGAGGAGGAGGAATGGTTGGGCGAGGAGGATGACGATGCAACGACGATGACGATAGCGACGACGATAAAAAGCCAACGGTCAGCAGCAAGAAGCGTCCTCGCCAAGACGATGTCACGGGGCCATCCAACAACAACAACAAGGACTAAATTAAGCAGACTGTATATATCTCTATTTTTGTTCGCTCATATTAATTTGTTATCTCTGTTTATCCTGTCAATCTCATCATAGACGGTTAGTAATACGTATTCGACAGAGATCTTCTACATTATCACCCACATGTTGGTTTGTTGAACTGTGTGCCCTGGCGAGCACACAATTCAAAAAAAAGACCGTATGGGCTGTCTATAATGATCGCACACAATTCTAGTTACCAACCTATTTGTCGGGTATCACACACATCTTGTTACTCCGAATCGTTTGTGTTCACCTCGATCATTGCAAATGGTTCATCAGAGCGAATTGTATGCCATATATCGCACACACCTTGATCTGGCTACCCGTTTCTGTTGCTCCGTCTCATCGCAAACAATTCGTATGGATCAACCGTATGCCCCGCATCGCACACACAACTAAAATTGGAACCGTGTTTGATGTATCATTCATCGCAAACATTTTGCATCTTTTTTGACGTTTTTTACATCACCATTTGCGATTAATGCATCGTACACAGTTTCGTCAAAGGGTCTCTGATCCTAGTGTCGCGTTATCAGCATCCTGCAGTAGTGTACTAGAGCTTCGTGGTGAACTATAATATGCAAGGGATGAAAAAAACAATTCCCAGGCTCTTCGTGATGCTAAAATCGGAGAAGGTAGAGATCAATAAAGAGCATCAAGTGTATATGGTTAACAAGACCATCAATTTTTGAAAAAAGGACAAGGGAAAGAAAGGGACTTCAAGAAGAACGACAAGCAAGTTGCCGCTCACGTGAAGAAGCCCAAAGCTGGACCCAAGCCTAAAATGGAGTGCTTCTACTGCAAAGGGAATGGTCACTGGACGCGGAACTGCCCCAAATACTTGGCGCATAAGAAGGATGGCAAAGTGAACAAAGTTATATTTGATATACATGTTATTGATGTGTACCTTACTAGTGTTTGTAGTAGCCCCTGGGTATTTGATACCGGTTCAGTTGCTAAGATTAGTAACTCGAAACAGGAGTTGCAGAATGAACAGAGACTAGTTAAGGGCGAGGTGACGATGTGTGTTGGAAGTAATTGCAAGGTTGATACGATCACCATCACACACTCCCTCTACCTTCGGGATTAATGTTGAACCGAAATAAATTTGGTGTTTGCGTTGAGCATGAATATGATTAGATCATGTTTATTGCAATACGGTAATTCATTTAAGTCAGAGAATAATTGTTGTTCTATTTACATGAATAAAACCTTCTGTGGACATACACCCAATGTGAATGGTTTATTGAATCTCGATTGTAGTGATGCACATATTCATAATATTGATGCCAAAAGATGCAAAGTTGATGATGATAGTGCAACATACTTGTGGCACTTCCGTTTAGGTCATATTGGTATAAAGCACATGAAGAAACTCCATGCAGATGGACTTTTGGAATCACTTGATTATGAATCATTTGGTACTTGCGAACCATGCCTCATGGGCAAGATGGCTAAAACTCTGTTCTCCGAAACAATGGAGCGAGCTAATGACTTATTGGAAATAATACATACCGATGTATGCGGTCCGATAAGTGTTGAGGCACGCGGCGGGTATCGTTATTTTCTGACCTTCACTGATGATTTGGGTAGGTATGAGTATATCTACTAAATGAAACGCAAGTCTGAAACATTTGAAAAGTTCAAATAATTTTAGAGTGCAGTGGAGAATCATCATAACAACAAAATAAAGTTTCTACAATCTGATCATGGAGGCGAATATTTGAGTTACGAGTTTGTCCTTCATTTAAAACAATGTGGAATTGCTTCACAACTCACGCCACCTGGAACACCACAGCGTAATGGTGTGTCCGAACATCGTAACCGTACTTTATTCGATATGGTGCGTTCTATGATGTCTCTTACCGATTTACCACTATGGTTTTGGGGTTATGCATTAGAGACAGCCGCATTCACGTTAAATAGGGAACCATCTAAATCCGTTGAGACGACACCGTATGAACTATGGTTTGGCAAGAAACCTAAGCTATCGTTTCTTAAAGTTTGTGACACTTATGTCAAAAGGTTTCAGCCTGATAAGCTCGAACCCAAATCGGAGAATGCATCTTTTTTTTTGAATATGTAAATCGTAGAATGCATCTTCATAAGATACCCTAAGGAAACAATTGGATACACCTTCTACCACAGATCCAAAAGGCACGATATTTGTTGCCAAGAATGGATTCTTTCTAGAGAAGGAGTTTCTCTCGAAAGAAGTGAGTGGGAGGAAAGTAGAACTTGATGAGGTAATTGTACCTTCTCTCAAATTGGAAGGTAGCACATCAGAGAAAACCGTACTCGTGATGCCTACACCAACTAGAGAGGAAGCTAATGATGATCATGAAACTTCAGATCAAGTTACTACTAGACCTCGTAGGTTGAATAGAGCATGTTCCGCACCAGAGTGGTATGGTAATCCTGTCCTGGAAGTCATGTTATTAGACCGTGGCGAACCTACAAACTATGAAGAAGCTATGATGAACCCATATTCCAATAAATGGCTTGAGGCCATGAAACATGCGATAGGATCCATGTATGAGAATAAAGTGTGGACTTTGGTGGACTTGCCCGGTGATTAGCAAGCCATTGAGAATAAATGGATCTTCAAGAAGAAGACAGACGTTGATGGCAATGTCACCATCTACAAAGATCAACTTGTCGCAAAAGGTTTTTGACAAGTTCAAGGGGTTGACTATGATGAGACCTTCTCACCCGTAGCGATGCTTAAGTCAGTCTGAATCATGTTAGCAATTGTCGCATTTTATAATTATGAAATCTAGCAAATGGACGTAAAAACTGCATTCCTTAATGGATTTCTTAAAGAAGAGTTGTATATGATGCAACCAGAAGGTTTTGTCGATCCTAAAGGTGCTAACAAAGTGTGCAAGCTCCAGCGATCCATCTATGGACTGGTGCAAGCATCTCGGAGTTGGAATATACACTTTGATGAGGTGATCAAAGCATATGGTTTTATACATACTTATGGTGAAGTCTGTATTTACAAGAAAGTGAGTGAGAGCTCTGTAGCATTTCTGATATTATATGTGGATGACATATTGTTGATTGGAAATGATATAGAATTTCTGGATAGCATAAAAGAATACTTGAATAAGAATTTTTCAATGAAATACCTTGGTGAAGCTACTTACGTATTAGGCATCAAGATCTATAGAGATAGATCAAGACGCTTGATAATATTTTCAATGAGTACATACCTTGACAAGATTTTGAAGGTGTTCAAAATGGATTGGAAAAAGAAAGAGTTCTAGCCTGTATTGTAAGGTGTGAAGTTGAGTAAGACTCAAAGCCCGACCACGGCAAAAGATAGAGAGAGAATGAAAGTCGTTCCCGATGCCTCAGCCATAGGTTCTATAAAGTATGTCATATTGTGTGCCAGACCTATTGTGTACCTTGCCATGAGTTTGGCAAGGGGGTACAATAGTGATCCAAGTGTAGATCACTAGAAAGTGGTCAAAATTATCCTTAGTTACCTAAGAAGACTAAGGAAATATTTCTCGGTTATGGAGGTGATAAAGAGTTCGTTGGAAAGGGTTACGTCGATGCAAGTTTTGACACCGATTCAGATGACTCCGAGTCTCAATCTGGATATGTATTGAAAGTGGGAGCAATTAGCTAGAGTAGCTCCATGCAAAGCATTTGTAGACATAGAAATTTACAAAATACTCCCTCTGTCCCAAAATCCTTGTCTTAGATTTGTCTATATACGGACGTATCAAGTCATGTTTTAGTATTAGATACATCCGTATCTAGACAAAACTAAGACAAGAATTTTGGGACGGAGGGAGTACATATGGATATGAATGTGACAGACCTGTTGACTAAACTTCTCTCATAAGCAAAACATGATCACACCTTAGTAATCTTTGGATGTTAATCACATGGCGATTTGAACTAGATTATTGACTCTAGTAAACTCTTTGGGTGTTGGTCACATGGCGATGTGAACTATGGGTGTTAATCACATGGCGATGTGAACTAGATTTTTGACTCTAGTGCAAGTGAGAAACTGATGAAAATATGTCCTAGAGGCAATAATAAAATGGTTATTATTATATTTCCTTAATCATGATAAAGGTTTATTATTCATGATAGAATTGTATTGACCGAAAACTTAAATGCACTAGTAGAACGCCCGTGCGTTGCCACGGGCTTTTGAAAAAATTTAAGATGCTACTCATGGAGCTAAAATAACTAAGAACAGTGTCATCTCAGCTAACACATTTTTTTGATAATCAGCTTACACACATCATACTATCAAACACAATAATGTTATCTAGATTGTATTATTATTTTTGAACAAGCAAAGGCGCCAAGAGGTGCCTAATTTCATTCAGCTCAAAGAGATAGAACAAAGAGAGTTACATAGATCTGCAGATGATAAGAGGGGAGGATAAGCAAAAACTATGAGAATGAGCTAAAGAAAAGATCCTATAAAGCAAAGTGGAAGGACCACAATGCGATGACCAACATGATCAGGAGAAGCAGGATTACATACTGCAGCCGAAACATGGCAGCAGGCCTGAAGGGGAAGAGAAATTTAAAACAAGCAAGCACTGCAGCCGCTAGATACAGAGCAGTTACACCAAACCGGACCTGTAAGAGAGAAACTTCCTTCGGCATCCCAGAGATGCGCACAACCTGCAAAACAAAGAAGAAATACTTTGCATCTCCAATAGTCCAAGTCAAGCATAGTTCTAAGGGCCCTGTAAATGAAAATCTGAAAAACAAACATGATAGAGCAGCTTGCACAGGAAAAGAAGCTAATAGTGAGGAGACCAAAAACTAATAGCAGTGCACAATATGTAATTTAACACCAGGAATTTGAAATTTTGATAGGAGAGGCACAACATGGCAGGATCTAGGAGAATGGGTTTGAGCAAAGCAACAAACTTGAGTATTACCAGTGGATCTAAAAACCTGTTGAGCAAGATTATGTGCAATACCATTAATCTCTCTAAAACCTGTTGTGTATTTGTGATCTTTTGGACTTCAGGTAGATGAATAAATAAAACACAACCCATTCCAACTAAAGTTTTTCTTAGTTGAAGTAATGTTGAGAAATGGGAAGTAATGCTGATAGGTGATGAATAAAACAAAAAGGAGACAAACCATTTCAGACAACTTATAAAAAAATACAAATAAAAAAATAGAGGATCACACATTACATTATCATTAAATTTATGAAAAGAGCAGATTGACTGAAATACACTCAGATTACATGCAAGTTGTTGCTCCCTGCAAAAAGATAATAATATGAAATATGTTGCACATGGATTAATAGTTAGTTTGTGCAGATAACATCAGCATTTGGAAACTGTAGAAAGTGGTTTGATTCACAATAGTCCAAGAAATGTACATACGTGTACTTATAGAAAAGCAACTCAACCAACCTCATCATTACTTACAACCAGCCACATTAACTTTCAATCAGCTTGAACTACTTGCAATAACCAATTCGCTCCACATGGAAGGTAGATAACTAATTACAGCGCTAATCATCAGATAACCAATGGTTAATTATCATGATAAGTTCAGATGTAAGTTTTACCAAATGAGCAAGAATTCATTGTTACCACTGTATGTTACATGACCACTAAGTGAAAAAAGTCACAATGTTTCAAGCTATAATCATCTCCACATCTTCCTGAGCTCTCAGAGGCTGCAAGCTATGTTGTGGATCACCTTGTATAACATAATATATTGTCAGCATGATAAAATTGAGATGAAAGGTATGTATTTCACAGGAATTTGAAAACCACAATCATATGTTCTGAATGGCGCTTCAAGGATTTTTTTTAAAAAAGAACAGACCTAGTAGAATATAATTTGAAATTTTCCTAGAATACGAAAGAGCAGTATATTATTGTATAACATAATATATTGTCAGTGTGATAAAAAAAATGAGATCATGTTAATTTCCCTATAAAACTGAGATCAAAGGTATGTATTTCACAGGAATTTGACAACCACGATCATATGTTCTGAATGGTGCTTCAAGGATTAAAAAAAACAGATTGCCCTACAAAAATAAAGAAATATTGAAGGAAGACAACTGATGGTTGAATACTGAAAGTCTAAAATCTCTAAAGATCACATAGATCAGTAGATCACATATCTAGCATCTGATACTTACATCCCTAGTAAAACATAATTTGAAAATTTCCTATAATACGAAAAGAGCCCTATATAGCTACAAGAGATATGTATGAGGTGACAAGCTCTTACACATGTATGTATGAGGTGGTTGGGAGCGAATCCCTTTTCTGATCTCTTTCTCTCATCCATCGTTCTCCGTCTCGCTTGATCCAGTCATGTTTCAGCACTCCTCACAAAAGTATCACTTCTAGACTCCTAGTATGGGTCGAATATAAAACCATTTGAACTTTGCAGATCATATTATTAAAGTAAGAGCCAATCAAAATTAGAATCCCCTGGTCGGGACAGTCAATCACTAAAATGTTTTTTCTCCATTCTCCGAAAACACACAGATGCCAGTATCATTACACATAAATGTCACTTAATACAAGTTAAATGAACCGTTTCTGTACCCAAAAAATCAGCAAAGAACAATTGTGAGAAAATCAAATGTCATTCACAAAAGATGAGAAGTGACGGGTACTTACATCATTGTGTTGCAACAACAATTAACTAAAGAAGATGTTTGAAAAGAGAAGAATTTGTGAAGTGCAAAAAAGTAGCATGTCTTACTTTTCATGGCATTATATACAAGCAAGCATGCATGACTTGGCTACTATGAGTTAGTGGTTTCTGTTTCTATTTTGCACACTTCTTTCGACTCATTGCCAAACGATGTTCTTCGTCCTTTTCACTTTCACCTATATCTGAGGAGGTTGTTGAGTCAAAACAAAATTATTTGAGGTACAGAAGCATGTGTCCCAGGGGATGCTTGTGCAAGATCTGAACTTTGGATGTCGAAAGGAGGTGTTTTATTTTTTGTGATTATACATGCAACAGGGACTTATAAAAAAAATAACAAAATAAATGAGCATGTGCTGAACCGGCTTGTTCTCCGCTGCATTTGCTGGTGACATAGGAAGTCACTGAAATATGGTATTATGACATTATTTTTCATGAAAAAATGATGATACACTTTCATGTAACCAACTTGAATACTCACTTTTCTCAAGAAAACAATCTGAATAGTCTTTTTGCCTGGCATGAGCCAAATTTAAACTGCACACTTTCTAATATGCTATCTATTAATGAACGGACGGGTACTTACATTTATATGAGGCCAGAGCCGGGCGTCGCGGACAGGGTATCTGTCTTCCACATCATCAGCATGGAGGAGCTCCTACTCGGCTGCTCAGTGAAGGACGACAACAATGTATCCATTCCCCATCTCTATTGTGGAAATGCATTCTGGAAAATATTGGTGAAGATATAGATGTATTATTAGCACACTAAAATAAATAATAAATACAAAGAGTTATACTAAAGAAGAAAAATCCTTGCATGCCAATCGTATGAAATAGCTAATGCAAGTATCCCATATATAAATGCATCCCTAACACCAGCAACTGCTCCAGAATATATTCCACATAAAAAAGCACCGATGATACATTTATGAGATAAAAGTAACAGAGTCAAGTTAGACTACCAAAACGATGCATGTGGTTCTACTTGTCACTTTTGACCTTAAGTGGTTTCCGTGGACATATAGTATGATGAATTTACTACATAGTGACCTTAAATAGTTTCAGTACACATATAGAAGGATATAAATTCTACATGTACTGGGCACTACCACCAAATCCAGGTTCTGTTGGATCCAGCTTGAACAAAAAAATTGTATTAATTCATCAATCATAGACATAAATTTTGGCTCAAAGGAGGACTACATACAACTTCCAAAATTTTATGTGTGCCAGCCAGTGGTTTCGGGCTGACATTCAGATAGACGATGCGGCTTGGAAGTAATTCTAAATGCCAGTCATTTTCCATATTAAATTAGTAGGGTGCATGGGGCAGGAGTTATATGATGTCAACACGTAAAACAATATAAATTGGCAATGAGATACAAACTTGCATTGAGATAGCTGATTTCAAACTCGATCTTCATATCGGCCTTACGGAGAAGGGCATTCCCTTGGCTGAGTACTGTAACATAACCACTTATGAGCTAAAGAACTGCAGGAAAATATATTCACTCAAATGTCCTACAAAAAAAGTATTAAGCAAACATAATAATCAGAAGCTAAGAAAGCATGTGTATACCTATATTCTCTCCCAACTACAAGGTGATGATCATGCTACAAATTTCTTTTGCAACTTTGAGGAAGATATTTCTTTTACAACTTTGCAACCAAAAATTCCTCGCTTAGAACCTGAAACAAAAATACAAAAATGTGAATCTTCTAGAATTGAAGTACTAATGAGTTGGAGATAGATTTACATCTTGTGACTTGAAAAATAATTAGATCATCACCAACTTATATCTGCAGGTGCATGCTAGTGCAAAGTAGTGCTACATCACGAAGTTGTTGTAAGGTACATCGGAAATAAATAAAAATTCAGTGCAGGCATGGTTGCATATTATTTGCAAAGAGCATAGCGTGCAGGCCACTTACCAGGTCCGGCACCCGTACTCCCCTAGTAATTAGCAATGGTGAAAACTCTAAACCAATTGGATGGCACAATCAACAGTAGTAAAAAAAAAATCCTTGGGCGCCTCTCCACAATCCGTTGCCCGGTCGACCTCGGAGCTTGGCCTGCTCCGAGCCCCGTTTGTGTTCAGCAACGGCGGCGGCCCTGCAACTGCAATCATTATTCCTGATCTCCACGGTAGAACAATGGATGGTCGCAACTTCAAATTCTAGTATATATATAGGCAAACTTGAAAATATAGTATATACTGAATTAGTAAGGACCAGCGGGATAGCAAAATTTCAGATAATTTCATTCCAAAATAGAAATCTCTAATTAATCAGACAATAAACTTGTCGTTTGATCTGATGATCAAAGGCACAAATGAAGGGTTGTTGTGCATGCACATAAAAAATCCACACGAGGGTTGCAATAATCAATCTCACCTGTCACGATCATCTCAAGCTACTTCTACCTCTGTACTTCTCTCACCTCCTCACGAGCAAACCTGGTGTCCCATGAAAATCCACCTCATGTTTTCATCGATCTCGCTACCAATCATCAAAAAATAAATCCTCACTATAACTGGTTCCTATAATCCCGCTTCCCTTTCGATCGAGCTCCATAATATGCGGATTGATCTCATGTTTGTAAATAGATCTGATGCCTTTACACTTGTTCCTTGAGATGAAACCGGATATGGCCTCCAGATGCTTACCTTTTCGGATGATGGCCTTCTCCATGTCCTACACAAAACCAAGGAATCAAATCTGATCAAACCAAATAAGGCTTGACTCCGTAAGTATGGTTGCACAGGAGCGCAATGGGAGATAGGCGGGGACGGACATGGCTGAGAGGAGCATCGCTGGGGCGTCCGATCTTGGCCCCCTTTAGACCATGTACTCTCATATATATGCCCACGAGCCTCAAGCAATACAATGAACTATTTCATTAAATCCTTCTTTCCCTTCTAACATGATATCAGTTTTCGGGTTCTAAACCCTAGCTGCCGCCGCTTCCGCACCCGCGCGCTGCCCCTGGGGCGGTCGGCCTCCATGACCGCCGCCGGGGGCCACGCCGCCCGTATCTAGGGTTCGTCTGCCGACCGTATTGGTCGGCTGCACTAGAGAGTCTTTTTTCTCGATCCTTCGATCTGGTTTTCTCTCTTTTGTCGGTCGCTTTGATCGGCGTCTACTTTTTGGTTTTCCGGTCTATGTGATCCGGTTTGCGTCGCCCATCGCCGCCGTTGACCCCGTGCGCCTCTACTCCAACACCAGCCCGATTGGCCGGCTTCTTCACCGACCCGGCGGCCTTGCGCGTCGTCCGCGCGTCTGCCCGTCGGCCGCCCCGACTCGGCGGCCTCGCGCGTCGGCCCGTCGGTCGCCCCGACCCGGTGGCCTCATGTCATGCGGCGGCTCTTCACTGTCGCCGTTCGCGCGACGGCCCTCCCGTCGATCTACGCCGTCCGTCACCGCCCTACTCCGATCGGGACTCCTGCATCACCCCGACCCGGCGGCCTCGCGCCATGCTGCGGCCAATCATAGTCGTCCTGCCGCCCGCCGCCGCCGGCTTCATCTCGGACTCCGCCGCCACCGCGCCGCCACCGAGCGGCGTCCCCGACCTCGCGCGCGATCAGGTTGATCACCCGCCCGCCGCCGCGATCCGCCTCATCTACGTCGTGCGACCGACCTGGCCCGTCGGTTGCGCGCGCCTCCGCAGGCCCCGTGAAGACCGTCCCGGGTTCAGCGCGCCCCTCTACCGATCGAGCAACGGGCTGCCGCTGCGTCACCCCGTCGGGCCGCAGCACCGTCGCCCCGTGGTTCTTCTCCCGACTGCACCGACCCGCGTCACCGTTGCGTCGCCCCTTCGGGTCGTAGTACCGCGGCCCGCGGTCCACCGCCGCCCAGAGGCCGTCCGCTCCAGGTCGTCCTCGTGGCCGCACGGACCCTCGCGCCGCCACTGCGTCGCCCCGTCAGGCCGTAGCGAGCGTGGCACGCGGTCCACGCCGCCGTCCCGAGGCCGTCCCCGCGGTTGCACCGACCCGCGCTCCTTCGCCGCGCCACCCCTTCGAGCTGTCGCGTTGCGGTCCACGGTCCCTGCCGCCGCCCCGAGGTCTTCCCGCCGTCACCCCGACCTGCCCGCTGCCGTTCCGTCGCCCCTTCGGGCTGTAGCGCGGCGGCCCACTGTCCACTTTGTCGTCCACGTGTGTTGACTTCCCGTGGTATGCGTCGCGCCACCTCCCTTGGCGCGGGAACGCCACCGTCCACGCCGGTCTTCGTCATGCTGTCGGGTTCTTTGCCTACTTCGAGCACCGCCGCCGCGCTCCTAACCTAGCTGTCGTCGCCATCAGGCCGCTGCTGCCGCTCTTCTTTGGCCGCCACCGCCACTACCCACGTAGACGCCGCCCGTCCACCTCCTCCGACATGGCATATAACTTGTGCAGGTCCTCGTCTATGCATGCTCGGTGCTGGCAACACCGATGCGTGCCTTCGTCCATGACGTTTCCCCAGGCTTGGCAAGCCTAGTGTGGCGCTTCGTCAACTTCGTCTTCGTCCATCTACACATGCCCGGTGCTGGCAACACCGGTGCGTGCCTACGTCTACGATGTGTCCCCGGGCTTGGCAAACCCGCCGCGACGCGTCGTCAACAACGTCTTCTTCCCAGCGCACCACTACTTTGACACCACTGCGCCCATGCTAACTCGGCGCCCTCTTGCGCCCGCGGCTCCACGGCGACATCCTCGACACCGGCTCCCCGACTCGACATCGACCACGACATTCTTCGCACAGCTACCTCGACCACGGCTACACCACCCTCGGCACTCGGCTACATCGACAAATGGCACAAAGGGCTACCGCCTGCTTGAGCAACCTCGTTGGTTTCCACTCCAGCCACGACTCCGCGATGCGTCGACCATTACGACTGTGGGGGGTGTCCGTCGGCTTGCCTTCAGATTCTTCTACAGTCTCACCGTCTGCGCCGCTACCGTTGTGACTGCGGGGGGATGTTGAGTAACGTGATTGTATTAGGAAACATAGGTTAGACTAGGAAATATTCTGGCTTGCCTTGTACTCCAAGTAGATCATGTACTCCTATATATATATGCCCACGAGGCTCAAGCAATACAACGAACTATTTCACCAAATCCCTCTCTCCCTTCTAACACATGTGAAGATAGTTGGGAAGATGGCTGGAGAGAGGGTGTGGACAACAAACCTGGGGCTGATCGAGGAGCTCCTAACATGTGGTAATCCGGGAGAGGAGCCGGCACAAGGAACCCTCAGCCCTCCTCACCTCAGCCCCGATCTCCATCCCGGCGTGGCACTGTCGTGGGCTGGGGAAGCAGCAGGATGAGGCAAGGAGGTAGCGCGAGCGGAGCGGTGCCGAACGCATAGACGGATCGATGGGAGGGGCGGCGGCGACGGACGCAGAGGGGGTCGATGGGAGGGGCGGCACCGACGGACGCATAGATGG
>NC_041386.1:382952473-382962140 GCF_002162155.2 Triticum dicoccoides | reverse complement strand
TTGATCACGGGATGATGTGTTACGGAACGAGTAAAGTGACTTGCCGGTAACGAGATTGAACAAGGTATTGGATACCGACGATCGAATCTCGGGCAAGTAAAATACCGCTAGACAAAGGGAATTGTATACGGGATCGATTGAGTCCTTGACATCGTGGTTCATCCGATGAGATCATCGTGGAACATGTGGGAGCCAACATGGGTATCCAGATCCCGCTGTTGGTTATTGACCGGAGAACGTCTCGGTCATGTCTGCATGTCTCCCGAACCCGTAGGGTCTACACACTTAAGGTTCGATGACGCTAGGGTTATAAAGGAAGCTTGTATGTGGTTACCGAATGTTGTTCGGAGTCCCGGATGAGATCCCAGACGTCACGAGGAGTTCCGGAATGGTCCGGAGGTAAAGATTTATATATAGGAAGTCCTGTTTCGGCCATCGGGACAAGTTTCGGGGTCATCGGTATTGTACCAGGACCACCGGAAGGGTCCCGGGGGCCCACCGGGTGGGGCCACCTGCCCCGGGGGGCCACATGGGCTGTAGGGGGTGCGCCTTGGCCTACATGGGCCAAGGGCACCAGCCCCAAGAGGCCCATGCGCCTAGGAAACCCTAGAGGGAAGAGTCCTCAAGGGGGAAGGCACCTCCGAGGTGCCTTGGGGAGGATGGACTCCTCCCCCCCCCTCTTGGCCGCCGCACCAGATGCCATCTGGAGGCTGGCCACCGCCCCTTGGGGTGGGAAAACCCTAAAGGGGGCGCAGCCCCCTTCCCCCCTATATATATTGAGGCATGGGGCTGCCCATAACACGCGATTTGATCTCTCGTTGGTGCAGCCCTGCCCCTCTCCCTCCTCCTCTTCTCCCATGGTGCTTGGCGAAGCCCTGCGAGATTACCACGCTCCTCCACCACCACCACGCCGTTGTGCTGCTGCTGGATGGAGTCTTCCTCAACCTCTCCCTCTCTCCTTGCTGGATCAAGGCGTGGGAGACGTCACCGGGCTGTACGTGTGTTGAACGCTGAGGTGCCGTGCGTTCGGCACTTGATCATCGGTGATTTGAATCACGACGAGTACGACTCCATCAACCCCGTTCACTTGAATGCTTCCGCTTAGCGATCTACAAGGGTATGTAGATGCACTCTCCTTCTACTCGTAGCTGGTTTCTCCATAGATAGATCTTGGTGACGCGTAGGAAAATTTTGAATTTCTGCTACGTTCCCCAACAGTGGTATCAGAGCTAGGTCTATTGCGTAGATTCTTTGCACGAGTAGAACACAAAGTAGTTGTGGGCGTTGATTTTGTTCAATATGCTTACCGTTACTAGTCCAATCTTGTTTCGACGGTATTGTGGGATGAAGCGGCCCGGACCGACCTTACACGTACTCTTACGTGAGACAGGTTCCACCGATTGACATGCACTTGGTGCATAAGGTGGCTAGCGGGTGCCAGTCTCTCCCACTTTAGTCGGAACGGATTCGATGAAAAGGGTCCTTATGAAGGGTTAATAGCAATTGGCATATCACGTTGTGGTTTTGCGTAGGTAAGAAACATTCTTGCTAGAACCCATAGCAGCCACGTAAAACATGCAAACAACAATTAGAGGACGTCTAACTTGTTTTTGCAGGGTATGCTATGTGATGTGATATGGCCAAAAGGATGTGATGAATGATATGTGATGTATGAGATTGATCATGTTCTTGTAATAGGATTCACGACTTGCATGTCGATGAGTAAGACAACCGGCAGGAGCCATAGGAGTTGTCTTTATTTTTTGTATGACCTACGTGTCATTAAAGAACGCTATGTAAACTACTTTACTTTATTGCTAAACGCGTTAGCCATAGAAGTAGAAGTAGTCGTTGGCGTGACAACTTCATGAAGACACGATGATGGAGATCATGATGATGGAGATCATGGTGTCAAGCCGGTGACAAGATGATCATGGAGCCCCGAAGATGGAGATCAATGGAGCTATATGATATTGGCCATATCATGTCACAACTATATAATTGCATGTGATGTTTATTATGTTTATGCATCTTGTTTACTTAGGACGACGGTAGTAAATAAGATGATCCCTTACAAAAATTTCAAGAAGTGTTCTCCCCTAACTGTGCACCGTTGCTACAGTTCGTCGCTTCTAAGCACCACGTGATGATCGGGTGTGATGGATTCTTACGTTCACATACAACGGGTGTAAGACAGTTTTACACAGCGAAAACACTTAGGGTTAACTTGACGAGCCTAGCATGTGCAGACATGGCCTCGGAACACGGAGACCGAAAGGTCGAGCATGAGTCGTATAGTAGATACGATCAACATGAAGATGTTCACCGATGATGACTAGTCCGTCTCACGTGATGATCGGACACGGGCTAGTTTACTCGGATCATGTAATCACTTAGATGACTAGAGGGATGTCTATCTAAGTGGGAGTTCATAAGATGAACTTAATTATCTTGAACATAGTCAAAAGACCTTTTTGCAAATTATGTCGTAGCTCGCGCTTTAGTTCTACTGTTTTAGATATGTTCCTAGAGAAAGTATAGTTGAAAGTTGATAGTAGCGATTATGCGGACAGTAGAAAGCTTATGTCCTTAATGCACTGCTCAGTGTGCTGAACCCCAAACGTCGTTTGTGGATGTTTCGAACATCGAACATATACGTTTTGATAACTACGTGATAGTTCAGTTAAATGGTTTAAGTAGAGGCACCAAAGACGTTTTCGAAATGTCGCGGAACATATGAGATGTTTCGAGGGCTGAAATTAGGATTTCAGGCTCGTGCCCACGTCAAGAGGTATAAGACCTCCGACGATTTTCTTAGCCTGCAAACTAAGGGAGAAAAGCTCAATCGTTGAGCTTGTGCTCAGATTGTCTGAGTGCAACAATCACTTGAATCGAGTGGGAGTTGATCTTCCAGATGAGATAGTGATGTTTGCCCAAAGTCATTGCCACCAAGCTGCTAGAGCTTCGTGATGAACTATAACATATCAAGGATAGAGATGATGATCCTTGAGGTATTCGCGATGTTTGACACCACGAAAGTAGAAATCAAGAAGGAGCATCAATCGTTGATGGTCAGTGAGACCACTAGTTTCAAGAAGGGCAAGGGAACAAAGGGATACTTCATGAAACGGCAATTCAGCTGCTGCTCTAGTGAAGAAACCCAAGGTTGAACCCAAACCCGAGACTAAGTGCTTCTGTAATAAAGGGAACAACCACTGGAGCAGAATTACCCTAGATACTTGGTAGATGAGAAGGCTGGCAAGGTCGATAGAAGTATATTGGATATACATTATGTTAATGTGTACTTTACTAGTACTCCTAGTAGCACCAGGGTATTAGATACCGGTTCGGTTGCTAAGTGTTAGTAACTCGAAATAAAAGCTACGGAATAAAACGGAGACTAGCTAAAGGTGAGCTGACGATATGTGTTGGAAGTGTTTTCAAGTTTGATGTGATCTAACATCGCATGCTCCCTCTACCATCAAGATTAGTATTAAACCTGAATAAGTGCTCTTGCACCTAAAGGAATGGTTTATTGAATCTTGATCGTAGGGATACACATTTTCATGCCAAAAGATATAAGATAGTAATGATAGTACCACTTACTTATGGCACTGCTATGTAAGTCATAATGGTATAAAACGCATGAAGAAGCTCCATGTTGATGGATCTTTGGACTCACTCATTTTTGAAAAGTTTGAGACATGCGAACCATGTCTATTGGTATATATGCATGAAGAAGCTCCATGCAAATGGATCATTTGGACTCACTTGATTTTGAATCACTTGAGATATGCAAATCATACCACATGGGCAAGATGACTGAAAAGCCTCATTTTCAGTAAAATGGAACAAGATAGCAACTTGTTGGAAGTAACACATTTTGATGTGTCCAATCCAATGAGTGCTGAGGCATGCAGTGAATATCGTTATGTTCTTACTTCACAGATGATTCGAGTAGATGTTGAGAATATTTACTTGATGAAACACAAATCTGAATTATTGAATGGTTCAAGTAATTTCAGAGTGAAGTAGAAGATCATTGTGACAAGAGGATAAAATGTCTATGATACGATCATAGAAATGAATATCTGAGTTACGAGTTTTGGCACACAATTAAGACATTGTGGAAATTGTTTCAATAATTAATACCGCCTGGAACACCATAGTGTGATGGTGTGTCCGAACATCATAGTTGCACCCTATTGGATATGGTGCGTACCATGATGTCTCTTATCGAATTACCACTATTGTTCATGGGTTAGGCATTAGAGACAACCACATTCACTTTAAATAGGGCACCACATAATTCCGTTGAGACGACACCGTTTGGAGAAACCTAAGTTGTCGTTTCTTAAAGGTTTGGGGCTGCGACGCTTATGTGAAAAAGTTTCAGGATTAAGCTCGAACCCAAAGCGGATAAAATGCATCTTCATAGGACACCCAAAACAGTTGGGTATACCTCCTAATTCAGATCCGAAAGCAATATGGATTGTTTCTTGAATCGGGTCCTTTCTCGAGGAAAGGTTTCTCTCGAAAGAGTTGAGTGGGAGGATGGTGGAGACTTGATGAGGTTATTGAACCGTCTCTTCAACTAGTGTGTGGCAGGGCACAGGAAGTTGTTCCTGTGGCACCTACACCAATTGAAGTGGAAGCTTATGATATTGATCATGAAACTTCGGATCAAGTCACTACCAAACCTCGTAGGACGACAAGGACACGTACTACTTCGAAGTGGTAAGGTGATCCTGTCTTGAAGGTCATGTTGCTAGACAACAATGAACCTACGAGCTATGAAGAAGCGATGGTGGGCCCGAATTCCGACAAATGGTTAGAAGCCATGAAATCCGAGATAGTATCCATATATCAGAACAAAGCATGGACTTTGATGGACTTGCCCGATGATCGGCAATCCATTGAGATAAATGGATCTTTTAAGAAGAAGACGGACGTGGATGGAAATGTCACCATCCATGAAGCTCGACTTGTGGCGAAGAGTTTTTCACAAGTTCAAGGAGTTGACTACGATGAGATTTTCTCATCCGTAGCGATGCTTAAGTCCGTCGGAATCATATTAGCGATTACTGCATTATTTATGAAATCTTGCAGATAGGATGTCAAAACATTGTTTCCTCGACGATTTTAATGAGGAAAGGTTGTATGTGATACAACTGGAAGGTTTTGTCAATCCCGAAAGATGCTAATAAGTATGCAAAGCTCCAGCAATCCTTCTAAGGACTGGAGTGAGCATCTCGGAGTTGGAATGTATGCTTTGATGATGATCAAAGATTTTGGGTTTGTACAAAGTTTATGAGAAACTTGTATTTCCAAAGAAGTGAGTGGGAGCACTATAGAATTTCTGATGAATACATGTTGATCAGAAATGATGTAGAATTTCTGGAAAGCATATAGGGTTATTTTGAAAGTGTTTTTCAATAGAAAGCCTGAATTAAGCTACTTGAACATTGAGCATCAAGATCTATAAGGATAGATCAAAATGCTTAATAATACTTTCAAATGAGCACATACCTTGACATGATCTTGAAGGTGTTCAAGATGGACCAGTCAAAGAAGGAGTTCTTGCCTGAGTTGTAAGGTACGAAGTTAAGACTTAAAGCTCGACCACGGCAGAATAGAGAGAAAGGACGAAGGTCGTCCCCTATGCTTAAGACGTAGGCTCTTCAGTATGCTATGCTGTGTACCACACCTGAAGTGTGCCTTGCCATGAGTCAGTCAAGGGGTACAAGAGTGATCCAAGAATGGCTCACAGGACAGCGGTCAAAGTTATCCTTAGTAACTAGTGGACTAAGGAATTTTCTCGATTATGGAGGTGGTAAAAGAGTTCGTCGTAAAGGTTACGTCGATGCAAGCTTAACACCTATCCGGATAGCTCTGAGTAGAGAGACCGGATACATATAATGGAGCAATAATTTAAAATAGCTCAAAGTAGAACAGTTATTTGGAATAGCTCCAAATAGAGCGTGGTAGCTGCATCTAGGAGATGACATAGAGATTTGTAAAGCACACACGGATCTGAAAGGTTCAGACCCGTTGACTAAAACCTCTCTCACAAGCAACATGATCAAACATAAAACTCATTGAGTATTAATCACATAGTTATGTGAACTAGACTACTGATTCTAGTAAACTCTTGGGTATTAGTCACATGGCGATGTGACCTGTGAGTGTTAATCACATGGCGATGTGAACTAGATTATTGACTCTAGTGCAAGTGGGAGACTGTTGGAAATATGCCCTAGAGGCAATAATAAAAGTATTATTATTATATTTCCTTGTTCATGATAATTGTCTTTTATTCATGCTATAACTGTATTATTCGGAAATCGTAATACACGTGTGAATACATAGACCACAATATGTCCCTAGTGAGCCTCTAGTTGACTAGCTCGTTGTGATCAACAGATAGTCATGGTTTCCTGGCTATGGACATTGGATGTCGTTGATAACGGGATCACATCATTAGGAGAATGATGTGATGGACAAGACCCAATCCTAAGACTAGCACAAAAGATCATGTAGTTCATTTGCTAGAGCTTTGCCAATGTCAAGTATCTCTTCCTTTGACCATGAGATCGTGTAACTCCTGGATACCGTAGGAGTGCTTTGGGTGTATCAAACGTCACAACGTAACTGGGTGACTATAAAGGTGCACTACAGGTATCTCCGAAAGTATCTATTGTTTTATGCGGATCGAGACTGGGATTTGTCACTCCGTGTAAACGGAGAGGTATCTCTGGGCCCACTCGGTAGGACATCATCATATGCGCAATGTGACCAAGGATTTGATCACGGGATGATGTGTTACGGAACGAGTAAAGTGACTTGCCGGTAACGAGATTGAACAAGGTATTGGATACCGACGATCGAATCTCGGGCAAGTAAAATACCGCTAGACAAAGGGAATTGTATACGGGATCGATTGAGTCCTTGACATCGTGGTTCATCCGATGAGATCATCGTGGAACATGTGGGAGCCAACATGGGTATCCAGATCCCGCTGTTGGTTATTGACCGGAGAACGTCTCGGTCATGTCTGCATGTCTCCCGAACCCGTAGGGTCTACACACTTAAGGTTCGATGACGCTAGGGTTATAAAGGAAGCTTGCATGTGGTTACCGAATGTTGTTCGGAGTCCCGGATGAGATCCCGGACGTCACGAGGAGTTCCGGAATGGTCCGGAGGTAAAGATTTATATATAGGAAGTCCTGTTTCGGCCATCGGGACAAGTTTCGGGGTCATCGGTATTGTACCGGGACCACCGGAAGGGTCCCGGGGGCCCACCGGGTGGGGCCACCTGCCCCGAGGGGCCACATGGGCTATAGGGGGTGCGCCTTGGCCTACATGGGCCAAGGGCACCAGCCCCAAGAGGCCCATGCGCCTAGGGAACCCTAGAGGGAAGAGTCCTCAAGGGGGAAGGCACCTCCGAGGTGCCTTGGGGAGGATGGACTCCTCCCCCCCCCTCTTGGCCGCCGCACCAGATGCCATCTGGAGGCTGGCCACCGCCCCTTGGGGTGGGAAAACCCTAAAGGGGGCGCAGCCCCCTTCCCCCCTATATATATTGAGGCATGGGGCTGCCCATAACACGCGATTTGATCTCTCGTTGGTGCAGCCCTGCCCCTCTCCCTCCTCCTCTTCTCCCATGGTGCTTGGCGAAGCCCTGCGAGATTACCACGCTCCTCCACCACCACCACACCGTTGTGCTGCTGCTGGATGGAGTCTTCCTCAACCTCTCCCTCTCTCCTTGCTGGATCAAGGCGTGGGAGACGTCACCGGGCTGTACGTGTGTTGAACGCGGAGGTGCCGTGCGTTCGGCACTTGATCATCGGTGATTTGAATCACGACGAGTACGACTCCATCAACCCCGTTCACTTGAATGCTTCCGCTTAGCGATCTACAAGGGTATGTAGATGCACTCTCCTTCTACTCGTAGCTGGTTTCTCCATAGATAGATCTTGGTGACGCGTAGGAAAATTTTGAATTTCTGCTACGTTCCCCAACACAAATAATGTGTCCCTAGTGAGCCTCTACTGGACTAGCTCGTTGATCAAAAGATGGTTAAGGTTTACTAACCATAGACATGAGTTGTTATTTGATAACAGGATCACATCATTAGGAGAATGATGTGATGGACAAGACTCATCCGTTGGCTTAGCATATGATCGTTCAATTTATTGTTATTGCTTTCTTAAATGTCAAATACATATTCCTTCGACTATGAGATCATGCAACTCCCGGATACCGGAGGAATGCCTTATGTGCTATCAAACGTCACAACGTAACTGGGTGATCATAAAGATGCTCTACAGGTATCTCCGAAGGTGTCTGTTGCGTTGGCATGGATCGAGATTAGGATTTGCCACTCCATGTATCGAAGAGGTATCTTTGTGACCTCTCGGTAATACACATCATGAGAAGCCTTGCAAGCAAAGTGACTAAGGAGTTAGTTACGATATGATGTATTACGGAACGAGTAAAGAGACTTGCCGGTAATGAGATTAAACTAGATATGAAGATACCGACGATCGAATCTCGGGCAAGTAACATACCGATGGGCAAAGGGAATTTCGTATGTTGTCATAAGGTTCGACCGATAAAGATCTTCATAGAATATGTAGGAACCAACATGGGCATCCAGGTTCCGCTGTTGGCTATTGACCGGAGAGGTGTCTCGGTCATGTCTACATCATTCTCGAACCGTAGGGTCCGCACGCTTAACATTCATTGACGATATAATATTGTATGAGTTATGTGAGTTGATGACTGAATGTTGTTCGGAGTCCTGGATGAGATCACATACATGACGAGGAGCTCCAGAATGGTCCGGAGGTAAAGATTGATATATAGGACGATAGTATTTGGTCACCGGAAAGGTTTCAGAAGTACCGGGTATTTTTATCGGGGTGCCGGAAGGGGTTACGGGAGGCCACTGGCAAGCGGTAGTGTAACACCCCGGATGTAATTTACCTTATATGTATCCCAACTCTTGTCGTTTCCGGCGCTAAGTTATTTTATTTTCCTCGGGTTCAGATTTTTGTCTTCGTGCGTTGTTGCCTTTGTCATGCATCTCATATCATGTCATCATGTGCATTGCATTTGCATACGTGTTCGTCTCATGCATCCGAACATTTTCCCCGTTGTCCGTTTTGCATTCCAGCGCTCCTATCTCCTCCGGTGGCCCTTTCTACCTCTTTTTGTGTGTGGGGGTTAAACATTTCCGGATTGGACCGAGACTTGTCAAGCGGCCTTGGTTTACTACCTGTAGACCGCCTGTCAAGTTTCGTGCCATTTGGACTTCGTTTGATACTCCAACGGTTAACCGAGGGACCGAGAAGGCCTCGTGTGTGTTGCAGCCCAACACCCTTCCAATTTGGTCCAAAACCCACCAAAAAACCCTCCATCGTCTAGAGCGTTCGATCACGATCGCGTGGCAAACCGCACCTCATTCTGAGCTTCCTAACTCCTCCTACCTATAAAAGAGCACCCCTCCCCAAAATTCTGGATCAGATCAAACCCTAACCTAGCTCCCCGCCTCCACCGCGAGGCCGGAGAACGTCCGCTGCCGCCGGACACTCCGCACCGCCTCTCAGCGCCCGCCACGTGGCACGCCGGCCGCTCCACCCCGCCGCGGCCCGCTCGGCCCGGGAGG
>NC_041386.1:382937240-382951871 GCF_002162155.2 Triticum dicoccoides | reverse complement strand
CGCGCCGCCTCTCCTCTCCCGCGCCGGCGCCGGACCACCGCCGCCGTCCCTTCGCCGCCCATTGCCGGTGCAGCGCGCCTCCTTGTCAGCTCGTCGAGCGCCGCCGCACGTCGTCGCCATCACCGGCGAGCTCACCCACCGGAGCTCCGCCGCCGACCCGGCGCCGTCCTCCGCCGCCGCCCGGGTCCTCCTCGTCGCCGGCGTACCCCGGTCGCCTCTCTCCCTCGACTCCGGCGCCCTCCCGACGAACTCCGGCCCGCGAACCTCGGGATCCGCGCCCGGCTGGATCTAGATCTAACAAATCTCGGTTGACTTTTATTCCCCGAAACCCTAGTTTTTTTTGCGTTTTTCATCATGTCATAACTCTGCATCCGTTGCTCCGATTTGCGCCTGTAGCATATCAAAATGTTCGTCTCAGAGAGTACCTCATTTCATCTCATTGCATCATTTTCATTTGAGCTCATCTTGATGCCCGAAATGCTATTGGAAGAGGGCTATGTGATAAAATTGTCAGATCTGTTTCATCAAATAGCTATTTGTCATTTTTGCCATGATTAATGTGTGCATGATATGCTCCTGAGCTCTACATGAGTTTTGTTATATGCCATGTCATCTTTACAGAGGTGCTTACCATGTATTTTTGTGATATGTGTGGTGACTAGCACAAGCTTGCAAAGTAGTGTATTCGGTAATGCTGATTTCAGGGACTTAGAATTTCACTAAGTCCTTGATCTGTTTTTGTCATTATGCCATATGTTCATGTTGTTTCCTAGTGATCCGTGCCTCTTTTGAGGATGATCAGTAAGGATGATTTCTTAACATTGTGGTTCTCTATCCATCCATGTCTTTGTTTGCTTTTATGGAGCACCCTAGCTTGAGTTAATCGAGCTCTACTTTTGCTATTTCATGAATCCTGGCAGATTGTTGACTTGTTAGCGATTTTGCCGAGGATGCTGTTATTGATCCGTGCATGCTATGTTGTTGTTCTTGCCATGTCTAGCTTCTATGATATGTATTCTTGACGGGTGTATGCTTAGTTTGTCATGCCATGCTCTATAGTTAGTGTATCGAGCTCGTAAACATGCCTACTCGTTAACTGTTTTGCATGATCCAGTTTTTCACTAAGTTTGTAATCTGATTATGTTTTTGCCATGTTCACATGCTTACAATTGTATTTTCTGATCCCTTTTGGTTCAAGGTCACTAAGGGACTTTTGTTAAGTGCTTTGAGTAGCTTCATGCCATGCCTTGCTTTGCCATGTTAAGTTCCTGTATCATGTACTTTTTATGCTCTAAAGTGTGCTTCCTGATGTTAAATTCTAGACTTGTGTTAATTTCACCAAGTCTGAAACCTATTATCATTTGCACTTTTGCCATGCTTGTTTGAACCTGTTAATGGATGAATTAGCCGTAGCTCAGTGTTCATCTTTTGTCAAGCATCATGAGTGGATCCCTGCCATGTATTTTTTTGTCATGTTTGAGTGTTGTAGCATACTTATCTTGATGCATTTAGATGGCTACTTGCTGATTATCGCAGACCGGTGCCATATTTGTTTTGCTTGCCATTTCCAAACCGTGCATCCGATTCCGGTGATCTTTATATCGATTTCAACCGAAATCACTTCACCTTTCCAGTGGCACTCTTGGATTTCCAAGTTGAGTCCAGGTTCAATCATTCCTTGTCAAATCTCGCATATGCATCACGTATCGCATCCCGCATAGCATACCATGTTTGCATCATGTTGTTGGAGCATTGCACGTGGTTGATTGTGTTCCTTTTGCTTGTTTGTCTTGTTTGGGTAGAGCCGGGAGACGAGTTCGCTAATGAGGAGCCCGTTGAGTTTTCTTACGAGGATCAAGTCAACTCTGACAACTTTGTAGGCAAGATGATCATACCCTCGAAATCACTTCTATCTTTGCTTGCTAGATGCTCGCTCTTTTGCTATGCCTATGCTACGATACCTACCACTTGCTTATCATGCCTCCCAAATTGCCTTGTCAACCTCTAACCCACCATGTCCTAGCAAACCGTTGATTGGCTATGTTACCGCTTTGCTCAGCCCCTCTTATAGCGTTGCTAGTTGCATGTGAAGATTAGAGATCGTTCCTTGTTGGAACATTGTTTATTGTTGGGATATCATCATGTTATCTTGTTATCTTAATGCACATATATACTTGGTAAAGGGTGGAAGGCTCGGCCTTTTTGCCTAGTGTTTTGTTCCACTCTTGCTGCCCTAGTTTTCCGTCATATCGGTGTTATGTTCCCGGATTTTGCGTTCCTTACGCGGTTGGGTGATAATGGGAACCCCTCGACAGTTTGCCTTGAATAAAACTCCTCCAGCAATGCCCAACCTTGGTTTTACCATTTGCCACCTAGCCTCTTTTTCCCTTGGGTTTCCGGAGCCCGAGGGTCATCTTTATTTAACCCCCCCCCCCCGGGCCAGTGCTCCTCTGAGTGTTGGTCCACCTCGTCAGCCGCCGGTGGCCACCAGGGGCAACTCTGGGCTGGCCTACCGGAAGTTTGGACAATCTGAGTGTGCCCTGAGAACGAGATATGTGCAGCTCCTATCGGGATTTGTCAGCACATTCGGGCGGTGTTGCTGGACTTGTTTTACCATTGTCGAGGATGTCTTGTAGAACCGGGATACCGAGTCTGATCGGAACATCTCGGGAGAAGGAATATCCTTCATTGACCGTGAGAGCTTGTGATGGGCTAAGTTGGGACCCCCCTGCAGGGATTTGAACTTCCGAAAGTCGTGTCCGCGGTTATGGGCAGATGGGAATTTGTTAATGTCCGGTTGTAGATAACATGAAACTTAACTTAATTAAAATGAATCAACCGCGTGTGTAACCGTGATGGTCTCTTCTCGGCGGAGTCCGGGAATTTAACACGGTGTTGGAGTAATGTTTGACGTAGGTTGTTCTAGGATCACTTCTTGATCATAGTTCTTCGTTCGTGCTTTGCCTTCTCTTCTCGCTCTCTTTTGCGAACAGGTTAGCCACCATATATGCTAGTCGCTTGCTGTAGCTCCACATATTA
The DNA here is from genome assembly GCF_002162155.2 of Triticum dicoccoides. Taxonomy (NCBI): domain Eukaryota; kingdom Viridiplantae; phylum Streptophyta; class Magnoliopsida; order Poales; family Poaceae; genus Triticum; species Triticum dicoccoides. The sequence goes on along the minus strand of NC_041386.1, from coordinate 382,948,832 downwards.
CCTTGCCTTACCTATAAGCTTAAATAGTCTTGATCGCAAGGGTGCGAGATTGCTGAGTCCCCGTGACTCACAGTTTACTTCCAAACCAGATGCAGGGACCGACGATACCGTTCCAGACGATGCGCTTGAGCTTAAGTGGGAGTTCGACGAAGACTCTCGCCGTTACTATGTGTCTTTCCCTGATGATCAGTAGTGGTGCCCAGTTGGGGCAGTCGGGGCCCGTGTCGCATGTTGGGGTTGATATTTTATTTTGGTACCGTAGTCGGACCATGAGTGTATTGGATTATTGTAATGTTATTCATGTATTTGTGTGACGTGGCGAGTGTAAGCCAACTATGTATCTTTTCCCCTTTTATATATATATTTACATGGGTTGTTGTGAAGATTACCTTACTTGCGACATTGCTTTCAATGCGGTTATGCCTCTAAGTCGTGCTTCGACACGTAGGAGATATAACCGCATCAAGGGCGTTACAGGTAGGCCTTATGGGCCAAAGGGGGAAGCACACCAGCCCACAAGGGGGCTGGTGCGCCCCTCCACCCCTTGCCCACGCACCAAAGAGGGAGGGAAGGAAGGGGGAGGCGCCCCAAAGGTAGGCAGCCCCCCTTTCCTCCCCCATGCACAAATATGGAAGAGGGGGATTCAGCCAGGGTATGCGCCCTAGGGTAGCCGCCGGCCACTTGGGGCGCCCTAGGGGCTGCCTCCCCTCCCCCCTCCACCTATATATATGAGAGGATGGAGAGGGGCAACACACACCACGATTCCCTAGCCGTGTGCGGCGCCCCTCTCCCTCTAGTTCGTCCTCGGTCATATTTTTGTAGTGCTCGGTGAAGCCCTATGGAGATAGTTGCATCACCATCGTCACCACGCCATCATGCTGCCGGAACTCATCTACCACTTCACCCGTCTTGCTGGATCAAGAAGGCGATGACGTTATCGAGCTAAACGTGTGATGAACGCGGAGGTGCCATACGTTCGGTACTTGATCGGGCGGATCGTGAAGGTGTACGACTATATCAACCGCGATGATAAACGCTTCCGCTTACGGTCTACGAGGGTACGTACACACACTCTCCCCTCTCGTTGCTATGCATCTCCATGGATAGACCTTGCATGCGCGTAGATTTTGTTTTTGTTTTCCATGCAATGTTTTCCAACACCAATATCTCTTCCTAGTCCGAGTCAGCAACTAATGCAACAAAAAGACACTGTGAACTTCACTGATGCGAAACGGGTGCCAGTTATATCTTCTTTGCAGTCATACTATGAGTTTCATGCTCAAGCTCGACAAACTTCTTGTACCCGTAGTTTCTTTGCTTCAACTGAGTTGTAGAGTTATCATGGAACCAAGCTACGACCAAAACCATGGCCATTGTTCGACTTCAATCAAGACACCACCCAGCTGATGATAAATGGACACCTTTTTCATGCAATTGCCGAACAATACATGTGGGGTTCGAGCACTACATGTGTGGTCAACTCTATCCAAGGGTGATGAGCATGCCAATGCACTGGCAATTTTTTTAGCCAAGAGCAATTGAAGGGGAGTGGGCATTTTACTAGAGAATGCAAACCTGAACAATTAGATGGTGGTTCAAGAACCAAACTTCAGCTTGCCGTACTGATGAATTTTCAGTGCTGCTTCTTCAAACGTGCACCACATTGGATACTATTAATGAGGCCACCTACAGAAAAGAGAACATTAGAGGACAAAAATCCATTAGTCTGAGCACTTTTCATAGATGCTCGTGCATATATGAAATTGGATGAAACTTGTGCTATTGTTGTTCACAAGTGTGATCAGAGAACTTCTCAGACCGAGGTTTGCTACTCTCTTTCAATTAGAGATCACCTGGTGAGTATTTTGGACTAATGGCAAGTCTAGGTACTCCTGCTATATCTGTAGATGCTTCAGTGCAGCCCTGGGTGATTCCCACTTATGCAAGCGTACAGATTGGTAACACTCAGTGCAAGTGTGTGTGCACTACCTCAGGCTTATTTAGCAAATGGTTAGAGAAGTTTGGGAGCAGTAAAAACAACAAGGTTGTTTGGCAAGCATCTGGACCGGATGGTCGATCCAGAGGAGCAGACTGCAATGCTATCTGCCATACTACTTCCAGCAATAGTCTAACTAGAGAACTTCCAGTACAACATGTGTCGTATGAGCTTGTGCTATTCCTGGCGTGTCTGCTGGACATTTTCAACACACAACTTGATGCCTACAACAACATCTGCTTCCTGTTTCAGCTATGTTCAGCTTCTTCGCTCCACCAACGGGGCGATTCTTGGGATCCTGGAGGGCTCGCATTGCGTTTGTCACTGGAATTGGCTCGAAGGGAGGTCTTTGCAGGGGGGGGGTGTATCACCATCTTAGTTGTCCGCTTCCTCATCCACGTGAGAGACATTCACTGCATCGACTGCTTGGACTCCTATCGACTCAAGGGCATTTTCAAGAAGGGATGGGTGTCATCACCGTCGCCGCCATCTTCGCGCAAAGCTCCACCGATCACAAGTGCTACCACGGCTTCAACCGGGGCGGTGTTAGCCACGACTACACCATCACCACGTTCTTCGATGGGATTTTCATCGGTCGCAAGTACTACCTCCCCATCATTGTAGTCTACCTTGACTTTGGCTACCGATGCGGCTCCAACCAAGCCCAGGAACATCGAGCACCATGGGACCCAGGCGATCCTCGACGATGTCGGCTTAGGGTCAAGCCAAGTCTCACGGAGGGAGGGATGTCAGCGACTGGATCGTGCAGGGTCCTTGAGTCGGCGAAGAAGCAACACGCGATGCACGCATCATGCACGCCTTCCCGTCCCCAGATACCCGCTACCGGCTTGAGGGCAAGCCGACTGTTTAAGGGGGAGGGGATGTCAGCCCCCTTGCTATGTTGGGCTGTTAGTGAGGGGCCGGGCCTAGCTGGCCCGTTACAACAGCGACTACAAGTACGAGGGCCAAGGGACAGACAAGGCATCCGCGGAGGATCACGAACACGACGACGACGACTCTCTTCTTCTTCCTCTCGCTTCCCTCTTCCTGTATCCTAGTTCGTGCTTGTAATCAGGGCTAGCTATGTAATTCGGGCTTGTAATCGACATCTAGTTCCCTAACAAACGGCGGCGATGACGGAGGCACCAGAAAACCCTAGCAGATGTTGATGATAGGGTTTCAATTGTGTGTAGATAAATCGATTTGCCTATAGCACCGCAGGTTTTTTTTTTTTTTTTTGGTGAGGATCTCGAACGGACGGACCCTTACAACACGGTCAAGCCTGTCGTGGCCAGCCCGTAATCTGTTGTTGTCTGTCGGGCCAATCGGCCCATTTAGATGCATCCAGTGGACCAACTAGGCCGAACTTTCCAGCTTCTAGGGCTACCTCTTCATCTCCACTCCTCCACTCCCGCACACACGCCGGCCACCACTAGGGTTTTACCGATCCGCCTCACCCCACCCGGCCACCACCAGATCGCCTCCGCCCTACGCTCTCACCGCTGCCGACGATGGTGGGATACGGGATCCAGTCGATGCTCAAGGATGGGCACAAGCATCTCTCGGGCCTCGACGAGGCCGTCCTGAAAAACATCGGCGCCGGCCGCGAGCTCTCCGCCATCACCCGCACCTCCCTTGGTCCCAACGGTGAGTGCCCTTCCCCCATTCCCTGCATCTTTGCCGCGGTTTGGTCAGTAGAGCTTGTCGGGTCTCGGCGCTCGATCGATACCGGCAGTCGCGTGTAGGTTGTTAGTCTAGCAATGGTTAAGGGCGTGGCCGTGTGGCCCGTTTTGCTGTGATTCGCAGTTTTGTACAGTAGCGTGGTAGATGCAGAGAAGCTCCACAGCTTTCTTTTTTTGGGCGCATTATTGATGAGTTGATTCTGTTTCAGGAATGAATAAGATGGTCATTAATCATCTAGACAAGCTCTTTATCACGAATGATGCTGCGACAATCGTGAACGAGCTTGATGTCCAGCACCCTGCTGCTAAGCTCCTGGTGCTCGCTGCCAGAGCGCAACAGGAGGAGATCGGAGATGGAGCTAATCTCACCATATCTTTCGCCGGTGAACTGCTCGAGAAGGCTGAGGAGCTCATCAGGATGGGACTGCATCCAAGTGAGATCATCATTGGGTACACCAAGGCCATTAATAAGGTATTTACCGTCCAATAACCAGGCATTGTATTATTAATCCTGTCATGTGATTGTGGGCAACCCCTGCTTTTGTTTAATCTTTCTGTTTGCAGACGCTTGAGATTTTGGATGATCTAGTTGAGAAAGGCTCGGAAAATATGGATGTCAGGAACAAGGAAGAGGTCGTGTTGAGGATGAAATCTGCTGTTGCAAGCAAGCAATTTGGCCAGGAGGATGTGCTGTGTCCACTTGTCGCTGATGTAGGCTAATCCGTGCCACCTTACGTGAGAGGAAATATTTTTTTTCCACATCAAGGAATATACCACTAATATTTGGTTTGTTTCATCTGTTTATCATGGCTTTTCAGGCCTGTATCCAAGTTTGCCCCAAAAACCCGGCAAACTTTAATGTTGACAATGTTAGAGTGGCAAAGCTGGTTGGAGGCGGCCTTCACAATTCTTCTGTAGTCCGTGGGATGGTTCTGAAAAATGACGCTGTCGGGAGCATAAAAAAAGTGGAGAAAGTGAAGGTGAGCTTGAAATTGTACACTATGTTAATTGTGTGTTTTTGTCGATTATCTGTGTGTATCTGTTTTAGTGACAATAATGCATTTTCTTATGTATAAACAGCTCCCACATTGTAGTGTACTTGCATACAATAGGTGCTGTCAATTCCTAACGGCCTATCTCAGACCGCCCACCATCTAGAGTTTATTCTGCTATATGTATTTTCCCACCAAAAATCAAAGTTTTCAGTAACTCAAAATTGAACCTTTTTGAAGTTCTGCTTTTGATTTATGATGATACTGCTTTCTCTTTAATGTTGGTTGCTTATATTATATAAAATGCCTTTTGTGGGTTTCATAGTATTTTCTAGGTTAGTTAAAATGATATCCATCTCATCTTATTAGACATTTAAGCTTAGTTGGTGTTCTGTAGTTATGTTTTACTCATAGCAACCCTGTGAATCAACCTGGATGGCTTATATGAGCTTTTAGGCATATACATAGATAACCATTATTCGTTTATGCTCTGCTCTGATCATGGACTGTTGTTTAGTGTGTAAATTGCATAGCATTGCATCATTCATGAAATCTCCAATTCCAACTGTGTCTTCATGAATTGATTCACTGTAGAATGCAACTGTTACGTTATTGTACCATGATGCAGTCCTGTTATGCTTTTCTGTTAACCAAAGTTCATGCATTGCAATTTTTATTTGCTGTAACCCCCCTTTTATGCATGTTTCATATTTTATGTATGATTTTTTGGGGGTTCCTGCCATTGTTCTAATTTCGTTTCATTCATTCTGTAGGTTGCGGTATTTGCTGGTGGTGTTGACACTTCTGCAACTGAAACAAAGGGAACTGTTCTTATACATTCTGCTGAGCAGGTATGTTAGTTGTATGAGATAACCATCCATTTTTTGTTTGTATACTTTGCTGGTTTACTGCACTCAGAAAGGGTTATACATGGTTTACTTCTGTCTTACAAACATGTGTAGTAACCTTATAACACACATGGTTGTGGTGTTGTGCAGCTTGAAAACTATGCTAAAACTGAGGAAGCAAAGGTGGAGGAGCTTATCAAATCTGTGGCTGATTCAGGTGCCAAGGTTATTGTCAGTGGAGCAGCAGTTGGCGATATGGCATTGCATTTTTGTGAACGTTACAAGTCAGTATTTCGCTTCTCATATGAAATGTCGTCTTGGTTTAGGATAGTTTTTTCTTGTGGAACTTCTTTCTACATTTTGAGATAACCATTAATTGGAGGTTGTAATAGTTTAAGACATCTCACATATAGGTTTATTTTTGCAGTACCATGATTTGGTCCTGCTTTACAAGTGATACTTATAGATATTCTGGTTTACAGGCTAATGGTTCTGAAAGTCAGCTCAAAGTTTGAGCTTCGAAGATTTTGCCGTACTACTGGGGCTATAGCACTTGTAAGTTCTGGGTTCAAAATCTGTTTATTGAATATCAATAGCAACTTTATTCTGATGCCATGTGCTTTATGAAAAACAGTTGAAGCTTAGCCGACCAAATGTGGACGAATTAGGATATGCAGACTCTGTTTCGGTGGAAGAAATTGGCGGTGCTCGAGTATGTTTCATGCCTTCATGCTTTCATGAGTAACATCACTTTGTGCTTGCTCAACTCATGAGTAACATCACTTTGTGCTTGCTCAACGCACTTGCTTTGCTTTATAGGTGACTGTTGTCAAAAATGAAGAAGGTGGAAATTCAGTGGCTACTGTTGTCTTGAGAGGCAGTACAGATAGTATATTAGATGATCTTGAAAGAGCTGTGGATGATGGCGTAAACACGTACAAGGTATGTATGTGATGCAGGTTGAAACCAATCTCCTTGCATTGTTTTGTATTTTAGTAATGCTCCATTATCGTCTGATTTGTAAAATGTTATCTAACTGTTAGGTTTATTCCAGTCAATGTGCAGGGACAGTCGGATCATCCCTGGAGCTGCTGCAACAGAAATAGAACTGGCAAAGAGATTGAAGGAGTTTTCTCTGAAGGAAACAGGGTAACTATATTTGTTTGAGACAAATAAATTTCATATATGCATGTAAAAGGGCACATCTGAAACATGAGGTTACAAAGATGGTTCTGTTGCTTAACCACCTTCAACTGAGCAAATTTTATTATCGCATGCATTTCCAGTACAATGGCAATAAATATAGAAGTCCTATTGTGCATCTTCTCCTGGTGTTTATTGGGATACAAGGATAGGTGGAGTGGTTGCATCTGAAGTCCAGATAGGGGCTTTTTGTTATCTAAAATGTGTATTAATAAAAACAGTTGTTTGTATTCTTTGTTACACTTAAGTTGGACTCAAAGACATATTTGATATGTGAACTGTGTTCTTGCTATAATTATTATTTTTATATATGTGAACCGTGTTCTTGCTATAATCACCTTTTGTAGTTGGTTTATGAAACTGAATGTTGTTACTTATACGTCTTTCCCTTTTTTACACCATCTGTTAGTCAATTATGCAGGTTGGATCAGTATGCCATTGCAAAATTTGGTGAAAGTTTTGAAATGGTTCCAAGAACACTGTCTGAAAATGCCGGACTTGGTGCAATGGAGATAATATCTTCTCTCTATGCTGAGCATGCTGCTGGCAATGTGAAAGTTGGCATTGACTTGGAGAAAGGTGCTTGCGAGGATGCCTCAATCATGAAAATATGGGACCTCTATGTTACAAAGTAAGCCTTACTCAACATCTAGTTGCCAATACGTGTGGAAATCCTGCTAGAGGCCTTTGCATCTGTGTTTATGCTGCTTGTAGCTAGTAGTAATCTACCTTGTTATGATGATAGCATTATACTATCAGGACCTTGATAAGTGCCACACGTGTGGGCTGAAGGAGGTTGGGCCGCATGCCCTTCTAGCCACCCATTGTGACACGTCAGCCTTTTTCTTTTTTCCACACATGCATGCAAACAGGAAAGTAAACTGATGATATCAGCAGGAATCTTTTGGGTTTTCAAACTTTAAAATGTTTCATCTCTTAAATGACAAATCCGATTGAAAAACTGTTTTGACCTTGACCATTAAATCCGTCGCGACGAGAACTTCAAAACTAGATCCCATATCGATATGTTTCGACGATATTTTTTGGCGGTCAAAAGTTGCCATGTCTATTGCACATAAATTGCCATGGTGTTTACACTGAAGTTGCCATGATATGTTTCAACTACTTTCTCTTCTATGTTTAAAGTAAATTTTGACATGTTATAAAAAAGAAATTAAGAAACTAAACTTGCCATGGTGAGTTACTAAAATTTGCCATGATCCATGAAATAATTTTGACATGCTTCATAATTAAAAAGAAATTCTTTGTCAATTAATTAAAAATGCATGGTCAATTACTCAAATTTGCCATGAACCAGAAACTAAATTGCCATGGTGAATTACTTAAATTTGCCATGATACATGCACAAAAAGTTGCCATGGTTCATACGAAAAATAATTTCCATGGTCAAAATACTAGAGTTGCCATGATCTATAAACTAAAATTGCCATGATCCATGAATTAAGTTTGCCATGGTCAATTAATAAAATTTGCCGCGAAAAGCAGTTGAAATACAATGGTAGTTTAAATCTAGAGGAAATAAAATAGATGAAACATATCATGGCAACTTTAGTGTAAACACTATGGCAACTTCAGTGTAACATAATGGCAACTTTTGGCCAAAAGAAAAAGTCGTCGAAACATATCAATATGGGATCTAGTTTTGAATATCTCGTTGAGACGGATTTAATGATGAAAACGGATTTTTAATTGGAATTTTTATTTAAGAGATAAAACATTTTTAAGTCTGAAAAACTAAAAAGATTCTGCTGATGTCATCTGTTTGATGGCAAAATAGATGGCAATGGAGGTGTTTGGACCATGTTGCTTCGTGCCACACTTGTGGCACACTTATCATTTTGGGACTATTATTACCGCTTGTCCTTGATGTTGCCAAAATGCTGCGCCAAGGTGTCTTGTACATAATCTGTTTTTTATACCCAGTTCAGTAATTTTGTGGCACTTACCATTTGGGTATTATTATTACCGGTTGTCCTTGATATTGCCAAAATGCTACGTCAAGGTGTCTTGTACATAATCTTTTTTTATACCGAGTTTAGTAATTTGTGTTATCATCTATATGTTCCTGCTTTCATGCCCAGTTTATTATTTTGTTTGTGTAATTAAAGTGCATACGGAGGTTGTTTGGCCCCACTTAACCTTTTTCATTTAATCAGGTCCTTCGCTCTAAAATACTCAGCAGATGCTGTATGTACTGTTTTACGGGTTGACCAGGTAGGATTGTCAATCTTCTGTGTCACCTTCATATACATAAAATTATGGTAGTTTATTCATAGGCTAATACTTATGTGGAACACAGATCATCATGGCAAAGCCAGCAGGAGGGCCGCGACCCCCCCAACAAGGTGGCATGGATGAAGACTAGTTTTCTGTGTACTCTTGTTTGCTGTGTATCATGCTGTGGGATTTTCGTGCAGAAGACTTTCATCTTATGTAGGTTCAATTCGAGTAATAGATTTTGGCTGCTTGGGTTTCACGGTTGGTGGGGCAGCATGCTTTAGCTGATGTCTCGCGGTGTATTTGTGAGTTTCCTCTGTGGTGCTGTCTTACCGGTGTATCACATGATAACTATTGAGACTTGTTCGTCTAGTTTATCATACGAACCAAAGCTTGTCTTGGAAGATCGTGTTTGTAAAATTCTGCTGTGTTAACCCTTTGCCCTTTAATTAAGATAGCTGTTTGTTTGAGTTTGTCTGGAAGGGTGACATTTTGCAGAGTGCTGCTGAACAATGTGTTTGCCCGTTGCAGTCTGTTCATGTGAGCATGTATATTTTGAGAGAATTCCCTTTATTAAAGTTTGGTTCCCTATTTGGCCCAAAATAATTTTTTCTACCCTATTTGACACCTAAAGTGTGAGGTGAAAAGCCCATGTTGCCCCTATTGCATTGTGTAACTATCCTGGATGTAATAAAAAAGCAAACAATTCACTCATGTTTTATGGATGTTCAACGGATGTTGCGCATGTCTATGTATGGTCCAATATTTTGTTCCTTAGGTATCTGTTATGCATTTGGCCACTGCTAGGCGTCATCCGGATGTAGGAAAAGAAAAAAAAACATCCGCCTCCTGAACCATCCATATGGACATCTCTATGAAGGTCAACGCATCATAGACTTCTCTCCTTTCTTCTCAATCACAGAACGCCGCACACATAGCCTGGCATACGTAGCAAACTCCGGTGGCACCATAGAACGCCGGCAGCACCAGCTCGTAGCAACTCTGGCAGGCTCGCAGCATGGCGGCGCCGTCAAAACCGCAGGAGCAGCCCGAGTCGTCGTTGCAAATCGTCGTCGCAGTATCGCCGGAGTAGCCCGAGCTGGCAGAGCTGACTCACAGCATGACGGCAATGGCAGCACGGCGGCGCCGTCGCAGCAGTTCAGCCGGCGTCGCAGCACCGAATCGCAGCATGACGGCCTCGCAGCATCGGATGCTTCCAGCTAGCAGCCGAGCAACACCTGTGTTCCCACCGGCGAGTGGCCACGCAGCACGGGATGATTCCGGCGAGCGGCGTCTCAACATCAGCTCGTAGGACGGCGACACCATTACAACATTGGCTCGAAGCATGGCGGCGTCGTCGTAAAAGGTCACCGCTTGCGGCAGCATCTACTTGAAGCACGGCGTCAGCGCAGCACTGTTTCAAAGCATGCGCTGGTCGTCGCAGCATCGGCTTGCAGCACGGCGACGATGTCGTAGCACTGGCGTTGCTGCATCTGGTTCGTCGTTGACCTCCCGCAGCTCTGCCTCATAGCACAGCGCCGCCAGCATCTCGTGTGCAGGGAGAAGAAAAAGGGATAAGAAAAAGAGGGGCACGTGAGTGGGCCTCACTAGAGAGGCGGCTGGAGATGCGGATGTAAACATCCGACTGTTTGAAAGCATTTTCCTTTGCGTGGAAGGTACCTGTTATGTGTGTGTAAAAGTTATACAAACATCCGTAGAATTTGTATTTATAGCACATCTATGATCAGTACAGTACCATATTTTGGTTAGCTTACCTATGATCAGGGAAGAGCACCAAAAATCGAACTGTTTTGCCGCTGGATTGCTATGGAAGAGATGCGGGGTAGTTACTGTGCGCATGCATCGATTGGCTCAGAGCAGTTCTTGTGCCCACGTTCTCCTCTCTCCACCTCGGTGCTCTCTCCTCTCCATTTCTCTGTTGGGCACGCGGCTCTCTCAAAAATCTTCTCAGCATCTAAGGCGAGAGTCGCGGGGCTGGTACGAGTCGCACTGATCGGGACGTTCTCCTCTCTCCACCTCGGTGCTCTCTCCTCTCCATTTCTCTGTTGGGCACGCGGCTCTCTCAAAAATCTTCTCAGCATCCAAGGCGAGAGTCGCGGGGCTGGTACGAGCCGCACCGATCGGGTGCACAACGAGGACGCTGAAGGCGACACTGGTCTCAACCGCAGAGACGAGGACCCCTCCAGTGGACCACGCCCTTGCGCACTCGGCGCACAGTACGTGCTCATGCGTTGGCTGTTGACCTCCGTGTCAGTTGTATAGATAGAACCCCCGCTCGCCCACGTCCTGCATGCCCCTGCATGTCTCTGTACACGATCACCACGACCGACCTCGCGCCCTCGCTATCACCCGGCGCTCTCTCTGTACCTCCCCTATATAAACAGAGATCACACGCACACCATCTAAGGTGGATTTGCTCATTCTTTCTCCTGAATACATGGTATCAGACGCTGGACCCCTCTCTCGTCTGTAGCCCTCTTCCGCTGCCCACTTCCTTTTCAACTGCATCGCCGAGCCATGTCGATGCCACCACCTCCCCCACCTCCTCCCCCACGTCCCGGCAGCGGCCCTGGCGGCGCACCCCGCACGCCGGCCACGCCGGTCCGTCCCCC
>NC_041386.1:382920182-382937032 GCF_002162155.2 Triticum dicoccoides | reverse complement strand
CCGATGCCGGCGCCTCCACCTCCACGGCGCCGCCGCCTGTCTCTCCATTGGCGGGCATCTTCATCAACCAGCACGTCCCAATCGTGCTGTCGCTGAACCCCCCCAATTTCTCCCACTGGCGCACCTTGTTTGAAGTGATGTTCCAGAAGCAGGCGGTCGGTGACCACCTCACCGGGCCGCCGCGGCCGCAGGACCCCTACTGGCTCCAGGACGATGCCCACATCGTCTCCTGGCTGTACAACCGCGTCACTCCAGAGGTGTTTGGCCTGATCCACCAGCGCGACGCCACGGCCGCCACCGTCTGGAGCTCCATCTGCAGCCTCTTCCTGGAGAATGCCGAACATCAGGTGGTGGTTCTCTCCACCGAGTTCCGGCGCATCGAGCAAGGCGGCTCCTCCATCCTCTCCTTCTTTGCGCGTCTCAAAGACTGCGCCGACCGCCTCGCCGAGCTCGGGGCCGCCGTCGACGACCGCGACCAGGTGCTCAACATGATCCGTGGGCTTCACCCCCGGTTCAGGTATGCCGTCCCGATTCTCACCATGCAGACGCCCTTCCCGTCGCTCCTGCGTTGCCGTGCCTTTCTTCTTCTCGAGGAGAGCCGGCTCGCCGCCGACACCAGCACCGACACGGCTCTCCACGCTGCTCGGGCCCCCGTCAACACCAACACCCCTAGGGGCCCCGCTGCTGCCAGACAGGGCGGCGGCACCAACCGCGGTCAAGGCGGTGGTCGACGCGGCCGCGGGAGGGGCAACAACTCCGGCGGGGGCACCCACGCACCTCACCCCGCCGCTCCCCCACCCGCTCCATGGACCGGCATGGTGCATGCCTGGCCTATGCCATGGCGCCCCCACGCTCCCGGCTCCGGCATTCTTGGGCCACACCCCGGAGGGGCTGCTCCGTTCGCCGGCTCGTCCACGCACCACAACACTGCCCCGCCCACTGCATGGTACCCTGCAGTGCCTCCACACCCGCTCTACAACGCCGCGCCCGCGCCTGCTCCCCCGCCTTCGTCCTCAACCTCGGCATGGGACCAGAACTCCCTCATCGCCGCGCTCAACAACATGATCGTGCAGCAGCAGCAGCCGTCTCCCCCGAGCACCGACTGGTACCTGGACACGGGTGCCTCGTCCCACATGGCGTCGTCGTCAGGTATTCTCTCCTCCGCCCATCCTTGCTCCTCTCATCGCATAGTAGTCGGCGACGGATCGTCGCTTGCAGTAACGCACACCGGTCACACCACCATCCCTACATCCACCTCCCCGCTCCACCTCAATAACATCCTCGTCTCTCCCCATCTCATCAAAAACCTCCTCTCTGTTAAAGCTCTTACTCGCGATAACCCAATTAATGTGGAGTTTGATGATCTTGGCTTCTCTTTCAAGGATCGAAGAACGAGGACGGTGATCCTCCGCTGTAATGATGCCGGCGACGAGCTCTACCCCATGCCGTCCACGCCACCGACCCATGCTCACCATGCGCTCACCGCCATCTCGCGAGATCTATGGCACCAACGCCTAGGTCATCCCGCCGTCGACTCCCTCGACCGGACCCTGCGCCCCTCCGCCATCACCCCAGAACCCAGCACCATCGGCGTGTGTCAGGCGTGTCAGCTCAGCAAAAGCACTAGACTACCTTTTAGTTCATCATCGCATGTTTCTTACTTTCCGTTTCAGCTTGTACATAGTGATGTTTGGACCTCCCCCGTACCTAGCAAATCTGGTTGTCAATACTATCTACTGTTACTCGACGACTACAGTCACTTTGCATGGACATTTCCTCTTCGCCACAAATCAGCAGTTTTCCCTACTATACGTACTTTCATCGCTTTCGTCAAAAACCACTTCAATCTCCCTGTCCTCACGATCCAAACAGACAACGATAGAGAGTTCGACAATGCATCATCCCGTGCCCTTTTAGCCTCGCTCGGCATTGCCCTGCGCATGTCATGCCCATACACATCTCCACAGAACGGGCGCGCCGAACGCGCACTCCGTACACTCAACGACATCGCCCGAACACTCCTAACCCATGCACATATGCCGTTCTCCTACTGGGCAGAAGCACTGCAAACCTCCACCTTTCTGCTCAACAGACGGCTGTGCCGGCCTCGCCACGACCAGACACCGTTCTTCCTGCTGTACGGTGCACACCCCGACTACACAGCCATGCGGGTGTTTGGGTGTCTATGCTTCCCCAACATCACAGCCACAACCCCACACAAGCTCGCCCCGCGCTCGGCGCCATGCGTCCTCCTAGGCTATGCCACTGATCACAAGGGATATCGATGCCTCAACCCCGCAACCGAGCGAGTGATCATCTCCCGTCATGTCGTCTTCGACGAGCATCGTTTTCCCTTTCGCGATCACACCAGTACCCCGTCACCCGATCCCACTCCCTCCCTCGACGACGAGCTCGTGCTCCCATTCGTCCCCCGGCGGCCTCGTACTGCGCGCGCACGGCCAGCCGCTGCTCCAGACCACCCTACTGACACGGTGGTCGCTCGCTCCCCTCCCGCCAACACCGCTCCGCCCGCGCCTCCCTCGCCCGCAGCGCCCACACCAACAGCCGCTCCGGCCGCCCCTCCCGCTGCACCCAGGAGCGCACCCACCACTGATCCTAGCAGCACCCCTCCACCGCCCGCGCCGCCACAACCACGACGCCGCGCCGCGACCATCCCAACCCACCCCATGACTACGCGTGCTCAGGCTGGCAAGTTCTTGCCCAACCCCAAGTATGCTGACAGTCTCTCTGCCACCGTTACCGACACCGCCATCTCACCCATACCTCGATCGGTGCGCTCTGCTTTGCAAGATCCTTGTTGGCTGTCTGCTATGCAGGTGGAGTACCGGGCGCTGATGGAGAACGCAACCTGGCGGCTCGTACCACGCCCACCCGGCGTCAACGTCGTCACCGGAAAGTGGCTGTTTCGCCACAAGTTCAAGGCGGACGGGGCGCTCGAACGGTACAAAGCACGCTGGGTCCTGCGCGGGTTTTCCCAGCGACCTGGCGTGGACTTCGACGAGACGTTCTCTCCCGTCGTCAAGGCCGCCACGATCCGCGTCGTGCTCACCATTGCCGCCGCGCGCAACTGGCCAGTCCATCAAATGGATGTCAACAACGCCTTCCTCCACGGGCGTCTCGCCGAGCGCGTCTACTGTCAACAACCTGCGGGCTTCGTCGACAAGCACCACCCCGAGCACGTGTGCCTCCTCGACAAGTCGTTGTACGGCCTCAAACAGGCGCCACGCGCGTGGTTCGCCCGGTTCGCGGCCTTCGCGCACCAGCTCGGCTTCATCAGCTCACGCGCGGATCCCTCGCTGTTCGTACTCCACTGCAGCGCGGGCGACGCCTACCTACTCCTCTACGTCGACGACATCGTCCTCACGGCCTCGTCGACGACTCTCCTCCAACACCTGCAGAGTCAACTCTCCGGCGAGTTCTCCATGAAGGACCTCGGCCCCCTCCACTACTTCCTCGGGATTGCCGTTACCCGCACGGAACATGGCTTCTTCCTCTCCCAACAGAAGTACGCCGAGGACCTGCTCGAGCGCGCCAACATGACGTCCTGCAAGCCACTGCCCACGCCTGTCGACACGCACGACAAACTCTCTGCTGTCGACGGCGCGCCAGTTCCGGACCCGACCGAGTACCGAAGCATCGTGGGTGCCCTCCAGTACATGTGCATGACGCGCCCTGACATCGCTTATGCGGTGCAGCAATGCTGCCTTGTCATGCATGACCCGCGCGCGCCGCACCTCGCCCTCGCCAAACGGGTGCTGCGCTACCTGCGGGGCACCACATCTCATGGTCTCCATCTCCAGCGCGCGCCGTCGCTCGACCTGGTGGCCTACTCCGACGCGGACTGGGCCGGCTGCCCCGACACACGCCGCTCGACGTCCGGCTACGCCGTGTACCTCGGCGACTCCCTCGTCTCCTGGTCCTCAAAACGCCAGGCCACCGTGTCCCGCTCGAGCGCGGAGGCGGAGTACCGCGCTGTCGCCAACGCCGTTGCAGAATGCTGCTGGCTTCGCCAACTCTTGGCAGAGCTCTCCATTCCCATGCCCAAAGCGAGCGTGGTGTTCTGCGACAACATCTCCTCGGTGTACATGTCCGCGAACCCAGTTCACCATCGGAGGACGAAGCACATAGAGCTGGATATCCACTTCGTCCGCGAGCAAGTGGCGCTCGGCAAGCTCCGCGTACTCCATGTGCCAACCCAGCAGCAGTTCGCGGACGTGCTCACCAAGGGGCTCCCCACTACGGCGTTCCAAGATTTTCGTTCCAGTTTATGCATCCGTCCGCCGGATGCTTCAACTGCGGCGGGGTGTCAGTTGTATAGATAGAACCCCCGCTCGCCCATGTCCTGCAAGCCCTTGCATGTCCCTGTACACGATCACCACGATCGACCTCGCGCCCTCGCTATCACCCGGCGCTCTCTCTGTACCTCCCCTATATAAACAGAGATCACACGCAGCACCACCTAAGGTGGATTTGCTCATTCTTTCTCCTGAATACACTCCGAGCCATCGCTGCCTTGGCCGTCGACGTCCGACTGCTCAAGCTGTCCGGCCGACACGAATGCCGGACAGAAGGAGACGAACTCGATACGAGACACGAATATTTGTGAAGACGAACGCCTCGCCACGCCGATGACATTTCTGTATTTTTAGCACAAACTGATCCCACACGAATAGGACTACAACTTCTTAAGTACATACAGCCACACCGCAAGTCTCGTACGCACTAGAACCACCACATTGGCCACTAATTGCATGCACCGGCTACGCCCTAGATGCACGTACGAGCAACTACTCCCCTGAAAACTTTCCTACAGCAGCGAGCGTGTGCGATCCGCCCGGCCACGCCCACGGCGCCCACAATGCGTAGGAGGCGGTCTGTTCAACAGATCACCAAGGCCACGGACATGCACGCACACACCTAGGCCTGGGCATTCGGTTAGACCGAGTAGATCGGTTCGGTGCTTCGGTTTAATTTAAAATTCGGTTTCCTGATTTTTCTAAGATCGGTCCTCAGATAATCCTATAACCGAGACTTCGCTTAATCCAAAGTTCGGTCTGGTCCTTGGTTATACCCGAAGAAACCAAATAGGCTGGGAGGAAGAAATCAGCAGTCAAATTTTAGGCAAGAAACTTGAATGACCGAACAAGAATCAATTGAAACATGGATCTGAGGAAATGGAAGGAGGAAATGACGCATAGTTGGAATCCGGCAGCAGGGGAGCGATGGCTGCGAGCCTACGACTGAGTGAGGGCGATGGATGTCTTTGGCCACCGCTGCACGGGGGGCTTGGGCATCACTCGCCGCCACTCTGCAAGTGTGACGCCCCGAGACCGATGCGTCAGGTGTCTCCCAGTTATTCGCCATTGTTACCATGTCATTCGCTTGCGTGTTGCATCTTGTCTTGTCATCATGTGCATTGCATCATCATGTTTTTAAAACTTGCATCCGCCTGGGTCTTCCCGTTCCTTCCGTTGTCCGTTCTGAGCCCAGACACACTCGCACGCGCCCGCGACATGTCGAAATATTATTTTATAAGTGGCCAAAAATGTTCTCGGAATGGGATGAAAGTTGGCGTGCGGTGTTGTTATGTTGTAGGTAAGCCGCCTGCCAAGTTTCATCGCATTCGGAGCTCGTTTGACGCCCCAACGAATAACTATAGTGGCAATATAGCCGGTCTAACGTCGGACGTTTTTGGTCTCCGGAACGGATGCCGGGCCTCTCTCTTCTCTCCTCTCAGCCCGAGGCCTTCTGCACAGCCCACAAGCTCCAGCCTACCCCTCCTCGTGTCCAGAGCCGTCGGATCGCGATCGGAGACTCCGAAACCCCCCCAAATCCCTCATACCCTAACCCTGCCTATAAAAGGAAGCCTCCCCTTCCATTTTTGGCAATAGACTAATCCCTCCTCGAAATCAGCGCGACGCCAGCCTCCTCCCACCTCCACCTCGCATTCCGCGCCGGCCTAACCCGCCGCCGCCACTTGGTGCTGCCCCAGCAGGCGAGCCGCCACCTGAACCCGCCGTCGCCGCCTAGGGCCAGTGGCAGCGCGCCACGTGCCCCTGCCAGCGCCTCCCTCCTCCCACCTCGCGCCGGCCCAGATCGGGGCCCGCCCGAGCCCATCTAGGCCCGGACGAGCCCGCGTCGCCACCCGCAACCGCAGGAGTCTAGCTCCTCGAGCTCCTTCGTCGCCGATCCCGTGCGGCGCCTCCCGCCGTCTTTCGCGCCTCCGGCGGGTCACCGGAGCCGACCCTCGTCGGAGATCGTGGCCACCGCCTCCGCCAGGTCGCCGCCTCCCCGTCGCCCTCTCCCTCTCCTTCTTTCCGACCTCACTTCTCTCTCCCTCCCTCCCCCTACAGAGCCGCCATGGATGAGTCCCACCTCGCCGGATCCCGCATCCCCGAGCGCCGCCGACCACTTCCGTCACCGGATCTGGAACCATCGTCCTCGGATCCGTCCATCCCCGTCGTCCGGCAGGTTCCCGTCGACCCAGTCGCCGCCGTCATGCCGAGTTCGCCGCCAGCCGCCATTTTTGCTCTGCTTCCGTCGAACAGAGGTCGACGCACCCAGTTGCTCGCGTTGACCCGTACCTGGGCCGCCTCCTCCTCATCGGGCCTGCTAGCCCAAGGACGCGCTAAGGCCTGCCCGCATCCCCTCAGCCAGCCGGCTGCACCGACTAGGCCTTGGCCCATGGTGAGAAAGCCCCAGCACCCCTTTGTTTTTCTTCTGTTGGTCCTGCTCCAGTTTTAGTTTCGGCCTGTGTAGATTTTTTTCCCAGATCTGCGAATTTATCTTTTATCCAGTGTTTTACAGTTTTACAGAAAAACCCTCCAACATCATGCATATAATAACTTTTCACCCGTTCATCGGAACCCAATAAACTTTATATGTAACATGCTTAGAATTTTGTCTAGTTTCATAATATCCAACTTTCATGCATGTTAGAAATTTTTAAATTGTTGTTTGTTTAAATTTGCTCCTATGCCATGTTGAAATGCTTTAATTCATAACTAATTAACCGTAGCTCCAAATCTAATAAACTTTATATGTAAATGGGGTAGAAAAAATGCATAGATTAACATGGTAGCACTATTTTGCATGTTAAACAACTCTAAAATATGCTTTAGGGCAGAACAGTACCAAACCTAAAATATGCACATGAGGATTTTTCCGGACTTGTTGCTTGTTGTTCCGGCCTCATTTAAACTTGCCTAGATAGGTAGTTTTCATTTGCCTCACCTCTTGCCATGTTAATCAACATTTAATATTGTTGGGTACATAAACAAGATCGAACTAAATAACTTGAATGTGGTGTTCCGTCAATATGCAACTCGTTACATATTGAGCTCCACTTAACTTGTAGTATTGTTTGTGCACTTTGCCATGCCATGCCTCATTAAACCGGACATGCATCATACTTGGTTGTGCATCATGCCATGTTTATGTGATGGTTGTTTACTATGTTGTTTGCTTCATTCCAGGTTACTTCTCGCGTTAGCTTCGGGTTCTGTTTCGGAGTTGTGAGGATTCGTTCGACTACGTCCGTTTGTCTTCTTCATGGACTCGTTCTTCTTCCTTGCGGGATTTCAAGCAAGATGACCATACCCTCGAAATCACTTCTATCTTTGCTTGCTAGTTGCTTGCTCTTTTGCTAAGCCACGATACCTACCACTTGCTATATCATGCCTCCCATATTGCCATGTCAAGCCTCTAACCCTCCTCTCCTAGCAAACCGTTGTTTGGCTATGTTACCGCTTTGCTCAGCCCCTCTTATAGCGTTGCTAGTTGCAGGTGAAGATGAAGTTTGTTCCATGTTTGGAACATGGATATGTTGGGATATCACAATATCTTTTATTTAATTAATGCATCTATATACTTGGTAAAGGGTGGAAGGCTTGGCCCTATGCCTGGTGTTTTGTTCCACTCTTGCCGCCCTAGTTTCCGTCATACCGGTGTTATGCTCCTTGATTTTGCATTCCTTACGCGGTTGGGTGTTATGGGAACCCCTTGACAGTTCGCTTTGAATAAAACTCCTCCAGCAAGGCCCAACCTTGGTTTTACCATTTGCCACCTAAGCCTTTTCCCCTTGGGAGTCGCGCTCCCGAGGGTCATATTTATTTTAAACCCCCGGGCCAGTGCTCCTATGAGTGTTGTTCCAAACTAGAGCCCCTTGCAGCGCCACCTCGGGGAAACTTGAGGGTTGGTTTTAGTTGTACGGATTGCTCATCCGGTGTGCCCTGAGAACGAGATATGTGCAGCTCCTATCGGGATTTGTCGGCACATTCGGGCGGCTTTGCTGGTCTTGTTTTACCATTGTCGAAATGTCTTGTAACCGAGATTCCGAGTCTGATCGGGTCTTCCTGGGAGAAGGAATATCCTTCGTTGACCGTGAGAGCTTGTGATGGGCTAAGTTGGGACACCCCTGCAGGGTTTTGAACTTTCGAAAGCCGTTCCCGCGGTTATGGGCAGATGGGAATTTGTTAATATCTGGTTGTAGAGAACTTGACACTTAACTTAACTAAAATGCATCAACCGCGTGTGTAGCCGTGATGGTCTCTTTTCGGCGGAGTCCGGGAAGTGAACACGGTTCTTGTGTTATGCTTGAACGTAAGTAGTTTCAGGATCACTTCTTGATCACTTCTAGTTCACGACTGTGCTTTGCTTCTCTCCTCGCTCTTATTTGCGTATGTTAGCCACCATATATGCTTAGTGCTGCAGCTCCACCTCACTACCTTCTCCTACCCATAAGCTTAAATAGTCTTGATCTCGCGGGTGTGAGATTGCTGAGTCCTTGTGACTCATAGATACTTCCAAACAGTTGCAGGTACCGATGATATCAATGCAGACGACGCAATCAAGCTCAAGTGGGAGCTCGATGAAGATCGTGTTCATTGTGTTGTTTCGTTTTCCAGTTGATCAGTAGTGGAGCCCAGTCGGGGTGATCGGGGATCTAGCATTAGGGGTGGTCTTCTTTTATTTTGGTTCCGTAGTCGGACCTTGATTGTATCTGGATGATGTAATGCTATATTCATGTATTGTGTGAAGCGGCGATTGTAAGTCAACTCTTTATCCCTCTCTTATTCAGTACATGGGATGTGTAAAGATTACCCCTCTTGCGACATGCCTACTATGCGGTTATGCTTCTAAGTCGTGCTCCGACACGTGGGAGATATAGCCGCATCGTGGGTGTTACAACAAGACCTATTGACGCGAGCCTGCGGTCGGCGACCGCTGGGAGCCTGGGACTGCGGTGGAGAAACAGAGGCAGCGACCATGCAGATGCATGTGCACGAAGCTTCCCGAGCGTGCGATTTTTTTAATGTGGCTGCGTGGTCGTTCGATGGGGTCTATTAACGTGGATAGCTAATTGGGCTTATTAGTTGGCTGGGCTTTAGTACCGTATACATAGGAGTATTTCAGTTAGTTCGGAGGATTCTGTCAAACACACTGCAGCAACCGAATGCACTGAAGTAATTTCGATTTCTGATATTAAGGGCATGTTTTGTTGCCCACATTAGGCCCATCTTGGCACGTGCGGGAAGAAAGTGGCCCGTTTGGTTGCCTGCGTCTACTGTGCGGCCCGTATGGCACGAACCTTAAAGTACACTTGAGCCTGGCTCGCTGGAACGCTCAGATTGGCAGTTTCTAGCGAGTCAGGCCGAGGTGAGCGCACAAGGTGGGCCACTTGCACGAGGGGAGATGGGAGGGATACGAGCTGGTATGCAGACTGTGCATGCTTATCTTCTCCTACCTCCAGTAAACTTCCCTCTAATTATGTTCTTCCTAGCCCCTTCCGATCTACACAACGGTAGTTTGATTCGAGGCAAGCTCTACACGAAAAAGATGCACATTGATGCTATGGTTCCATTCATGTGATCAGTTCGTAGTTTCGTCGGTCATAAGTTCTTAATTTCGTCTTCTGTTTGAAGCTATTCTTGACGAATTTTGTAAGATTCGTCGCGCACGATCGATCGTTTGAAATTTCCTTTGATCAACAGCCTAATCTCACAGTTCCTCACAACATTCGTGTTGTAAGTGTTTGGTTTCGACGATCGTAGCTTCATCTCTCTTTGAGCAACAGTCTACCGCACTAACGCCGCCATGTCGAGCTCCTCTGTCCTCTGCTCAGAGCCCTCCTATTCGTCCCTCTCGACGCCAAAGCCCTTACACTTGATCTCCTTGCCCACGTCCTACTACACTAGAGTCGTTTCCGGCGTCGCTCATCTCGGCCTACTCCACTACAAAAAAAATACAATTCTGTGATGATACGTGTTTGTCATAGTAGGTCGCGTTTTTTGTCATGCATGTACATCCATGACGATTTTATGATAGAATCAAGATAGTCATACCTGTGCTGTCGTAGAAGTGTTCCATGACATTACCAAAATTATCATCACGGAAGTGTGCACTTCCATGACGATAAATCGCGCGTCACAGAAGTGCTTTCGTCAAGGGTGACCGACACGTGGCATCCACCGTAACGGAACGCCGTTAAGCTATCGGGTCTGGTTTTGGATCCGATAACCCGTTAACAGCCCCGACCAATGGGGATTTTCCACGTGTAAAATCATCATTGGCTGGAGGAAACACGTGTCGGCTCATCGTTGGGACAGATGTCATCCACTCATTGGACAGAAGGCGCCTATGATACGTCGACACGTGGCACGGCCCAACAGAGGCCCATTCCTGTGAAAAGGCCGGCCCGTTTGACTTGGTCAAAAGGTGGTGGGCCGGCCCATGGAAAGCTAGTTAACGGCATGTTCACATATAGCCCATTTACAGCCCGCTAACCCAAGGCCTATTACACCCTATCCAAATTAGGCCCAATAGCGTCATCTGGGCCATCCAATATGATTCCAGCCCGTTTTCACTTCTGGCCCATGACGTCTTTCGGCCCATATGAGGCCCTATGTAACTCTTGGCCTATTAACGGCCCGTGGTGAAACTGGCCCGTAATGAACAATGTATCACTTTACACCCATTAATGGCTCATGGTGAAACTGGCCCGTAATGAACAATGTATCACTTTATACCCATTAACGACCCGTTATTCCGTTGGGCCGTTTCCAGCCCATGTTATCTTTCGGCCTTCTCAGAGCCTATTTCTTCTTGGGCTCATTTCCAGCATTCGTTCACTTACGGCCCGTTACTGTCATTTTCTGCTTGTGGGCCAAATTCAGCCCGTGGTTACAGTCGGCCCGTTTGTGGTCCATTAATACGTTGGGCCGTTTCCATAGCGTCATCAAATACGGCCTATTAACGACGGCCTATTATGGTCGGCCCATGAACAGACGATTCCAACTCTAGCCCGTTTATGGCCATAATGCGGCCTGTTATTAGCCCATGTTTGGCCAATCGATCATACGACCCGTATAAGGCCCATTGATGATACGACCCATAGAAGGCCCATTGTTTCTATGACCCGTAGAAGGCCCATTGTTTCTACGGCCTATAGAAGGCCTACTGTTTCTACGACCTGTAGAAGGCCCACTGTTTCTACGGCCCATAGGAGGCCTAGTGTTACTACAGTAAATATTAGCCCATGGTTATTGTGGCCTAGTTTTAAAAAATAGTTTATTGTAGCCACTAGCAAACTGCGGAAAAAGAACTGCACTGAATACAAGCAAACAAATAAACAAGACAACAAGGAAGTAAATCAGCAAGCAACTTATGCTAGGCTATCACGACTATTACACATATTACATCCACTGGGCATCAAAGTTCGCCACTAGTGCAAATATAGGGAACAAAGCAGCATATAAACGTCGCAGCAAAACAGGTCCAGAACTAAAACCACTTCAGAAGAGTTCAAGAAACAATATCCTGGGTACCCATAATGCTGGCAAGATGCTTAGCAAGCTTATTAACTTTCTCTTGTTTGGCGCTTAAATCCTCCAGCGCTTGCTATTGCACAAGAAAGTACGCATCTGAATTCTGCAGGGACTTCCTCAGTCCTTCGGCTTCTTGCCGCAGCACAGCTGACTGATGCCTTTCAGCTTGTAGCTGAGACTGAAGAAGCCGAAGTGATTCAGGCAGCGAGTTCGAAGAGCTTGTGCCAGCGGTACTGGCCAGTAACTCGAACACTACATCAACGCAGGACTGTGGGGTTTTCTCACTGTCTACAAGATTGTTTCTATCACCTTTCTTGGAGACCAACAGGGTTGTCTCACTATCTTGAACCTTATCTGCATTACTTTCTCTACCATTTCATAGTGGGTGCTCTTCTCCAATATTCTGTTTGCATACTACAAGAGAAACAAGCAGACACATCACAGGTTTAGCTTGTAGTATACGAAACTCATTTTGGTAAACCAGTTCAGTAGTAAGGTGGACAGGATAACAACATGAAACAAACATATATCTATGTACTATGGTCACTGTATTGTCCATATCATTCTAGTTTATGTTCCCTAATCAAGATAGAGACACAGTTCAACTCATATATTTTTAAGACACAGCAGCATAGACAGAATATAAGTGTGAGAAAGTACACAACATTGGCAACACTTGTAATGTGCATCACATGAGAACATAACTATTTATATAACTTAAACTGAAATCAACATAGAGCAAGAAGTTAGAACAACAATGCAGTTAAAGAAATAGGTTTAAAACATACCTGTTGCGTCATTGGAGTTTCAATTGGATCCTTCAAATTCGAAAGTAGTTGGTATGAGTAAATACAGTGATGCAACAACAAAGGAGTATGGACCATAGCTATGGAATCTGACCTGAGAACAATTGCTCTTCTGCTTTAAACGTGGAGTTTGGGTTAGCTGTGGTGGTCTTCGTGCTTTGGGCACTGCAGTAGCTTTACAAACCGCTTGTGTGGGGGTACTCTGTGGTGGACATGGTGCTTTGTCAACTATAAGTGGGTTACTATCCGCTGGGGTTGCGGTTAGATGGGTTGTAGCTCGTTCTTTGCCCAACGGTGTAAGTGTGCAATCTGGAAGAGTCTCGATTATGTGTGGTGGGGCTAGTTTGTGGGCCAGTACAACCATGGTTCTATCTACATCGACGGGTAGCACTGTCTTTTATGAAGAATGGGTTTTTGCTCCCTTAGATACTGCTATCACCCCCTCCAATTCAAATGGCTGATAAACAAGAAAAGAAATTGAACGTACAGACATTGTATGATAGATAGATGTGGTAATTCACATATATGTTGTCTAACCAAACAGAACAACATGACACAATTTCACATATATGATGCCTAACTAAACAGGATAACATGACATATCTTCAGATATATGATGGATAACTTAACAGGATATAACGGCATAATTCAACATATGATGAGTACCTAAACAGGATGACATGAAAAAACTATATGATGTCTTTCTAGAATAGGTTGGGATGAAATAATTCACATACATGTTGTCTAAGTATACAGGATGGCATGATATAATTGACATAATTGATTCATATACTAAGCAACTGGCACTCGCATGTATGATCTCTAAACTAAGCAGATAGAATTCAATATTGTGCATATGATGTCTAAACTAAGCAATGCAAGACACCATATGCATCATATGAGAAATATAAACATTGCAACTTAGAGCATACACCTCAGGTGGGATATAGGACTGGTCATCTGTCTCTGAATCCTCCTTTGAGGAGCTCCCTGTAACCATCGAGATATATGCTTCAATAGGTACCATTGCTTGCTTTGAAGACCTTGTTTTCACTCCAGATTTTTCCATAACCGGCTCAAATGGCCGATACACATGAAGAGTAGTTCAATATACACAGATTGCCGACAAATGGAATATGTAATGAAAAAAAAGATGGCATGAGATAATTCACATATATGATGCCTGGCTCCATGGCGGTGCATAATTCACATATATGATAACTGGCTGAAAAACATGGCATTGCATAATTCACATATCTGATATAGAAAGCAAGCAGGAGGCATTCACACAAAGCATGTCTAATCTAAGCAGATGGCATGGCAATGCAAGACACCATATGCATGATATGAGCAATATAACCCAGCCAAGTTAGAGCATGCACCTCGGGGGGGGGGGATACGACTGGTCATCTCTCTCTGAATCCTCCTCCGAGGAGCTATCTGTAACCAACAAGAAATCTGCA
Source organism: Triticum dicoccoides (assembly GCF_002162155.2). Taxonomy (NCBI): domain Eukaryota; kingdom Viridiplantae; phylum Streptophyta; class Magnoliopsida; order Poales; family Poaceae; genus Triticum; species Triticum dicoccoides. Next base: position 382,922,917 of record NC_041386.1, on the reverse strand, counting down.
TCGACAGGTAGCACTGACTGCTTAGAAGACCTTGTTTTCACTCCAGATTTTCCCATGACCCACTCAAATGGCTGATGCACAGTAAGAGTAGATGAATGTATAAACAATGTTGAAAAATGGAATACATTATGGAAAAAAAATATGGCACGATACAATTCACATATACGATGACTGGCTAAACAAGATGGCATTGCATGATTCACGTATATGATGCCTGGCTAAAGAAGATGGCATTGCATAATTCCCATATATTCCCTCCGTTCCTAAATATTTGTCTTTCTAGAGATTTCAAATGGACTACCACATACAGATGTATATAGACATATTTTAGAGTGTAGATTCACTCATTTTGTTCCGTATGTAGTCACTTGTTGAAATCTCTAAAAAGACAAATATTTAGGAATGGTGGGAGTATGATATAGAAACCAAACATGTGGCATTCACACAAAGCAAATCTAAACTAAGCTGATGACATATAAGATGTATAATGTAAGCAATGCAAGGCGCCATATGCATGATATGACCAACATCAGCATGCCAGGTTAGAGCAAACACTTCAGGTGGTAAACATGCGTGGTCGGCTCCTTCTGAATCTCCATCTGAACAGTTATCTTCCTCTGGAATACAATATGGAAATGCAGGAGGGGGGGGGGGCACTTCGCCCACCATGGAGCGGCGTCTGCATGACATTATATTCGCACACAACGGTCTTCTCTTTTTCTCTACATGTTCATTACGATTGTGTACAATATCTGACATGCATAATAAAAAAAATAGTTAGATTTTTTAAGGCCTAAGGGGTGCATCCAAAAATCAAGACTGATGGTAGCAAACGAGTGGATGGATCCAAAACTAATGATAGCAGGTAGATTATAGCTTCAGTTTAAAAAGATAGACAATGGATCATCTATTGTTTGTTGCCCACCCAACATGAACCACATAGAAGACCCCAGATGAACCAGATAGTAGACACATACTATTCTTTGCTGGCTCGATATGAGACCCATGGGTAATTCAAAACTCAAGATTGAACGATAAAGTAGCAGGTAATAATAACCGATGTATAACGTAAGCAAACACAAAAGACTGTGACCTCTCTTCCGGAACCGTGTAGTCCTCAGGTTCATCTGCTCAGTCGATTATGGTAATGCAGTTGGCGTGGCTACCGGCAACATGGAAGATGATCTGAGGCGGTGAAAGGAAGTCTGCAGGGGGGATCTCTGCTACAGTGAACGCTTCTGTCGATGGTGCACCTCATGCGGGGTGGATGATGGCACGACAGGAGCAGGACATAACACTCAGAGTTTTCTTTGACGCCTATGTGAAAATGAAGTAAATCTGTAAGGGCTCCTTAGAATTGGAGGATTCTATAAACGCAGGGACAGGAAAAACACAGGAATAGGATAGGAATGCACGTGCAAAACAGAGCATTTGGAATCCTTAGGATTTTAGTCAACCTGGGTGTTTGGCTCACATGAATTGGAAGAACAGAGGAATGGAGAAACAAAGTGATGCGACGAGTGTACAACCTCTTTGGCATAGCCTTGTGGACCTCAGCATCATTGGGTTGGACGTGGAGGATGGTGATGATGCTGGTGTGACTGTCGGAGGCGGGGAAGAAGATCCGAGGCCTCTGGAAATGGCGCCGAGGGTACTGCTCCGCTGTGATGGACGGTTCCATCGTTGGAGCAGCTTCGCTAAGGTGTACGGCGACGAGGCTGAAGCATGACAAGACAAATAACGTTAATCTGAAGTGGGACCCTAATATCATCTGCAATAGATGATGTAAAATACATCACCAAAAAGTGCTAGATGTAAAACACATCAGCCGCGGCACGGCCGCTCCGACAGATGCTGTAAGTACTGTTCACTCTGAACTTACTTGAAGAAAATGAACTTCACAGTGGAAACTGAATTTTACTGTCGAAACTGATTGAACTAGTAACAGAGCATTGCAATAGATGTTTAGGGCGTTCGAGCACTAGTAGCAGAGAAGCAGTGATCTAAATTAGTAGACGCTCGAGCAGGGAACACACTAGCAGAGAGTAAGTCGTGCAGTAGCACCACGAGCGAGTGCTAAAGCAACAACTCCTATAGCTGCTAGAGGTCGTGCAGCAGCAGCAGCAGTAGCGCAAGCGAGAGCAAGAGCAGAGCAGCAGCACGAACAAAAGCAGGAGCAGTGCAGCAGCGCGACCGACAGCAAGAACAGAGCCGCAGCGTGAGCGAGAGCCGGAGCAGCTGCATCTAGTGCCGTTGTGGAAGTCACCGCCGAGGAAGCAACGACATGGGGGAGAGACGTCATGGATGATTTGGCCGGCGACGGCACCGTCGATGGAGACACGCCATGTCTGCTCGGTATCGAGCACCAGCAGCCCCGTGAAATCGAATAAAAGATAAAATGCAGCGGTGAGTGCAGAACCTCCTTGGTGGCGCCGAGTTGGCCTCGGCTTCATCGGAGGAATTGGTGAGGGTGCTGCAGTTCTGGTGGGGCAAGTCAAGACGGCACTGTGGGGATTGAGGTGGCGCGATAAACGAGGCGAACATCGGGGCAGCTCCTTGGAGGTGGAGGACGGGGCGGCTGATCCAGCGGGACGACGAGATCGACAACGGATCCTCATCCGGTGCGATGGATGAGGGATGGCGAGCTGTTGCGGTGGACGACGTAGTCGGGGAAGAGTCCGGCTGGGCAGTGTCAGGAGGCCGACAGAGGAGTGTGGGGTTTCATGGGGTTTGAC
>NC_041386.1:382898865-382920076 GCF_002162155.2 Triticum dicoccoides | reverse complement strand
TAGGGACGCGCTTGTCTGAAATGTAGGGTAATTTACCAGCATACCCCCACCGGTTTTGACACCATGACGTGGAGCTTCATTTCCGGTTGAGGGGTAGAAGGAGGATTTCGCATGTCTGGGCTGCAGGAGCGATTTTGGATGAGGAGGGAGTTCTCGCGCGCGTCCAAATTTCGGGATAACAAGGCGCGACGCGGGTTGAAGAAGCGGGAGTTTCAAAGCAGGTGAGACAAAAGATACTCGAGCTTGAAAATTTCGGGATAACAAGGTGCGGATTCCTTGTTCGGCAGAACAAACTTAACGTGTAAAAAACAATTCATACAAGACACAAGAGAGCCATGTCCCCTTTTACTATATTGCTATAGATGCCATTGAAAAAACTACAAGAAAAATGTAAAAAAAATCGGGAGAACAAGATTACCCTGCATAGTACCAAATCGATTCGCACTTCCCTCAACAACAAGAAAAAACAAATCAATTCCCACCAAAGAAATAGTAATGTCCCTTTTTATATGATTACAGATGCCATGATCTCGAATTTCAAGTTTTGAATCCACGTTATGTTGAATCTGAATATATCATTAGGTGACCTTGCGGTTTATAATTGATGTAGTTGTACATTTTAATCTTCCATCATATATGAACATTTTACTCCACCATGTGAACATATATATGTTCGTCTACCTTGACTAAATTTGAATCAATTTTCCTTATTTGAATACATTGTTGTCAAGTTATACAATAATTTAAATATTATCTTGATAACAAAAAACATACATATAACAGTAATCATATTTCACTATGAACTACATGTACCATACGCTCTCCAATTCAAATATTTGTATCCATTTTATGTCGAATTCAAATCATAGTACATTATTGGTCTAGGTAGCAAGATGTTTGGGATAATCTAAACCATGCTTTCATACGTTTAATTTTTGGCTGAACTGGGACAAGTTTTGGTATAAGCCTCTTGCAAAACCAGAGATTATCTCAACAAGCCTCGTGGTTCCAAGAGGGAACGTGTCACCTTTGTGCGCGAAATGATATACGCTGCCTCCCCCTGATTTTATTTACAGAGACAACATAGAACTATATGAGTGCCCTGTTAAATTTTTGGAATTATTTTGGGTTCATTTGGCCTTTTTATACATTAATTGACTTTCTAGACTTTTAATGTGAACAATCTAAATATGAATTGCATGCACATGCTCCGGTGCACCAAAGTGGGTTGAAACATCACATGTGTGTCCTTGGTTGAATTTCTAGGTCCCATGGAAGAAATGAGAATGAAATTCAAACATCTGGGCATCATGACTCAGCCGAGAACATCGAGAAACTTTGATTTTAAATTCATGTAAATCCAAAACTCGCCTGGAAATCATAAAACTTAGCATGGTGTCATGTCATGGCACTAACATGTTGTGGTGAAAAATTGGGCCGATTTGGAAGCTCGTGGTTCTAAGAGGGAACATGCCACCTTTGAGTGTGAAACGATATACGCTGCCCCCCCTTGAGTTTCTTAACAAAGGCAACATAGAACTACATTAGTGCCCTGTTAAATTTTGGAATTGTTCCAGGTTCGTTTGTTGTTTTTTATACATTAATTGAGTTTCTGGTCATTTAATGTGCATAAGTCAAATTTGAACTACAAGCACATGCTCTCATGCACCAAAGTTGGTTGAAAAATCACATTTTTGTGTCCTCGGGTGAATTTCTAGGTCCCATGCAAGAAATGAGAATAAAATTAAACCATCTGGGCATCGTGGCTCGGCCGAGAACATTGAGAAACTTGGTTTTAAAATTCTTGTAAATCCAAAACACGTCTGAAAATCATGAAACTTGGCATGGATGTCATGTCATGGTACTACCATGTTGTGGTAAAAAAATTGGCCGAATAGGAACATATTTTGGTATAAACTTTTGCAAATCGAAGCTTCTCTCAAGAAGGCTCGTGGTTCTGAGAGGGAACATGCCACCTTTGAGTGCGAAACGATATACGTTGTCCCCCTTGAGTTTATTTACAAAGGCAACATAGAACTACATGAGTGCCCTATTAAATTTTGGAACTATTCCGGCTTCGTTTGGCCTTATTTACACATTAATTGAGTTTTTGGTCATTTAATGTGCATAATTCAAATTTGAACTACAAGCACATGCTCCCGTGCACCAAAGTTAGTTGAAAAATCACATTTGTGTCCTCGGGTGAATTTCTACTCCCTCCTTCCATCTATATAGGTCCTAATGCGTTTTTCGAGGCTAACTTTAACCAAACGTTAGAGCAATAATATATGACATGCAACTTACACAAAGCATACCTTCAATTTTGCATGTCAAAGGAGCTTCCAATAATATAATTTTCATAGTATACATCTCATGTGCTATTAATCTTGTCAATAGTCAAAGGCTGTCTTGAAAAACACATTAGGCCCTATATAGATGGAAGGAGGGAGTAGGTCCCATTCAAAAAATGAGAATAAAATTCAAACATCTGGGCATCGTGGCTCGGTCGAGAACATTGAGAAACTTGGTTTTAAAATCATGAAACTTGGCATGGTGTCATGTCATGGTAGTACCATGCCATGGTAAAAAAAATTGGCCGAATAGGAACAAATTTTGGTATAAGCTTCTTGCAAATCGGAGCTTCTCTCAAGAAGGCTCGTGGTTCTGGGAGGGAACGTGTCACCTTTGTGTGCATAATTCAAATTTGAAATACAAGCACATGTTCTAGTGCACCAAAGTTGGTTGAAAAATCACATGTGTGTCCTCGGGTAAATTTCTAGGTTCCATGCAAGAAATGGGAATGAAATTCAAAATTATGGGCGTCGCGGCTGGGTTGGAAACATTGAGAAACTTAGTTTTTTAATTCCTATAAATCCAAAACACGCATGAAAATAATGAAACTTGGCTTGGTGCCATGACATGGCACCAACATGCTGTGGTAAATTTGCAGTCTGATTTGCGAAGGCGCACACATTAACAATCAACAAAGTCATTTTGGAACAAGTGCCGTCACGTTACAATCGGAAACACAAGTATTATTGAAACCGTGGGCATTCTACTTACTAGTACCATTTACGTGCCGCCACGCGTCCCCATTTTTTATTATCTAGGAGGCGCCATGCAGGGTAGCTATTTGAGTACGAGAGGCGTGTGATCAGACCCCTGCGCGTGCTTATCGGGAGGAGAGCCCTTTAACCTCCATCTGCCGTCCATGTAACACCCCGGATATGATTTACCTAATATGTAATCCAACTCTTGCCGTTTCTGGCGTTAAGTTATTTTATTTTCTCGGGTTCGGGTTTTTGTGTCCGTGTGTTGTTGTCATTGTCATGCATCTCTTATCATGTCATCATGTGCATTGCATTTGCATACGTGTTCGTCTCATGCATCCGAGCATTTTCCCCGTTGTCCGTTTTGCATTCCGGCGCTCCGTTCTCCTCCGTTGGTCATTTCTACCTTTCTTTCGTGTGTGGGGATTAAACATTTTCGGATTGGACCGAGACTTGCCAAGCGGCCTTGGTTTACTACCGGTAGACCGTCTGTCAAGTTTCGTACCATTTGGACTTCATTTGATGCTCCAACGGTTAACCGAGGGACCGAGAAGGCCTCGTGTGTGTTGCAGCCCAACACCCCTCCATTTTGGCCCCAAACCCACCAAAACCCTCTCCATCATCTAGAGCGTTCGATCACGATCGCGTGGCCGAAAACCGCACCTCATTTGGACTCTCCTAGCTCCTTCTACCTCTATATATAGACCCCCTCCTCAAAATTCCGGATCCCCTCCTTCCTAACCCTAAAAAATCTCCTCGCGCCGCCACCGGACACGTCTGTCCCGGGCGGACAGAATCGCGCCGCCGCCCCGCACCAGTCGCAGGCCGCCACGTGGCACCGCCGTGCCGCCTCCCACCGCCGGCCCGCGAGGCTCGGGGCCGGCCCTCTCCTCCGCCCGACCGGGCCCCGAGTTCCCCTCGCGCCGCGCCGCCTCTTCCCCGCGTCCGGCCACCTCCGCCGCCCGGTGCGCCTCGACGCCGGCCACCGCCACCTCGCCGGAAGCCCCGCCGCGCCTCCTACTCCGGCGGTCGGAGCTTCCCCGCCGCCCGACGCCACCAAGTCCGGCGCCGCCTCCGCCTTCGCCGCACAGCCCAACTCCCTCTCCGGCCAGCCTCCTCCGTCTCCGGCGAGCTCCAAGTTCCCGGCGAACCTTGAAGTCCGTGCAAGATACAGTGGATCTGGATCTGAGATTTCTCGGTTGACTTTTGCCCCAAAACCCTAATTATTTTGCTATGTTTGTCGTGCCGTAACTTTGCATATGTAGCTCCGTTTTGGGCATATAGCTTATCAAAATGTTCATCTCAGAGAGTACATCATTTCATCTCATTGCATCATTTTCATTTGAGTTCATCTTGATGCCCTAAATGCTGTTGGAAGAATGCTATTTGAGATAATTGTCAGATCTGCTGCTCTAATTAGATATTTGTCATTTTTTGCCATGATTAATGTGTGCATGATATGCCCCTGAGCTCTACATGAGTTTTGTTATATGCTTTGCCATCTATCCAGAGGTGCAACCCATGTATTTTTGTGATGTGTGTGGTGACTAGCACAAGCTTGCAAAGTGGTGCATTCGTTAATGCTGATTTCAGGGACTTAGCAATTCCACTAAGTCCTTGATCTGTTTATTTCAATATGCCATATGTTCATGTTGTTTCCTAGTGATCCGTGCCTCTTTTGAGGATGATCAGTAAGGATGATTTGTTAATCTTGTAGTGCTCTATCCATCCATGTCTTTTTTTGCAATTATGGAGCACCCTAGATTGAGTCAATCGAGCTCTACTTTTGCTATTTCGTGAATCTGGGCAGATTGCCTACTTGTTAGCGATATTGCCGAGGATATTGTAGTTGATCCGTGCATGTTATTTTATTGTTCTTGCCATGTCTAGCTTGTATAATGTGTATTCTTGATGGGTGCATGCTTAGATTGTCATGACTTGCTCTGTAGCGAGTGCATCGAGCTCGTAAACATGTCTACTTGATATCTGTTTTTGCATGCTCCTGTTTTTCACTAAGTCTGTGATCTGATTATGCTTTTGCCATGTTCACATGCTTGCAATTGTATTTTCTGATCCCTTTTGGCTCAAGGTCACTAAGGGACTTTTGTTAAGCCCTTTGAGTAGCTCCATGCCATGCTTTACTTTGCCATGTTCAGGTCCTGTAGCATATAGTTTTCTTGCTCCAAAGTGTGCTCGCTGATCTGAAATTCCAGACAAGTGTTAATTTCACTAAGTCTGAAATCTGTTTACCAAATGCATTTTTGCCATGCTTGTTTGAACCTGTTAATGGATGAATTGGCCGTATCTCAGTGTTCATCTTTTGTTAAGCATCATGAATGGATCCCTGCCATGTATTTTGATGCCATGTTTGAGTGCTGTAGCATGTTCATCTTGTTGCATCTAGATGGCTACTTGCTGTATATCACAGACCGGTGTCATATTTGAATTGCTTGCCATTTCCAAACCGTGACTCTGATTCCGGCGTTCTTCATATCGTTTTCAAGCGATTTCATCTCACCTTTCCAGTGGCACACTTGGAATTCCAAGTTGAGGCCGGGTTCATTCATTTCTTGTCAAATCTTGCATATGCATCACATGTCGCATCCCGCATAGCATACCATGTTTGCATCATGTTGTTTGAGTTTGCACGTGGTTGATTTTGTTCCGTTTGCTTATTTGTCTTGTTTGGGTAGAGCCGGGAGATGAGTTCGCTAACGAGGAGCCCATTGAGTTTGCTTTCGAGGATCCAGTCAACTCTGACAACTGTGCATGCAAGATGATCATACCCTCGAAATCACTTCTATCTTTGCTTTGCTAGATGCTCGCTCTTTTGCTATGTCTATGCTACGATGCCTACCACTTACTTATCATGCCTCCCAAATTGCCATGTCAAACCTCTAACCCACCATGTCCTAGCAAACCATTGATTGACTATGTTACCGCTTTGCTCAGCCCCTCTTATAGCGTTGCTAGCTGCAGGTGAAGTTTGGAGACCATTCCTTGTTAGAACATTATTTACTTGTTGGGATATCATTATATTATCTTGTTATCTTAATGCATATATATACTTGGTAAAGGGTGGAAGGCTCGGCCTCTCGCCTAGTGTTTTGTTCCACTCTTGCCACCCTAGTTTCCGTCATATCGGTGTTATGTTCCCGGATTTTGCGTTCCTTACGCGGTTGGGTGATAATGGGAACCCCTTGATAGTTCGCCTTGATTAAAGCTTTTCCAGCAATGCCCAACCTTGGTTTTACCATTTGCCACCTAGCCTCTTTTTCCCTTGGGTTTCTGGAGCCCGAGGGTCATCTTATTGAAACCCCCCTGGGCCAGTGCTCCTCTGAGTGTTGGTCCACCTATCAGCTGCCGGTGGCCACCAGGGGCAACTCTGGGCTGACCTACCCGTACCTAAGACAATCTGAGTGTGCCCTGAGAACGAGATATATGCAGCTCCTATCGGGATTTGTCGGCACATTCGGGTGGTGTTGCTGGATTTATTTTAACTTGTCGAAGTGTCTTGTAGAACCGGGATACCGAGTCTGATCGGAATGTCTCGGGAGAAGGTCTATTCCTTCGTTGACTGTGAGAGCTTGTCATGAGCTAAGTTGGGACTCCCCTGCAGGGATTTGAACTTTTGAAAGCCGTGCCCGCGGTTATGGGGAGATGGGAATTTGTTAATGTCCGGTTGTAGATAACTTGAACCTTAACTTAATTAAAATGAATCAACTGTGTGAGTTACCGTGATGGTCTCTTCTCGGCGAAGTCCGGGAAGTGAACACGGTGTTGGAGTAATGCTTGCCGCAGGTTGTTCTCTAGTTATTTGTTCGCGCTTTGCCTTTCTCTTCTCGCTCTCTTTTGCAAACAGGTTAGCCACCGTATATGCTAGTCGCTTGCTGCAGCTCCACATGTTTTACCTTGCCTTACCTATAAGCTTAAATAGTCTTGATCGCGAGGGTGCGAGATTGCTGAGTCCCTGTGGCTCACAGATTACTTCCAAACTAGATGCAGGGCCTGATGAATCCATTCCAGATGACGCGCTTGAGCTCAAGTGGGAGTTCGATGAGGACTCACGCCGTTACTATGTGTCTTTCCCTGATGATCAGTAGTGGTGCCCAGTTGGGGCGATCGGGACCGTGTCGCATGTTGGGTTGATCTTTTATTTTGGCACTGTAGTCGGGCCATGAGTGTTTGGTTGATGTAATGCTATTTATGTACTTTGATTGATGTGGCGAGTGTAAGCCAACTATGTACCTTCCCCTTTTATTATCTATATTACATGGGATGTTGTGAAGATTGCCTAACTTGCGACATTGCTTTCAATGCGGTTATGCCTCTAAGTCGTGCCTCGACACGTAGGAGATATAGCCGCATCGAGGGTGTTTCAGTCCACCTCTCTCCCAAGGTCTCCATTAATGGTGCCCGAGCCTCTGTTTAATGGCGTGGCTATGTCTCACTTGACTGAGATTTAAGAGAGAAAAAAGAAAATCTGATAGCACGGATCTTGATATAAGATCCGACGGACCTATATAGCATCTACTGCGACTTATAGCAAGACTGATGAATATATAAGGATGATTAATTTTTTTTGATCAAAGAAGGGCTTGGCCCTTCTGATTTTCATTACTGAAAACCACCACAATTCACAAGAAGTTCAGCACAACTCCAGCCTAACACGAAGGACTAAAAGCTACCAGATTGAAATCGCAACATCCCAAGAGGCCAACAAAGGCCAAACATCCGCGCTAGAACCCAACATTTCACAACCGACGACACAATCCACATCCTAAACCGAGTGGTAAGTAACGCGACATAGCGATATAGCAAACAACTAGCAAGCAAAGATACAAGTGATATCGGGGGTAATGATCATCTTGCCTGCAAAGTTATCAGGGTTGTCGAAAGCTTGCTCCTTGTAAACATAGTCAACAGGTTCCTCGTTCATAAACCGTCTCCTGGCTCTACCCAAAGCAAGAACACAAGCAACGGAACAACAATCAATCATGGTGCAATGCACAAGCAACATGATGCAAGACATGGCATGGAATGCAAGATATGATGTGCAATGCATATGGGTACTCCGGAAGGGAAAAGATGATCAAGGCATCAACTTGGAAAACCAAGCATGCCGCTGGAAAGATTGAGTGATTTCGATCAAAATCGATATAAGGATCACCGGAAACGGATGCACGGTTTGCAAATGACGAGCAAAAGAAGAACAATGCAAAACTATGCTTAACAGCATCATAGCACTTAAGATGCATCACGAAACTAACACTCCAACAAAGCAACAAGGCACATGGTAGTGAAGTACAAGTGAAGCTCTATAAATCATGAATACTGAGCTCTTGCTAGAACTCACTAGAACAAGCCTAAAATAGCATGGCAAAAATGCAAAAGATAACAACTTCACAGACTTTGTGAAAATACTAAGCATGGCATAAACAACAGCAAATAGCAATGTTTAGAGATAGCAAACAACATGCTACAGGATCATATCATGGCAAACGAAGGCATGGCATGCTAGTACTAAAGGCAATAAACAAAACTCCCTTACTGAACTTTAGCCAAAGATGCACAGAAAAGATGGTAGCATCAATGCAAACTTGGCAAGTGATATGAACAATTTCAGACAATAGAAAAACATAGCATGGCAAAAACAGATTCATGATAGCAACTTTGCAAGCCCATGCCACTCACGACAAAGAATTACATGGCATCACAAGGTAACCAACAGTAAGAAGACACATTTATGAAGCTAAACATGGCAAGAGCAAGTTCATAGGGTGCATGGATCACTAGCAAAACACATGGCAAAAATGAACTTCATGCTAACAAGCTGACAACAACAACATTTAGCAAAAGTAGAGCATGGTATGACAAGCTACACTACTGCATAATTACAACCAAAGGCATTAATTGAAAGAGCATCACCATATCTTCAAAACACTGTTACTAAACTTCATGAAAATATGCATGGTTCTACTTGTGGCAACAAGTTAACATAGCAACATAATGTTACAGGAAAAGACTTAGCAGAAATACTAAGTGTCTGAAACCAGCAACATCATGTGGCCTACTTTGCATGCTTGTGCTAGTCACCACAGAGCTCATAAAAATACAAGGCTTGCACCACTGTAAAGATGGCATGGGTATGCTCCTAAAACATGTAGGCATGATGCTCAAAGGATGCACACACAAAATGCAATGAAAATGACAAATCAACAAGTTATGATGAATTCCAGCAGACTACATCATATAGCACTTTCGCAATGAAGATTAGGGCACCAATATGGATAGTAACATGCATGCAAATGACACTAGCATGAAGAGCATCACGAGACGAACATTTCGATATATCATATGCGCAAATCGGAGCTATGAGCATGGAGATATGGCATGACAAAGAGGTGCACATGAGATGAAATATTAGGGACTTAGAATAAAATGCAACCTCCAGATCTAGGGTTTGAATGACATGGAAATCGAGGTCCACCGGAGTTCGTGGAGATGTGGCCGGAGATGAAGGAGAGGTGGCCGGCGAGGTGGGGTGGCAGGATCTAGTCTGACCCGATCTGATCTGGCCGACGACGAGGGGCGGCGCGGTCGAGGCGGAGGCGGCGACGACCGGGCGACAGGGCGGCGCGGAGAAAGGCGGGCGGCGGCGCGGGGCTCCGGCGCGGGGGACGGAGAGCGCGGGCGGCGCACAAGCGCTGGACGAGCGGGCGGCGGCCGGAGGCGAACGGACCAGGGGGCCAGCTCCGGGCCGCGCGGGCCGCGGGCGGTGGAGGCTGACGGTGATCATGTGCCGGCGGCGGATTCGTCGGGGCGGCGGCGCGGAGATTCCGGTCATCACGGACGCGTCCGATGGTGGTGGGAGAGGGGAAGTTAGGGTTTGGACCGCGAATTTGAGGAGGGGAGGCATATTTATAGGTAGAGGGAGCTAGGAGAGTCCAAATGAGGTGCAGATTTCGCCCACACGATCGTGATCCAATGGCAGAGAGCATGGAGGGGGTTTAGATGGGCTAGTGGCTGTTTTGGAGGGGTGTGATAACCCACAAGTATAGGGGATCGCAACAGTTTTCGAGGGTAGAGTATTCAACCCAAATTTATTGATTCAACACAAGGGGAGCCAAAGAATATTCTCAAGTATTAGCAGCTGAGTTGTCAATTCAACCACACCTGCAAACATAATATCTGCAGCAAATTATTTAGTAGCAAAGTAATATGATAGTAGTGGTAACGGTAGCAAAAGCAATAATTTTGGGTTTTGTAGTGATTGTAACAATAGTAACAGAAAAGTAAATAAATGAAGAACAATATATGAAAAGCTCGTAGGCATTGGATTAGTGATGGATAATTATGTCGGATGCGGTCGATCATGCAACAATTATAACATAGGGTGACAGAGAACTAGCTCCAGTTCATCAATGTAATGTAGGCATGTAGTCCGAATATAGTCATACGTGCTTATGGAAAAGAACTTGCATGCCATCTTTTGTCCTACCCTCCCGTGGCAGCGGGGTCCTATTGGAAACTAAGGGATATTAAGGCCTCCTTTTAATAGAGTATCGAACCAAAGCATTAACACATAGTGAATACGCGAACTCCTCAAACTACAGTCATCACCGGTAATGGTCCCGATTATTGTCACTTCGGGGTTAACGGATCATAACACATAATAGGTGACTATAGACTTGCAATATAGGATCAAGAACTCACATATATTCATGAAAACATAATAGGTTCAGATCTGAAATCATGGCACTCTGGCCCTAGTGACAAGCATTAAGCATAGCAAAGTCATAGCAACATCAATCTCAGAACATAGTGGATAGTAGCGATCAAACCCTAACAAAACTAACTTGATTACATGATAAATCTCATCCAACCCATCACCGTCTAGCAAGCCTACATGGAATTACTCACGCACGATGTGAGCATCATGAAATTGGTGATGGAGAAAGGTTAATGATGATGATGGCGACGGATTGCCCTCTCCGGAGCCCCGAACGGACTCCAGATCAGCCCTCCTGAGAGAGTTTAGGGCTTGGCGGCGGCTCCGTATCGTAAAATGCGATGAATCCTTCCCCGAACATGAATATATGGAGTTGGAGATGAGGTCGGTGGAGCGTCAGGGGGCCCACGAGGCAGGGGGCGCGCCCATGGGGGTAGGCGCGCCCCCACCCTCGTGGACATGGTGTGGGCCCCCTAACTTGGATTCTTCTTCCAGTATTTTTTATATATTCCAAAAATAATCTCCGTTGATTTTCAGGTCATTCCGAGAACTTTTATTTCTGCAGAAAAATAACACCATGGCAATTCTACTGAAAACAGCGTCAGTCCGGGTTTGGAAAAGTAGATACGACAGAGACGTATCAACTGCCCCAAGCTCAAACCTTTTCTTGTCCTCAAGCAATTCAGTTGATAAACTAAAAGTGATAAAGAAAAACTTTTACAAACTCTGTTTGCTCTTGTTGTTGTAAATATGTAAAGCCAACATTCAAGTTTTCAGCAAAGATTATGTAGCGACCAGACCTCAAACAGTCTGATCTCTGTGCTCCGGTGTCATCCCTGGATCAGTAATGCTGACACCACACAGTACTCAGAGGATTTATAGCAGAGTAGCAATCACACACTTATTACATCGAGTGTCTCATCAGAGAACTTATTACAATAAATATGGCTTAAGGCCATCTAATAACGATAACAACGGAAGGCTTGGAAGATAAGTGGGTCCATCAACTCCAACGACATCACTGAGTATAGAACCACGACCTAAAACTCCTTAATCATCGTCTGAAAAGTCTGCAACATTAACGTTGCAGCCCGAAACGGGTCAGCACATGGAATATGCCGGCAAGGTAACACATAGAGAGTAATGGAATGTAACAGCTATACTATATGCATATTTGGCTAGTGGAAAGCTCTATGGTTACAGTTTTGCGTAAAGCCAATTTTTCCCAACTTCAAAGGAATAAATTTATTTAACTATCATGGTGGTTGTTAAACATTGAGAATGATTGACAGCATTCTCAATCCCAATTAAGCATCATCATTAAACATAACCCAAAAAATTAATTTAGAGTAACATGTTGAGATTCACCTGATAATCCAAGTACTAGATACCCAAGATGTCCATAACCGGGGACATGGCTAACCATGATTAGTTTATTACACTCTGCAGAGGTTTGCGCACTTTTCCCCACAAGACTCGATCGCCTCCGTTTGGTTTCTCGCACTACATGGTGTTTGAGAAGATGGATGACCGAGACATAGTCTTTCAGAAGCGCTAGCACCTTACGATCGGGTAGACCGTACCACCTACATCCCCTACATCTGCTAGTCTACCACTGTAAGTGTTCGCACGACTTAGTCAACTATGCTAGAGCCCATAATAGCTTGTGGCTGCACACTGAAGTTTCTAGTATGAATAGTCTCATGATCCCTTTGAACCTGGGTGCCAGTCCAAAAGAAAACAGGCAAGTCCTGGAATACCCAGGTGCCTCAATCCACCTAGATGTGTGTTTAAGTTGCCACCTTAGATAAACCATTAATTAACAATCTCACATCTGTCATGGATATCACTCACCCAATCCACGTCTACTAGCATAGCATGGCATAATAAGCAAACGCAGAAGTAACTCCCAATGGTTTGATAATAACAGGTAATAGGTACTACCTCATCTACTTCCCATCCCACAATTTAATTAGATCCTAATCATGCATGTGTGAGGATTGATCTAATGCAATAAAACTGGGTAGTAGAAAAGGTATGATCAAAGTGTTACTTGCCTTGCTGATGATCCGCGAAAGCTAACGATTCGAAGTAACAGGCGACGCACTCCGGGTATACTATCGCAGACAAACAAACAAGCATACAATAAGCACTCATCTAATGCACGGGTAAAACTCAAATAAGAGATCTAACCAAAAGGTTCAACTTAAGAACTCCTGTTGGCAAAAAGAATCAAATCAAATGAAGCAACGAAAGTCAAACAGCGAAAGAAAACAACTTCGTTTTAGTAATCTGGATCTAAGGCAAATTTTACAGTAGCAAAATCTTGTTTAAGTTAGTTAAACGGATAGAGGGTTTCGAGACGAAACTCTAGGCGCTTGAATCGCCTGATTCCGATAAACGAGCGAAAAGTTATACTAAAACGAAAATCGGATCAGAAATCGCGATCAGAAAAATCGAGGATTTAATCCGAGAAAAAGAAAAAAAACGACAAACGCCGATTTTTTTATGACGGCACGGAAAACGAGGCAGCGGTGAACCTCGGGCGATGTGCGGCGGCGGCGGCGGCGGCGCTAGGTTTGGGGCGCGGGTGGCTGGCTTCGTCTGGGCCTCCCCCCCGGCTTATAAAGCCTAGTGGGCCGGGAGTCCGGGTCGGACACGGACCCTAGGTCGGTTCGTTTTTTTTAAATTATTCCATTTGGAAGAAAAATAAAAAGAAATACTAAACGGACTCCAAAAATTCCGAAATAAATTTTCACGGGCTTCTAAAATCAAGCCGCACAAGGTGAACATTTATTTGTGACCTAAATGCAATTTTGAAAAACACACATTTTTCCTAAATTCAAATAAAACACCGAAAAACTCCGAAATAAAATCTTATTTGATTTTTATTATTAAATCCTCAATATTTCTTTATTTTGGGAAAGTCATTTTATTCCCTCTCTCATATTTTTGTAATAGAAATAATTGATGATAAAATAAATAAAATCAAATGATCCTATTCTCAAAATTTGAGAAAACTTAAATATGAAAATAACGAAATCCCCAACTCTCTCCGTGGGTCATTGAGTTGCATAGAATTTTCTAGGATCAACCAAAATGCAAAATAAAATATGATATGCATTATGATCTAATGTATAACATTCCAAATTGAAAATTTGGGATGTTACAAACCTACCCCCCTTAAGATGAATCTCGCCCTCGAGATTCGGGTTGGCTAGAAAATAGGTGAGGGTGGTCTTTGAGCAAATCTTCCTCTCGCTCCCAGGTGGCTTCATCCTCTGAGTGGTGGCTCCACTGAACTTTGCAAAACTTGATAACCTTGCTGCGAGTGACTCGTCTGGCAAACACGAGAATCCTAACTGGTTTCTCCTCGTAGGTCAAATCGTTATCCAACTGAATAGTCTCCAATGGAACTGTGTCTCTCAACGGTATGTCAGCCATCTCCGCGTGGCACTTCTTTAACTGAGAAATGTGGAACACATCATGAACTCCTGACAATCCTTCGGGCAATTCCAACTTGTAGGCCACTTCTCCCATACGTACCAAAACTCGATATGGTCCTACAAATCATGGTGCTAACTTCCCTTTAACTCCAAAACACTTTGTTCCCTGAAGTGGTGATACTCGAAGATAAGCTCTATCTCCAACTTCGTAAACTGTCTCCTTGCGTTTAGAATCTGCATAACTTTTCTGTCTGGACTGGGCTACCTTGAGCCTATCGCGAATCAACTTCACCTTCTGTTCAGACTCTTTAATCAAGTCAGGTCCAAACAACTGGCGGTCTCCAACTTCGTCCCATGACAACGGTGTCCTGCACTTCCTTCCGTACAAAGCTTCGAAAGAGGCCATCTTCAAACTGGTTTGGTAACTGTTGTTGTAAGAGAACTCTGCATATGGCAAATTATCGTTCCAACTAGATCCGTAATCTAGCGCACAAGCTCTCAGCATATCCTGCAAAATCTGATTGACTCTCTCGGTCTGTCCATTTGTCTGTGGATGAAAAGCTGTATTGAATTCTAGTCTGGTTCCCAAAGTTTCGTGCAACTGCTTCCAGAACTTTGAGGTAAACTGGGTTCCTCTATCTGATACGATACTCCTTGGAACTCCATGCAGACATATGATCCTGGTCATGTATATCTTTGCCAACTTAGCACTAGTATAAGTGGTCTTTACTGGGATGAAATGAGCTACTTTCATCAATCGATCAACTACAACCCAAATCGAGTCATAGCCTGAACGAGTCCTGGGTAATCCTGTGATAAAATCCATGCCTAGCTTATCCCACTTCCATTCGGGTATCGGCAATGGTTGTAACAATCCTGCTGGCTTCTGATGCTCTGCCTTTACTCTTTGACATACATCACAAACTGCTACATACTCCGCAATATCCTTCTTCATTCCGATCCACCAGAAAATATCCTTCAAATCTAGGTACATCTTGGTATTACCTGGGTGAATCGAATATGGTGAATCATGTGCCTCTTGCAAAATCAACTTCCTGATCTTCGGGTCATTGGGCACGTAAACACAGTCTTCAAACCATAGGGTGTCGTGCTCATCCTCACGAAATCCTTTAGCTTTTCCTTTGCTCAGTTTCTCCTTTATAGCGGCAATCTCTTTGTCAGCTTTCTGAGCTTCTCTGATTCTATCCATCAAAGTTGACTAAATCTCCAATGCTGCTACATAGCCTCTCGGAACTATTTCCAAACATAGTTCACGAAGATTTCGGCTAACTCCCTTGGTATTTCTCCCGTCATTAACGTATTGACATGGCTCTTGTGACTTAATGCGTCTGCTACTACATTAGCCTTTCCAGGATGATAATGCAATTTTATATCATAATCCTTGATAAGCTCCAACCATCTTCTTTGTCTGAGATTTAACTCCTTCTGTGTGAAAATGTACTTCAAACTCTTATGATCTGTGTACACCTCACAATGATTTCCAATGAGGAAATGTCTCCATGTCTTCAATGCATGCACTACGGCTGCTAACTCCAAATCATGCTTAGCATAATTCAACTCATGAGGCTTCAGTTGTCTTGAGGCATATGAAACAACTCTCCCTTCCTGCATAAGCACTGCTCCAAGTCCTCGACGTGAAGCGTCGCAATACACCTCATAATCCTTGGTCTGGTCTGGCAAAATCAACACTGGTGAGGTAACCAAACATTTCTTCAACTCCTGGAAACTAGCCTCACATTCCTCTGTCCATATGAACTTGGTATCCTTCTTTAACAACTCAGTCATAGGCTTCGCAATCTTTGAGAAATTCTCAATAAATATCCGATAGTATCCTGCGAGTCCAAGAAAACTCCGGATCTCTCCAACTGTTGTTGGGGCTTCCCACTTGGTCACGGTTTCAACTTTAGTGGGATCAACTGCTATACCTTCTCCAGATATAACGTGTCCGAGGAATCCTACTTCCTTCAACCAAAACTCACATTTGCTGAACTTGGCATATAATTGATGTTCTCTGAGCTTTCCAAGTACCAAACGCAAATGTTCCTTATGCTCCTCTTCATTCTTCGAATAAACCGGGATATTATCAATGAACACTATGACAAACTTATCCAAAAACTCCATAAACACTTTGTTCATCATGTTCATAAAATAGGCAGGTGCGTTAGTCAGACCAAATGACATAACGGTATACTCATACAGCCCATACATGGTGGTAAAAGCTGTCTTCGGAATATCCTGTTCTCGAATCTTCAACTGGTGGTATCCTGATCGCAGATCGATCTTGGAAAATACCTTAGCTCCTTGCAATCGATCAAACAGATCGTTGATCATTGGTAGTGGGTACTTGTTCTTGATCATTACTTCATTCAATCCTCGATAATCAACAACCATCCTTAATGATCCATCCTTCTTCTCCACTAGAAGTACTGGCGATCCCCAAGGTGAAGAACTTGGGCGAATATATCCTTTATCCAGTAACTCCTTAATCTGCTTCTTAATTTCCACCAAATCCTTTGCTGGCATCCTATATGGTCTCTTTGATATTGGCCTTGTGCCTGGCAATAGCTCAATCAAAAACTCAATATCTCTATCCGGTGGCATGCCTGGCAACTCTTCTGGAAATACATCGGGAAAATCCCTTACCACTGGTACTTCCTCCTGCACAACTCCTGTTAGGCAATTTACTTGAGTCCTCTTTGGCACATGTCGGGATACATACTTGATCCTTCTCCCTTCTGGGGTGGTAAGCAAAATTGACTTACTAGCACACTCAATATTCCCTTCATACTTTGATAACCAATCCATGCCTAATATCACATCCAATCCTTGAGATTCCAATACTATTAGGTCTGAGGGAAAAACGTAGTTACCAATCCTTAATGGTAACCGATCACACCATAGACTAGCCACATACTCTTCTCTGGGCGAGGTTACTAACATGGGTGACCTAAGGGCTTGGGTTGGTAGGTTATACTTATCCACAAATCCCCTTGAGATGTATGAATGCGATGCACCAGTATCAAAAAGAACGAGTGCAGTAAATGACTTAATCAAAAACTTACCTATTACTGCATCGGGCTGAGCTTCAACCTCCTCCACGCTAACGTGGTTCACCTGTCCCCTATTGAAAGGGTTCGGCTTCTTCCCAGAACTTCCATTGCTATTTCCATTTTGTAATTCAGGACATTCATTGGCATAATGTCCGGTCTTCGAACACTTAAAGCAAGTGACTTGGCTCAAGTCCTTCTTGGCTGGGGTTGAGGGGTTGGTGCGGTTCTGGCCATTGCTTCCTCCATTGCCATTACCATTCTTGGTGCCATTGTGATTGTGCGAGCTACCTCCTCCATGGGTATGCTGAAAATGTCCTCCCGGTCTAGGGGTAAAACGTGGCTTCTGCTGAGCTCCTGAATTGCA
Organism: Triticum dicoccoides; assembly: GCF_002162155.2. Classification (NCBI taxonomy): domain Eukaryota; kingdom Viridiplantae; phylum Streptophyta; class Magnoliopsida; order Poales; family Poaceae; genus Triticum; species Triticum dicoccoides. Next base: position 382,902,413 of record NC_041386.1, on the reverse strand, counting down.
CTTTCCTTGTCCATACTTCCTCTTGCGATTCTCAATTTGCTGCTGCTTCCCTTCAATCATAAGAGCATGATCTACCAACTCCTGGTAGTTGTTGAAGGTGGCTACCATCAACTGCATGCTCAACTCATCATTCAGTCCTTCCAGAAACTTCTCCTGCTTAGCTGCATCCGTAGCGACGTCATCTGGGGCATAACGTGCTAACTTACTAAATTCCTCCATGTACTGGCCAACAGTCCGTCCTCCTTGGCGCAAGTTGTGAAACTCACGCTTCTTCATGGCCATAGCTCCTGCTGAAACATGTACAGTATGAAAAGCCTGCTGAAACTGGTCCCATGTGACAATGTCGACAAGGAAAGTGGCTGTGAAATTCTCCCACCATGATGCTGCGGGTCCTTCTAGCTGATGTGCGGCAAACTTCACCTTCTCCGCATCTGTGCATCCTGCTGTGGTCAACTCCCTAGCTGTCTTGCGGAGCCAATCATCTGCTACTATCGGCTCGGTGCTACTGGAAAACACCGGCGGATTCAGCCTAAGAAAATGGGCTAAGTGGTCAACAGGTGGTGGTGGTGGTGGGTTATTGTTGTTGTTCCCCTAATTCTGATTCTGGACTAGCAACTGCATCAATGTGTTCTGCTGCTGGATCAACTGGGTGAGCTCCGGTGGAAAGGCAAATCTGGGGTCACGTCTCGGAGGCATCTGAGGGTTTAGAAAAGATGAGATATAAGAATAGAGGGGGGTCTAAAGAGAAAACACTACCCATATGCACATGAGGCAAAAGCAAACAATTCACTTCATTCAATCAAACAAGGGCATACAATCGATCTAACTATTGCAAAAGTGCTCGGACTACTGTATTTACATGGTGGACTACTACTACTGATGAGGTGGTCTACTAGAAATATTCTTCGGTTGCAGACTCCATGATATCTGCTCCAGCTTCATCAACATAGTCATCATCGCTACTATCTGGTTCCGAGTCGGTGCCGTCGATGATGATGTAGTCTTCCGGGCTAATCTCCTGGGGTTCTGCGTCTTCATCTACTGGCGTAGGGCCTCCCATAAATACTGCTAGCTTCATAGTTAGGTCGGCATTCTTATCCACCAATACTTCAATTTCCTCTTCATAATCTTCACATGTAGCCTTGAGTTCTTCCTCCAGTTCCTTGATTCTAGTCTTAGCCTTCTTCAGATCTATCATGTCGGCACACATCTGGTTCTCCTGTCGTCGAATGTGCTAGTTTAACTCCTGGATAAAAGCTGCAATTGATCTATCCTTCCGGGTGTTGATCATCTCCTAGTGCTCATCTTGGCGCCCACAAATCTGGTAGATAGTATCCTTGAGATCCTTGCGGTAGACTTCTCCAATGCGTCCAATGGCGATGTGAGCTGCCATGCTCTTTCCTAGACTCCAAGTTGGTGCATCAAAAGAAAATTCTATGGGCTCAGTGACTGGCATGAACGTCCTTCCTGGAATTTGAACTTGAATCATCCAGCGCTCTTCTTCAGGTAAAGTGGCGTTGTAGGTTCCTGTGAAGCTTGGTACTCCTATGTTCAGGTATCCAGTGACTTTCTTCAAGTGACGTCCAAAGGGTGTATCTTCATCCAGTTGTGTGAACTTGTTCCTTGCATTCGCCATCCTAAAGAATAGAAAAGCTGAGAGGTCAGAAGAGGAGAGAGTGAATAGTGATCTAGGTCTTTAGCTTAGTGATCGTGTCCTACAGTTAGCGTGTGCTCTGATACCATCTCTATAGCGACCAGACCTCAAATAGTCTGATCTCTGTGCTCCGGTGTCATCCCTGGATCAGTAATGCTGACACCACACAGTACTCGGAGGATTTATAGCAGAGTAGCAATCACACACTTATTACATCGAGTGTCTCATCAGAGAACTTATTACAATAAATATGGCTTAAGGCCATCTAATAACGATAACAGCGGAAGGCTTGGAAGATAAGTGAGTCCATCAACTCCAACGGCATCACTGAGTTTAGAACCACGACCTAAAACTCCTTAATCGTCGTCTGAAAAGTCTGCAACATTAACGTTGCAGCCCGAAATGGGTCAGCACATGGAATATGCTGGCAAGGTAACACATAGAGAGTAATGGAATGTAACAGCTATACTATATGCATATTTGGCTGGTGGAAAGCTCTATGGTTACAGTTTTGTGTAAAGCCAATTTTTCCCTACTTCAAAGAAATAAATTTATTTAACTATCATGGTGGTTGTTAAACATTGAGAATGGTTGATAGCATTCTCAATCCCAATTAAGCATCATCATTAAACATAACCCAACAAAATTAATTTAGAGTAACATGTTGAGATTCACATGATAATCCAAGTACTAGATACTCGAGATGTCCATAACCGGGGACACGGCTAACCATGATTAGTTTATTACACTCTGCAGAGGTTTGCGCACTTTTCCCCACAAGACTCGATCGCCTCCGTTTGGTTTCTCGCACTACATGGTGTTTGAGAAGACAGATGACCGAGATATAGTCTTTCAGAAGTGCTAGCACCTTACGATCGGGTAGACCGTACCACCTATATCCCCTACATCTGCTAGTCTACCACTGTAAGAGTTCGCACGACTTAGTCAACTATGCTAGAGCCCATAATAGCTTGTGGCCGCACACGGAAGTTTCTAGTATGAATAGTCTCATGATCCCTTTGAACCTGGGTGGCGGTCCAAAAGAAAACAGGCAAGTCCTGGAATACCCAGGTGCCTCAATCCACCCAGATGTGTGTTTAAGTTGCCACCTTAGATAAACCATTAATTAACAATCTCACATCTGTCATGGATATCACTCACCCAATCCACGTCTACTAGCATAGCATGGCATAATAAGCAAATGCAGAAGTAACTTCCAAAGGTTTGATAATAACAGGTAATAGGTACTACCTCATCTACTTCCCATCCCACAATTTAATTAGATCCTAATCATGCAATGTGTGAGGATTGATCTAATGCAATAAAACTGGGTAGTAGAAAAGGTATGATCAAAGTGTTACTTGCCTTGCTGATGATCCGCGAAAGCTAACGATTCGAAGTAACAGGCGGCGCACTCCGGGTATTCTATTGCAGACAAACAAACAAGCATACAATAATTACTCATCTTGCACGGGTAAAACTCAAATAAGAGATCTAACCAGAAGGTTCAACTTAAGAACTCCGGTTGGCAAAAAGAATCAAATCAAACGAAGCAACGAAAGTCAAATGGCGAAAGAAAACAACTTGGTTCTAGTAATCTGGATCTAAGGCAAATTTTACAGTAGCAAAATATTGTTTAAGTTGGTTAAACGGATAGAGGGTTTCGAGACGAAACTCTAGGCGCTTGAATCGCCTGATTCCGATAAACGAGCGAAAAGTTATACTAAAACGAAAATCGGATCAGAAATCGCGATCAGAAAAATCGCGGATTTAATCCGAGAAAAAGAAAAAAAACGACGAATGCCGATTTTTTTTATGACGGCACGGAAAACGAGGCGGCAGCGAACCTCGGGCGATGTGCGGCGGCGGCGGCGCGGCGAGGCGGCGGGGCGGC
>NC_041386.1:382886204-382898829 GCF_002162155.2 Triticum dicoccoides | reverse complement strand
GGCGGCGGCGCTGGGGCGGCGGGCGGTGCTAGGGTTGGGGCGCGGGTGGCTGGCTTCGGCTGGGCCTCCCCCCCGGCTTATAAAGCCTAGTGGGCCGGGAGTCCAGGTCGGACACGGCCCCTAGGTCGGTTTGTTTTTTTTAAATTATTCTGCTCGAAAGAAAAATAAAAAGAAATACTAAACGGACTCCAAAAATTCCGAAATAAATTTTCACGGGCTTCTAAAATCAAGCCGCACAAGGTGAACATTTATTTGGGACCTAAATGTAATTTTGAAAAACACACATTTTTCCTAAATTCAAATAAAACACCGAAAAACTTCGAAATAAAATCTTATTTGATTTTTATTATTAAATCCTCAATATTTCTTTATTTTGGGTATGTCATTTTATTCCCTCTCTCATATTTTTGTAATAGAAATAATTGATGATAAAATAAATAAAATCAAATAATCCTATTCTCAAAATTTGATAAAACTCAAATATGAAAATAACAAAATCCCCAACTCTCTCCGTGGGTCATTGAGTTGCGTAGAATTTTCTAGGATCAACCAAAATGCAAAATAAAATATGATATGCATGATGATCTAATGTATAACATTCCAAATTGAAAATTTGGGATGTTACAGATTATGAACTAAACATATTCACAATAACATTTAGGTCTCATGTTTACTCATATGAATGGCATAATCAGCTAGCAAGCAATAATTACAAATCTCGGATGACAACACTTTCTCAAAACAATCATGATATGATATAATAAGATGGTATCTCGCTAGCCCTTTCTGAGACCGCAAAACATAAATGCAGAGCACCTTTAAAGACCAAGGACTGACTAGACATTGTAATTCATGGTAAAAGAGATCCAGTCACAGTCATACTCAATGTAAACTAACAGTAATGGATGCAAATGACAGAGGTGCTCTCCAGCTGGTGCTTTTTAATAAGAGGATGATGACTCAACATAAAAGTAAATAGGTTGGCCCTTCGCAGAGGGAAGTAGGGATTTGTAGAGGTGCGAGAGCTCGGTTTTGAAATGGACATGAATAATATTTTTAGCGGTATACTTTCATTGTCAACATAACAACCAAGAGATCTTGATATCTTCCATGCTACACACATTATAGGCGCTTCCCAAGCAGAGTGGTAAACTTTATACTCCCCCACCACTAACAAGCATCAATCCATGGCTTGCCCGAAACAATGGGTGCCTCCAACTAACAACAATCCTAGGGGAGTTTTGTTTGCAATTATTTTGATTTGATTTGAGCATGGGACTGGGCATCCCGGTGACCAGCCATTTTCTTGTGAATGAGGAGCGGAGTCCACTCCTCTTGAGAATAACCCGCCAAGCATGGAAGATACAGACAACGCTAGTTGATACATGAGCTATTCGAGCATACAAAACAAAATGCTTATTTGAAGGTTTAGAGTTTGGCACATACAAATTTACTTGGAACGGCAGGTATATACCGTATATTGGAAGGTAAGGTGGACTCATATGGAATAACTTTGGTGTTTATGGAATTGGATGCACAAGCAGTATTCCCACTTAGTACAAGTGAAGGCTAGAAAGAGACTGGGAAGCGACCAGCTAGAGAGTGATAACAGTTATGAAAATGCATTAAAATTAATCAACACTAAATGCAAGCATGAGTAGGATATAATTCACCATGAACATAAATATCGTAGAGCCTATGTTGATTTTGTTTCAACTACATGCGTGAACATGTGCCAAGTCAAGCCACTCGAATCATTCAAAGGAGGATACCACCCCATCATACCACATCACAACCATTTTAATAGCATGTTGGCACGCAAGGTAAACCATTATAAACTCCTAGCTAATTAAGCATGGCATAAGCAACTATAATCTCTAATTGTCATTGCAAACATGTTTCTTTCATAATAGGCTGAATCAAGAACGATGAACTAATCATATTTACAAAAACAAGAGAGGTCGAGTTCATACCAGCTTTTCTCATCTCAATAAGTTCATCATATATCATCATTATTGCCTTTCACTTGCACGTCCGAATAGTGTGGAAAATAATAATAGTGCACGTGCATTGGACTAAGCTGGAATCTGCAAGCATTCAATTCACGGGAGAAGACAAGGTAATATGGGCTCCTCGTTAAATCAACAATAATGCATATAAGAGCCACTCAACATTTTCATTATAGTCTTCTCATATCGACCCCCAAAGGAAAGAAATAAAACAAAACTATTTACACGGGAAAGCTCCCAACAAGCAAAAGAAGAATGAGAAATCTTTTTGGGTTTTCTTTTTAATTACTACTACTACATGCATGGAAAGTAAACTAACTAAAAGCTAAAACTATTTTTTTGGTTTTTCTTAAGTTTTTTCAAACACACAAGAAGAAAGCTTAAAAGGAAAATAAACTAGCATGGATGATACAATGAAAAAGTATGAGCACCGACAACTTGGCATGAGTGTGTGAACATGAATGTAATGTTGGTGAGAAATATGTACTCCCCCAAGCTTAGGCTTTTGGCCTAAGTTGGTCTATGCCCATGGATCAAAACTGTAGTTGGGGTCATACTGAGAAGGGTCCTTAGATTGCCACTGGCTGGCGATCTCCTCCGGATTCCACTGATAAATGGACTGACGGTGAGGGTCAGATTGTGGCTCTGGCTCTGCCGCTGTCATATGGTTCCGGTAGTCAAGAATGTCCTCTGACGGAATAAGGTATATGCCTGAAAATATGTTAAATAAAGAGGGCACATGCAAGGTAATAAACTCACAATAATTTTTGTTAAATGTCAGTTTATATTTGAGTGTCTTATTTTTATCCTGAACAATAAACTCATGTGCTACCATACTCTTATAACCTAGAGCAATAGGAGGCAGTAACTTTTCCTCTTTCTCATAATGCCTAATAGGTATGTTAAAGTGTGCAGCAAGGCGTGAGGCAAAGATGCCTCCGAGGACGGGGCCCTTTGTACGGTTCAGATTTAACCGTCTAGCAACAATAGAGCCTAAGCTGAAAGTAGTATCATTAAACAAGGCATGGCGCAAAATAGCAATATCAGGAGCACTAAGGTTCCCACAGTTCCCGCGACCAATTAAGCATCTACTAGCAAATATTGCGAAGTAATATAAAACAGGAAAATGTATGCTAGTGAATCTCGCATTGGAAACTTTCCTTGTTTCCCCTACAGCAATCATATCAATAAATCCCTCCACATCATTACGATGTGGTTCCTCTAAGCTGCCCTCAAAGGGTATCAAACAGACCTGGAAAAAAAATCAAAAAGTGACATCTCCTTATGCTCATCATATAAATAAAATTCCACCAAAGGTGGTGATCTCCTAGCATGGGAATGAAAATTTTGCACAAAGATATTGGTGAGTAAGAGATATTGTTCATGCTGGTTGTGGAGGAAGGCGGCGAGGCCTGCATTCTCAGCCAAATAATAAATGTCTTCATGAATCCCAGCTTCTCTCAAGAACTCATCGCAAGGCCATTCACATGTCCGAACCTCCGCAGTACGAGGGAGATTATACTTGGTCTTATTGTTCTCTTCACTTTGCTTATCCTCCGAGCTTCGACTCGATGAGCCCCTCAAAAATCTCTTCAGCTTTTTCTGAAATTTTCTGAAATTTTTAGTAACTTAAAATAAAAGCGAACCAAACTCAACAAGATTGATAGCAATTGCTCCTAGAAGTGCCTATAGGCCATATCATGCATTAAAACTACTTTTGACCACATAAATTTGACATGCAAGCTCAAGAACAAGGTCACCTAAGCAGCAAAAATTTGCAATGAATAAAGCACTAGAACAAAAACTAATTGGACCATTGGAGGAGCCACATACAAAAGAACAATCCCCCAAAGCAGTTTTGTGAATGGAGCTTTGAGCAAGGAGATCAAAAATGGCAGCAAGATGAGCAAGAACTCGGGTTTGAGCTGGTTGGTGATTTTTTTGGGAGGAAGAAGGAGTGTGTGGTGGTTGGAATAAGTGGAGGGGACCCACGTGGGGTCCACGAGGCAGGGGGCGCGCCCAGGGGGGTGGGCGCGCCCTCCACCCTCGTGGGCACGTGGCTGCTCCCCTGTTGTGTTTTCAGTGCCAGATATTCTCAAATATTCTAGAAAAAATCATATTTAAATTTCAGGGAATTTGGAGAACTTTTATTTTTGGGGTATTTTTATTGCATGGATAATTCAGAAAACAGACAGAAAAATACTATTTTTGCTTTATTTAATATAAATAACAGAAAGTAAAAAGAGGGTACAGAGAGTTGTGTTTTCTAAATTCATCCATCTCATGCTCATGAAAAGGAATCCACTAACAAGGTTGATCAGGTCTTGTTAACAAACTCATTTTGAATAACATGAAACCGGAGAATTTTCGAGTAACACTAGGCTACCTCAACGGGGATATGCATGTCCCCAACAATAAGAATATCATATTTCTTCTTGACATTAGGAAGAGGAAATTCAAAACCTCCAATAGTGATTGTTGAAATTTTTCCAATAGAATTGATACTGTGGACTTGAGGTTGTTTCCTCGGAAAGTGTACCGTATGCTCATTACCATTAACATGAAAAGTGACATTACCTTTGGTGCAATCAATAACAGCCCCTGCAGTATTCAAGAAGGGTCTTCCAAGAACAATAGACATACTATCGTCCTCGGGAATATCAAGAATAACAAAGTCCATTAAAATAGTAACGTTTGCAACCACAACAGGCACATCCTCACAAATACCGACAAGTATAGCAGTTGATTTGTCAGCCATTTGCAAAGATATTTCAGTAGGTGTCAACTTATTCAAATCAAGTCTACGATATAAAGAGAGAGGCATAACACTAACACCGACTCCAAGATCACATAAAGCAGTTTTAACATAGTTTCTTTTAATGGAGCATGGTATAGTTGGTACTCCTGGATCTCCAAGTTTCTTTGGTATTCCACCCTTAAAAGTATAATTAGCAAGCATGGTGGAAATTTCAGCTTCCGATATCTTTCTTTTATTAGTAACTATATCTTTCATATATTTAGCATAAGGATTCATTTTAAGCATACCAATCAAACACATACGCAAAAAGATAGGTCTAATCATTTCAGCATAGAGCTCAAAATCTTCATCATCCTTTTTCTTGGATGGTTTAGGAGGAAAAGGCATGGGTTTCTGAACCCATGGTTCTCTTTCTTTACAGTACTTCCTAGTAACAAAGTCTCTCTTATCATAACGTTGATTCTTTGATTGTGGTTTATGAAGATCAACATCAGGTTCAATCTCTACATCATTATCATTGCTAGGTTGAGCATCAACATGAACATCGTCATTAACATTATCACTAGGTTCATGTTCATTACCAGATTGTGTTTCAGCATTAGAAATAGAAATATCATTGGGATTCTCAGGTGTGTCAATAACAGGTTACTAGAAGCATGCAAAGTCCTATCTTTTTCTTTTTCTTCCTCTTAGAAGGACTAGGTGCATCTACGTTAGTTCTCTAAGAATCTTGCTCAATTCTCTTAGGATGGCCCTCAGGATACAAAGGTTCCTGAGTCATTTTACCACCTCTATTCATAACACTAACAACATTATCATTCTTCTTATTATTTAATTCATTGAGCAAATCATTTTGAGCTTTAAGCACTTATTCTACTTGAGTGGTAACCATAGAAACATGTTTACTAATAAGTTTAAGTTCACCTTTAACGTTAGCCATATAATTTCCCAAGTGTTCAAGCATATCAGCATTGTGTTTCAATTGTCTACCAACATAAGCGTTGAAGTTTTCTTGTTTAACCATAAAGTCATCAAACTCAAATAAGCATGGGCTAGCAAACTTAGTAAATGGGATTTCACAATTATCGGATCTATAGAGAGAATTTACCTTTACTACCTGTGTCGGGTTATCAAGACCATGTGTTTCTTCAATAGGCGGCAAATTAAGACCATGTATTTCTTCAATAGGTGGTAAATTCTTAACATCTTCAATTTTAATACCTTTTTCTTTCATAGATTTCTTTGCCTCTTGCATATCTTCAGGACTGAGAAATAGAATACCCCTTTTCTTCGGAGTTGGCTTAGGAGTTGGTTCAGGAAGTGTCCAATTATTTTCATTAGTCAACATATTATTCAATAAAAATTCAGCTTGATCAACAATTCTTTCCCTGAAAACACAACCAGCACAACTATCCAAGTGGTCTCTGGAAGCATCGGTTAGTCCATTATAAAAGATATCAAGTATATCATTTTTCTTGAGAGGATGATCAGGAAAAGCATTAAGTAATCAGAGAAGCCTCCCCCAAGCTTGTGGGAGACTCTCTTCTTCAATCTGCACAAAATTATATATTTCCCTTAAGGTAGCTTGTTTCTTATGAGCGGGGAAATATTTAGCAGAGAAGTAATAAATCATATCCTGGGGACTACGCACACAACCAGGATCAAGAGAATTAAACCATGTTTTAGCATCACTCTTTAATGAGAACGGAAACAACTTAAGGATATAATAATAGCGAGTTTTCTCATCATGAGTAAACAGGGTGGCTATATCATTTAATTTAGTAAGATGTGCCACCACAGTTTCAGATTCATAGCCATAAAAAGGATCAGATTCAACCAAAGTAATTATCTCAGGATCGACAGAGAAATCATAATCCTTATCAATAATAAAGATAGGTGAAGTAGCAAAAGCAGGGTCATATTTCATTCTAGCATTCAAAGACTTTTCTTTAAGCTTAGCCAATAATTTCTTAAGATCAGATCTATCATTGCAAGCTAAGAAGTCTCTAGCAGTTTCTTCATCCATAACATAACCCTCAGGAACAACAGGCAATTCATATCTAGGGGGAGAATCTTCATCATCACTTTCATCAATATTATCCGTTTCAATAATTTCATTCTCTCTAGCCCTAGCAAGTTGTTCATCAAGAAATTCACCTAACAGCATAGTAGTATCAAGCATAGAAGTAGTTTCATCATAAGTATCATACAAAGCAGAAGTGGCATCATCAATAACATGCGACCTATCGGAATCAATAGCAGGTGTAGGTGTCGCAACTTTACTCAAAACAGAAGGTGAATCAAGTGCAGAGCTAGATGGCAGTTCCTTACCTCCCCTCGTAGTTGAGGGAAAAATCTTGGTCCTTTGATCTTTCAATTTCTTAATAGTGATCAGTAGATATAAATCCCAAGTGACTCAAAGAATAGAGCTATGCTCCCCGGCAAAGGCGCCATAAAATAGTCTTGATAACCCACAAGTATAGGGGATCGCAACAGTTTTCGAGGGGAGAGTATTCAACCCAAATTTATTGATTTGACACAAGGGGAGCCAAAGAATATTCTCAAGTATTAGCAGCTGAGTTGTCAATTCAACCACACCTATAAACTTAATATCTGCAGCAAAGAATTTAGTAGCAAATTATATGATAGTAGTGGTAACGGTAGCAAAAGTAATATTTTTGGGTTTTCTAGTGATTGTACCAATAGCAACGGAAAAGTAAATAAGCGAAGAACAATATATGAAAAGCTCGTAGGCATTGGATCAGTGATGGATAATTATGTCGGATGTGATCGATCATGCAACAATTATAACATAGGGTGACACAAAACTAGCTCCAGTTCATCAATGTAATGTAGGCATGTATTCCGAATATAGTCATACGTGCTTATGGAAAAGAACTTGCATGCCATCTTTTGTCATACCCTCCCGTGGCAGCGGGGTCCTATTGGAAACTAAGGGATATTAAGGCCTCCTTTTAATAGAGTACCGGACCAAATCATTAACACATAGTGAATACATGAACTCCTCAAACTACGGTCATCACCGATAATGGTCCCGATTATTGTCACTTCGGGGTTAACGGATCATAACACATAATAGGTGACTATAGAGTTGCAAGATAGGATCAAGAACTCACATATATTCATGAAAACATAATAGGTTCAGATCTGAAATCATGGCACTTGGGCCCTAGTGACAAGCATTAAGCATAGCAAAGTTATAGCAACATCAATCTCAGAACATAGTGGATACTAGGGATCAAACCCTAACAAAACTAACTCGATTACATGATAAATCTCATCCAACCCATCACCGTCCAGCAAGCCTATGATGGAATTACTCATGCATGGGGTGAGCATCATGAATTGGTGATGGAGGAAGGTTGATGATGACGATGGCGACGGATTCCCCTCTCCGGAGCCCCGAACGGACTCCAGATCAGCCCTCCCAAGAGAGTTTAGGGCTTGGCAGCGGCTCCATATCGTAAAACGTGATGAATCCTTCTCTCTTTGATTTTTTTTCTCCCCGAACACGAATATATGGAGTTGGAGTTGAGGTCGGTGGAGCATCAGGGGGCCCACGAGGTAGGGGGCGCGCCCAGGGGGGGGGGGGTAGGCGCGCCCCACCCTCGTGTACAGGATGTGGGCCCCCTAACATGGATTCTTCTTCCAGTATTTTTTATATATTCCAAAAATAATCTCCGTTGATTTTCATGTCATTCTGAGAACTTTTATTTCTGCACAAACATAACACCATGGCAATTCTGCTGAAAACAACATCAGTCTGAGTAGTTCCATTCAAATCATGAAAGTCAGAGTCCAAAACAAGGGCAAAAGTGTTTGGAAAAGTAGATACAACGGAGACGTATTAGGGTGCTGGGCTGGAACAAGAGATGGGCCTTTGCGGTTACCCGGTTAATCGTTGGGGCATCAAACGACCTCCAAATGGAACGAAATTTGACAGGAGGCCTACCGGTGATGTACCAAGGCCACTCGACAAATCTTGGCCCATTCTGAGTACATTTTTCTCCTGCTCACGAAACGGGATCTGAGAGGTGCAACGGGTGCATGTGGGAGTGTCGGATTCCGAAACGGACAACGGGGAAAATGACCGGATGCATGAGACGAACATGAATGCAAATGAGATGCACATGATGACATGAGATGAAATGCATGACCTGAACAAAATAAAAAACAAGGACAAAAACCCAACCATGGAGGAAATAACATATCACATAGCCGGAAATTGCAAGGTTGGAGTTACAGTTATGGAATGTTACATCCGGGGCATTACAGAGACGCCCTAAGTCAATAAGGGCCATCTCGATAGAGACCCGAGGGTCAACCGCTATGGTGAATAGTTCCGAGAATCGAGCGGCCAGGGGGGAGTCCCCTAACCAATGATCTAACCAGAACAGGGTCGAGGACCCGGAGCCAACCGAGATGGACATGCCGATGCGGAGCATGGGAAGTAGATGGATTACCGCCTACCAGAACTGGGAACCACCAGAACACTGACAAAAAGCTAGGGGTTGGCCCCGAAGGTACTTATTTCGGATGATGGTAAGCCAGAGGCCTCCCTCCCCATTGGCGATTCGCCAGAGCCATCGGGTCAGGAGAGTGATGTTCATGCGCCGAGAAGAAAAGATCCCCAGACCCCCTGGTCCTTGGGTTTGCAAATGTCGGGCCAGCTCACCATATGGTACTTCTGCTTGTCACCCTCGCCTTTCCAGAAAAACCTGGACTAGTATTTGGTGATCTCCTGATGGAGCATCTCATGGAGGCTGTAGAAGCTCATGAGAAACCATAGGAGACTGGCAAGCGAGGAGTTGATTAGGATTACCCTGTCTGCCTTCGAGAGCCACCGCCCCTTCCACCGCTCTACTCGGTGCTGCATTCGGGTCACCGTCGGGCGAAGGTCAGCCACGCTGAGACGCGAGTCACTAATGGGCATCCCCAAATAAGTCGTGGGGAAAGTACCCAGTTGACAGTTCAACTGATCTGCTAAGGCCCGGGTCTCCTCCAGGGGATAGCCAAGGATCATCACTTCGCTCTTATCGAAGTTGATCGTGAGCCCATATGTTTGTTGGAAGCACAGGAGGAGGAACTTCAGGTTTGCAATGTCGGATGCAGAACCCTCCACCATTATTATGGTATCATCGACATATTGTAGGAGGGAGACCCCTCCCCCTCCTACTAGGTGAGGGACTAAGCCGTGGATATGGCCAGCAGATTTGGCCTTATCCAGGATAACCTCAAGGGCATCAACCACCATGTTAAACAGAAACGGGGAGAATGGGTCGCCCCGGCGAACCCCACAAAGAGTGGGGAAGTAAGAGCCGATCTCACCGTTAATGTTAATCGCAGTCCGACCGCAGGAGACGAGTTGCATAACTCTGGTCACCCGCCGGTCATAGAAACCCTTGCGGAGCAGGACTTCCCGAAGGAAGGGCCAGTGAACCGTCTGTATCATAGGCCTTATGGAAGTCAAGCTTCAGGAAGACCGCCCGCTGGTGCTTGGACCGGACTTCATGGAAGACCAATACCCTATCCAGAATAAACCGCCCTTGGATGAAGGCGGATTGGTTGGGGTGAGTGACAGTGTCAGCTAAAAGGGTCACCCTATTGGCGTACCCTTTGGCCAGGATCTGGAATATCATATTGATCACAGTGATAGGCCGAAACTGGCGGATGTCCGAAGCACCCTGAACTTTGGGGATGAGAGTGATGACCCCATAGTTTAGGCGCCCAAGGTCCATGGTTCCCGAGAAGAATTCGTCAAAGAGGGCCATGACCTCCGGTTTGACGGTTTTCCAGAATGTTTTGAAAAACATCACTAGCAGTCCATCCGGTCCTGGGGCCGAGGAGGGGTTCATACCCTTTATGGCCGCGAGGACCTCATCCTCCAAGAAAGGCGCCACCAAGGCGGCATTAGCCTCGTCGGACACTAACTGGTTAACCGACCAAGTGTCGGGGGCCAGTGCGGCCCCACTCTGAGGGCGGGGGAGAATAGGGCTTTATAAAAGCCCTCTACATGGACTCGGATGTCCGAGGGACGAACAAGCTGCGAATCTCCATCCCACAAGCAATGGATGGAGTTCCGTCATCGTCACCCATTGGCGATGGCCTGGAAGTACGCCGTATTAGCGTCTCTCTGGAGCACCCATCTTTGGGTACCATGGATTCTCCAGTATACTTCTTTGTCCGTGTAGATGGTCGAGAGCTGATCCTTGAGATCATATCTCAACATCCACTCGTCCGAGGAGATCCCAGAAGTGTCAGCGCGGGCATCCCGGGCTTGGATGGCAGTTAGGAGGGCTTTTTTGCGTTCACGGAGGTATCTCCCAAGGTTCGCATCCCATCCCTTGATAAATTGGCGGGCGAGCTTGGCGCAAAGCTGCCATGAGTCTACGACGGACATAGAGCGGTGTGGAGATGAACACGCGGTGATCCACTTAGCCGCAACCGCCTCGCGGAAACCTACCTGGTTGAGCCAGAAGATCTCAAACCAAAATCGTGGCAGTACCGGGGGCATTCGTCGACGGTGGAGAGGAGAGGCACGTGGTCGGAACCGATCCAGGTGATCGCCCGAAGCGATGCCAAGGGGCACCTAAGCTCCAATTCTGGGGAAACTAGGACGTGATCCAGGACGGATCGCGTCGGGTCAACCTGCCAGTTGGTCCAGGTGAACCTCGCACCCGTCTGCTCAAGCTCGTGGAGGCCGAGCTCCATGATGTAATCATTGAACATCTGCATTCGGGGGAGGTTGATCCAATCATTGTTCTTCTCATCCGGAAAGCGGATGAGGTTAAAGTAGCCTCCCACAATGACAAGGAGGAGGGAAGCGGAGATCTTATGTTGCGGCTCAGCGAGGAAGACCGGGGAGCGACGGTGGTCCGCCGGACCATAGACGATCACGACCTCCCATTTGAAGTTGAGCGCCCATTCAAAGATCTCCATACTAACAAAAAATTTGCCTCGATCCATCCCGCCCACCTCAAAGGTGGCATCCTTCATACCTAAAAGGATGCCACCCGAGTGCCCAGTGGTCCCACTAGAAGGGATCCAATGATAGGCGAATAGGTAAGGGCTAAGACTGTTGAGCTCGAGAAGGGTGAACTCCGTATGCATGGTTTCCTGGATGGTAATGATGTCAATGTGCTCGTCACGGATATACTCGATGAGTTGGCGGCGACGGCCGTCATGGCCAAAGCCGCGGATGTTCCAGAAGAGGACTCGCATTTAAACTGCCATCGGGGGGCTACTTGACCCCTGGACACGGGAAGCGCTCTGCGCCCGGAGGGCCGCAGTGCAAGAGCGAGTGTGCCCACGGATCACCTCACCAGGCACCGCCGGAACCACTGCCGTGGAAGGGGTGGCGGCCGGTTCCGGGGGTTGGCGGCGGAGGCGCGCCCGTGTTTCTGCAAGTTTGCCATCTAAGATCTCACAGGCCCGAATGGCCACGATCTGCTCTAAGGGGGGTCCAACTTCCCCTTGAAGATGATGGCCGAGTCAGTGGCCACCCTGGCGAGGTGGCCAAGGGAAACGACCTCAAGCGCGGAAAAGGAACAACCGGAAGAACTGGGGGGGGGGATGGAATCCACACCTAGCTCGAGGTTCCTGGCCGCCGCCCGAAGCTCAGCATGCTCGGGGACGGATGGGGACGGGGAGTCCGTCGGACGGGCCGCATCGAGGCGGGCACTGCGGTGGGAGGCAGTCACTGGCATCTAAGTGGAGCGGGGCCGCCGGGCGTACGCCACCGTCCATGTGGGTGCGCAGTGACAGGGGTGGTCACGACATCGGGCACCCCCACAACCAGTGGTCCTGGAGAGGCAAGTGAGGCGTTGGGGGTCACCAA
>NC_041386.1:382867856-382885857 GCF_002162155.2 Triticum dicoccoides | reverse complement strand
GGGAGCTGAGGGAATCTGTCCAGGGGGGGGGGGCGAAGGAGGCGGGCTCAGAGTAGTCGGAATCTAGGCGGAGTCGGCGAACGGGGAGCGGGGCGACGAGGGCAAGAGAACGAGTAGGCCCACACTAGAGATGTCACTAGTCGCCGCCGACGAAGCAGGAGAGGCCGGAGGAGGGGCAGCCAGCCTAAAAGCAGCCTCGAGGGCGGATGCCGTCTCCCGGGTGCTCCCGGCCCTAGAACCACCATGACCCGGAGGTGAGTTGGATGGCTCCCGGGACGGGGAGCGGGAGTGCTCCGACATGTCATCATCGTCCTCTGGGTCGTCGTGGCGAGAGGGGCAAGGGCGCCGGTGGTGGGAGTCGTCAGCATCACCCGGCCCACCCCCCTGGTGGCCATCATCGGAGAAGCGGGGGCGGCCTACATGGTTCGGTGGCTCGGGGCAGATCCTGAGGTCAAAGCCCTCGTCGTTGAAGAACACACGGACTGTGGCGCGGAGCTTGGAGGAGTCCAGGGATTTCACCTTCACCTGGATCTCCTCCTCCTTGCAAAGAGAGAGCTCGTCGACCACCACCACCTTGTCGAGGATCATGGACATACTGCGGATGACCCGCTCAGACCGGGCAACATCGGGCAAGCCGGTGATGAGGACCCAAGCCATGTCCAGAACCGCCATCGCCTTGGGATCCCACTTCGGCTCGGAGATGGCCACCACCAACTAGTTGAGAACCAAGGTGATGTTGCCGCTGCAAGTGTAGTACCCCATGCTGATGCCGTCTGGGAAAACCACTGTGAAGGTGTTGGCAGAAGTGGGGGCCACCTGCCAGTCCCGCTTGCACCTACATAGGTGGTTGAGCTCGGCCTCGATCATCACGGTGGAGGCGACACCCTCGCCCATGACGGAGACAATCGCCAGGAGTGAGGGGGAGGGTGGAGGAGCGTCTGGCACCTCGACATGGAAGAAGCCCATGCCCTCGATGCCATGGCCGTACATCATGATCTCCTCGGTCACCGGCCGGTCCAGGCTAAGAACCACAGGGTGGACGGAGTCCTTGCAGAGGTAGCACATTGGCGGGTTGGGGCATGCCACCTGGAAGTGACCGGTGAGCCCACAATTGAAGCACGACGGAGTGTCACGCGGGGCACCGGTGTCCGTAGGAGGGGCCGGCACGGTGGATGAGGCAGGGACGGGAGGGTGAGCTGGCCCCTTCTTCTTCTTCTTCTTAGCCCCTTAGCGGCCATGGTTGCCATTGCCACCGCTAGCCGAAGGGAAGGATGGCTGATTTTGAGGAGGTTGGTACCAGCGCGGGGCTTGAGAGTTGCCAGACTGCTACTGCTGGAGTCTTGGAGGGGAGAGGAAGCGGTCCCGGTGCTGGGAAGGGGACGGCGAACGCCGCCGGGAGGAGCGCCATTGCTCATCCACGGGCGAGCGAGGGCGGTCCCGAGGGGATGCACGGTGGGTAGGGGAACGGCGGTTGCGGTCCGATGAGCAGCGCTTCGTGCGCGCCGACGAGCGGCGGGACCGGCGGGCGGGAGGCCGAGAGACGAGCTGTTGGCGGAGGTCGGCCTCCCGACGCAACCCGTTCGGGGAGGAGCGGGGGGCATCCCGACGCTCGTCCTTGCCGCGCTTGGGCCGGCCGACATCATCCCCCTAGTCCGAGGCATGGCCGCTGGGGGCGAAGGGGGGGACAACGCCACAGCCAAAGAAGGGGAAGTAGCGGCGAGAGCGAGGGGAGGCGAGGATGTGTGGAGGCGGCGAGGGAGAGGAGCAGGAGCGGAAACCGGCTGGATCGGGAACCCTAGGGGCGGCCAAATGTGCAGCCTGGTTGGGCCCGCAGCCATTGTGAGCCACGGCCTGTTACCGCCCCAGCTTGCAATGGGCCACGCAGGCCGGCCCAGGGGGAGGCCCAGGAGCAATGGGCGGTCCAGCTCCAGCGTCGCGACCGAGTGGGGAGGCAGGGTTTCTCCCAGCACCGCCGCCGGCGCCGCGGCCGCGGCAGGGCTAGGAGGGCGTGGCCGGAGCAGGCCCCAAGAAGGATCGGGCGAACGGGGAAGGGGGACACCAAGGTGGAGATGAACGGACGAAAAGGAGAGGGGCGGTACATGACCGCAGTCACCGCCGGCCACGCCATGGCTGATGCCGCGACCGGACCCGAGGAAGGAGGAGCACCAGCACGCCAGGACAGACGCGCGGCACCGCGGTCGGCACGACCCGCGACCCCCAGCCCTGCGGCCGGCGTCGGCAGCGGCGACCTGAGCCCAAGGTCGCCCCTTGGCTCCTCGGCGACTAAGACCAGCTCAGCGGTCAGTGCCGGCGCCGGGCGGACGGGCGGCCGGCCGAACTCCCACCCCTAGGAGTACGGCCACCGGCACCGTCCGGCCGCCAGACACGAGCATGGGCAGGAGGGACACGGTCGCGCCACACGACCGGGCGACCTACCTCGATGTCGTCGGCCTCAGCAATGTCAGCCCAGATGAGCCGCGTGGAGGCAAAGGGCGATGGAGGGCACAGTGAGGAGGCGGGCGGCGAAGCCATGGCGAGGAGGTCGGGGGTGGGTAGGGGGGGGGCTGCCGACGGGGAGGACGGGGGTGGCAGGGCAGGGGGAGACGACGCGCCGGGCGAGTCGCCCCTGGGATCGCCCTCGCAGTCGCCAGCGCAGTTCGCCATTCGCTTGTGGGATCACAATTCGTCGAATTAATCATCCACCCTTCACGCAGTTTTAAGAAAATATTTGCGTACTTTAAAAAGTTTTTCATGTATTTTAAAAGATCTGCCCACCACACCTATCGACCTCATTTATTATTTCCATCGGCCTTGCCCCACAAGCATCTCTGCAAATTCAAATCAGCACCACGCACATGTTCGGGTGAACACTGCAACTCGCCGGAGGCTCATGTATAAGTAATTTTGTATTGAAATGTGTGATGTTATTAATTAAGTTACTTCTATTATGACTAGTC
This sequence comes from Triticum dicoccoides, assembly GCF_002162155.2. Taxonomy (NCBI): domain Eukaryota; kingdom Viridiplantae; phylum Streptophyta; class Magnoliopsida; order Poales; family Poaceae; genus Triticum; species Triticum dicoccoides. The sequence goes on along the minus strand of NC_041386.1, from coordinate 382,882,900 downwards.
TAATGCGAGGACACCTGCCCACGGCACCTCTGTATATCACAAAAATCTATCACGTATAGGAAAGAAAAACCTACAGTGCACCTATCCCAATGATCGGGCGCAGGGCTGTGACTCCGAGACTCATCTAGCTCAGCCTCTAAAACGCCCAACTCCCATTCATGGTGCTTTATTGCTGTTATTTATTTATGTTTTAAGTTTTTGGTACCTGACTACGTAGTGATAAACTCTTTTGTCCAACAATTTTTTTTGTCTTTTCTTAACTATGCCACGAATGGATATAAAATAAGCTTGCTGCAACAGAGTTTACACATGGCCTTCTCTCATGAAACTTGGACACTCTTATGTGTACGTGTCGATGAGTTCTTTGTGTTGAATATATGTGTACGTGTATATTGTGTCCTGGGTCCATTTTCTAGTCCAGCGGTATAGTTGAGGTTGTAGCCTTCCTCTGTACTCATATATATGTGTCTGATGCATCGATCAATGTGTTGTGTTTGCATGGCCTACACCTCATATTCCACATGGTATCGATCGCAAGTCAGTTGACCTAACCCTAGCTGCTACCACAACCGCGTGTCCTCCGCGCCGCCGCTACCCGTCGCCGTCGCAGCGCGCCCTCCGCGCCACTGCCACCGGTCGCCGCCGCCACCCGCCGCCGTTGCCGCCGCGCATCTCCCGTGCCGCCGCCACCGCCGCCGGTCGCCGCAGCATCCCGCTTCCGCACCCTCCTCCTCCTCCTCCTCCTAACCCCTTCCCACTCGCGCCAACCCCAACCCGAGCCGCCCCCAACCCAAGTCGCCCACCCCCAACCCGCGCCACCTTCACCTCATGCCGCGCCATGAGATCCTCCTCCTCGACCGTTTCCAACCCCTTCGCAGGTCCCGACGTCACCCTCGTTCGCGACCTCAACATTCATGAGCGCGTCCCGGTGGTGCTTGATCAATCCACCGCCTCCTACTCTGCTTGGAAGCAGTACTTCTCCTTGGTGTTTCACCAGTACTTACTGCACGGCCACGTCGATGGTACCGTGGAATCGAGCCTCATGATTCATGACGAAGAGTGGATGATCCTCGACGCCACCATCATCCGCTGGTTCTACCTCACCATCTCCAGCGATCTCTTCCACACTATGGTGGATGATGACGATGACGCCGTCTGGACCAAGCTCAATGGCCTCTTCATCGACAACAAGCTGCAGTGCAAGGTCCTCCTCCACGGCGAGTTTTACGGGTGCCAGAAGTTTGACTCGTCCATCAACGATTTTTGCATGCGCCTTGGCCATGGTTATCACTTCCTATTGCCACCAAAGGGGTTGGAACTGCTTGCTATGCCACTCACGCAATTCGTTGCCCTTATCCCTCAACTTCTGATCCGTGAGGCCAACAGTGTCACGCTACTCCTTGATAGTTTGCCTCTTCAGACTATATCTGTTCTGTATATCTTCAATGCTTGTCAGCATGGATTCCAAGAAAGACAAGTCCATGTCAACATCAATAGAATTGTCAGCCTCTTTGGCCCTCTGGAACAGCGGTGCCAAGATACGCCAGATTTGTTCATCAAAATCCGCACCCACTACGACAGATGAGCCAGGGGCTGGAAGCCCAGGTTGGGCAAGGACCAGCGCCAATTTGCTTGAAGATGGCTGAAGAACTGCAGCCAATGTGCCAAACGGGGGAAGAGGGCCCATAGTTTGAAGATGAGCGTTTTCTTCAGCTACCACCTCTGGCCCTGACACGCTACCAGGGATCTTCTCTCCTTCCTTTGGGGCTTCTTGGATGTCCCCGACAGTGTGTTCCTGGCCTTTCGTGACATCAATCTTGGCGGCCTCTTCGGCATCATCCTTGCTGATACTGGCCACTTCTTCCAACAACTTGGGTTCCTCGGCCAACGGAACTGCAGGTAGGATCAACAAGCAAAGGTAAAGAGGTACTGTAAATTGCTGAGTAGAGACTTGGGAGCAAACTAGTTCAAGCAATAAAGGACAAAGAGCAAGCAGATTACCCAGTGGTGTTTGCCGTGGAAGGGCATCTGTTTCCTTGGCAACATCAGTTGCCGGAGCGCGACCCATGTCCCCTTCCTCGGTGACCATAGCCTCCGCATGGGCCGATCCTTCAGTAGAGGCCCTTGCCGGGGATTTCTCTGCTTGAGCATTAGGTGGAGTGGACCCCTCCTGGTGGGCCTTGCTCTGATGGATCTCCTCCTCTTCCTTGGTAGGGGATGGGACACGTTCTTCCGCGTCTCTCCTGGTGGGAGAGACTTGCCCCATACCGTCGTGCCGGGGGCTGGGCTTGGGGCTTGGCATAGGATCATTTATGCTATCCCCCGCCAGACCCATGCCCGCCGAGGGCCCCAATGACACCACCTGCTTGGATCGTTTGGCCCGATGGATGTGGGGTTCTTCGTCTCTATTAAAGTCAACAAATAGGGATGGATCAACAAAATTATAAAGTACATGATCCTTCAGCAAGAAACGTCATTGTTCCCCTTACTCTGACTCAATGAGCATGGAGCCTAGTGCGTACCCCATAGGTGGCGGGGTCGCCCTACCCCTCTTCAGGGTCATAGGGACAAAGCTTCCCGGCAGCTTCGAGCTCTTCGGCGGAGCTGGGGGCTCCGACGGGGTTGAGCTGCGCGAGGAGACTGGACTCGGCTGGGGGCTGGGATGAACCCCCGTAACCGTTCATTGCATAGCAGGTGGAGTCCTGGCCTCGGAAAGGCGGGAAGAATGGTGACGCACCACATCCGGCTTGTCACTCTTGGAGGCGATCTTCTTCACCCTCTTGGTAGCGGACACAGGAATAGGGGCCGCTGCTCCCCGGCTCGCCTACCTGCAAGGACGCTGGTCTAGGTTTGGCTCTAGGGCTTGAGGGCCCATTGCAAGCCACTCCTCCTCAAGCTGCTCTACTTCCTCGGCCCACCTCCTTCTTGGGACTCTGCTGTCGCGGCATAAAGGGCTTCAGCCCCGACATGCTCAATCCCGGTAGCGTCCTCCGCAGCGTGCTCCTCGCTCCTCTCATAGGAAGATCCTTCGCCTTCAGCCTCCACTTCTTCTTCCTCCCCCTCTTCTCCAGGCCTTGCCTTCTCGGCAGCTTGGAGTGCTTTGTCATCTTCAATCCGCCTCCTGATGTATTCTGCCTCTGCCGTGGAGGTACGCTTGAACATGTTGCTTTCCACCCTGGAAGCCCTTTCTTCCAGGTTGGAAACCCATTCGATCTCTGCATCTAGCTCAGGCAGTTGCCATTCGGATTTGACTCCATAAGCATTGTAGTAAGGCATCCATTTCAGAATTTGGTCCCGAGCGAAGTTAATGTGCGGTGGGACGACCCTTGCAGGCAAACGGAATGGCCCGGGGCTGCCGAACAGTTGTTCGCACAACCAGCCATGGCCGTAGATCGACAGATTGTTGGCAAAGCCCGGGTACATATGCATTCTGTTAGCAGCATGCCCGTACTGCCAAGCGAGTCTGTCCCTCTTTCGCAGTGGTGCGACGCGGCGCAGAAGGAAGTCAGCCCCCACCTGTTCGATTGTTAGCCCGACAGCTTTAAGATGGGCGATCCTGTTCAGCACCGGGCGAAACCTGTCGTCAGTGAGGCCTAGCTTGACCCATTCGCTGCCGCGTATGACACATTCCGTCCGCGCCGCGCAAAACTCTGGGGCCCCCTCATCCCGAATCCAGCACCAGTCCGCCCTCCATTCCTCCCACCTGCTGCGCTGCTGACCAGGGAGTTAATCCCAATTATCCTTCTTGCCTTGGGGGATCCAACTTATGTTCCCCGAGCGGTGAGATCTGTCTTCAACTCGCAAAATGAAGAAATGCCTGAACAAATCCACGTTGGGGGTGACTCCAACGAAATACTCGCACAGATCGGCCAAGATCGCCATGCACGCCATTGCATTGGGCATGATATCCAAAAGGTGGAATCCGTACACCACTATCATGGCTTCAAAGAAATCAGAGAAGGGAGGGGAGAGGCCGCAGAGGAAGTACGCGTAGAAGAATCCGTATGAATTTGGTGGAACCTCGTCTCCCTCTGGCAAGACCAGGGCGCTCCGTGCCTCTTCGGAACCTCCCTCCCCCACATAGACACATACCTCACGATCAGGGCGTTGCTGTCCAAGCTCGACGTGAAGAAGACCACATCGTCTTGTCGCCTCCTGTCCAACTTCGCCGCTCTCTTCTTCTTCCCCTCCACTGCTGCATCCTTCGCACTGGCCGTCCGCTTCCCCCCTCGTGGCGGCAGCTTTCTTTCCCATCCTTCAGGATCACGGAAAGAGTGGGAGATCTAGCGGGGTGTTGGAGGCGAATGTGGGCGCGAGAGCGGTTGCTTGGCTTGAGGAAGAAGATGATGAAAGGAGGAATGGATGCGAATGAGCAGCGTCCCTTCACGTTGCCTCTTTTATGGGGAACGAACATGGGGGCTGGCTCTTCACTATTTTCCTCAGAAAAAGTTACCGTTTTACATAAGCACTACCCATTAACTGCTACAGTCCCACGCCCCACGACCTACGGTAATTACGCTGAGTGGACTGGTCATCATAACGACCACTGCATGCGTAGCACTTCCTCGACTCATGTCCATGCACTATTTTGGGCCTAACCCAACGCGCCCAGCGGCACATATGGCTCAGGCCCGGGGGCTTCTGTTGGGGTACACGAACAGGGGTTGTATCTTTCCCCTAACTTGTGAACGGATAGTAGGCCTCCGACCCGGCAGTCTGAGCTCGACAAAATAAGCAACTACACCGAACAATAAAATCAAGACCAAGCCAGAGAAGCAGCTCTTTGAAAGATCAAAAAGCAGATCAAGAAGACCAAGACAAACCAAGACAACAAGATATTACCTTGGGAAAGCCTCCCTTGCCAGGAAGGAGAGCCTGGACGGGTTGAGGCCGCCCCAAGGACAAGTCCAAGATTTCCCCAGCAGGCTTGCCGGGTCCGCCAAGGGCAAATCTCCCCGCCAAGGCATCACCGCTCCACCGCACTACGACGCAAATCGGCTATCAATGCGGTGTCGAACCCTCAAGGTTATCAAGTGCCTTCCACTAAGCACGTGGAAGCCATTTGGAAGGCAGATTACCTCCATATGACACCCGTCCAGAGGTGTGTCAAGTAGATAAGGAAAAGATGATTAAGTGGCATGGCAGTCTTGCTGAGCTGCATCCTCAGCATGACACCTAGTAGTGCATTTAATGCACTTTGTCCTAACTGTCAGAGTTAGGCATGATAGCACTATTAGCTATCTAATCACTAGATAAAGACTGTTTTGCCACTGTGGTCACCCCTTAAGCTATAAAAGGAGGTCCAAGACAGCAGAGTAAATGATTCAGACCCCTACATACTTGTACGCGCATAGCTGCTCCCCTTCCGATGCCACCTTGCCGGGCTAGAGCGCTGCACACTCTTTGGGTTCCTCCATGAAATCCACCAAAGCAGGAGTAGGGTTTTACGCCTCACGGCAGCCCGAACTTGGGTAAAAACCACCAACATCACCACCGTCGTGCTATCTCATGGCTTCCGCTCTTTGTGCAATGTGACCTTCCCCCTTGCCGAACCACAAGGGGCTGATGGCCCCATAGGTGATCGTGACCCACCACGACGATAACTATTCTTACTAAACCACAATTACTAACTAGCATGACTCTAATATTACCATCTTTATATATCAAAACAAATCAAGGAATCAAACTTCTCATATATTCAATGATCTTCATGAAAGTTTTTATTACATCCCTCTTGAATACGTTATCATATTTGGACTAAATTCATAACCCAAGCCAATTGCCATACTATTTATAAAGGCTCTCAATATAATATAAGTGAAGAATGAGAGTTCACCAATTTCTTCAAAATAAAACCACCATCGTGCTCTAAAAAGATATAAGTCAAGCACTAGAGCAGCTACCTAGCTCAAAAGATATAAGTGAAGCACATAGAGTATTCTAATAAATTCACGATTAATGTGTGCCCCTCTCAAAAGGTGTGTACACCAAGGATGATTGTGGAAAACAAAAAAATCAAAGAACCATATAATACAAGACGCTCCAAGCAAAACACATATCATGTGGTGAATAAAAATATAGCCTCAAGTAATTTACCGATGGATTATAGACAAAAGAGGGGATGCCATCCGGAGCATCCCCAAGATTAGATGCTTGGTTGTCCTTGAATATTACCTTGGGGTGTCTTGGGCATCCCCAAGCTTAGGCTCTTGCCAGTACTTATTCCATAGTCCATCAAAACATCACCCAAAACTTGAAAACTTCACAACACAAAACTCAACAGAAAACTCATGAGATCCGTTAGTGAAACAAAGGAAATAACCACTTTTAGGTACTGTTGTGAACTCATTCCAATTTTATATTCATGTTACATCTACTGTATTCTAAGTTCTCCATGGCTCAGACTCCACGATACTACCCATAGATTCATCAAAATAAGAAAACAACACAATGAAAACAGAATCTATCGAAAACAAAACAATCTGTAGTAATATGGACTTTTGCCAAACTTCTGTAACTCCAAAAATTCTGAACAATTAGGAAAACGTAGGAAATTTGTATATCAATCTTGTGTCAAAAATTCAGAATTTTATCACCCTCCAGTGAATTTTAACAATTATGCTACTGGACACAATATTTTCTATTTTTCAGGAAAATCAAATCAACTATCACCCAAATCATCCGAAAGGTCTTACTTGGCACAAACACTAACTAAAAGACTAAAACATAATCATAACAAAAGTATAATTGCATATTTATTGAAAAACAAAAGCAAAAACATAAAAATAAAATTGGGTTGCCTCCCAACAAGCGTCGTTGTATTACGCCCCTAGCTAGGCATATTGCATAGATCTAGGTATTGTCATCTTTGGTATTCAATCCATAAGTAGCCCTCATAATAGATTCATATGGAAACTTAATTTTCTTTCTTGGAAAGTGTTCCGTGCCCTTCCTTAGTGTAAATTGAAATCTAATGTTTCCTTACTTGATATCAATAATTGCACCAATCGTTCTAAGGAAAGTTCTACCAAGAATAATAGGGCACGTAGGATTGCAATCTATGTCAAGCACAATGAAATCTATGGGACATTAATTCTTCCCCTAGGTTTTTTAATAGTGGAATTCGCTAAGTGCAAATTTAAGGAACAATCATGAAGTTTGTGGAAACCTAGCACATCACATAAAGTCTTTGGAATAGTGGAAATGCTAGCACCCAAATCACACAAAGCATTGCACTCATAATCTTTAATATTAATCTTAATAGTAGGTTCCCATTCATCATAAAGCTTTCTAGGGATTGAACTTTCCAAATCAAGTTTTTCTTCAAAAGATTTCATCATAGCATCAACAATATGTTTAGTAAAAGCCTTATTTTGATTATAAGCATGAGGTGAATTAGGCATAGATTGTAACAAGGAAATACAATCAAGAAAAAAAATATCATAATTAAAGTCCTAGAAATCCAAAAGAGTGGGCTCATCACAAGTTAAAGTTTTGACCTCGCTAATCCCACTTTCATCAATTTTTGCACTAATATCTCCACCCTCCAAATTATTGGGACACCTTCTAGGTAAAGCTAAATCATCTCTAGGCCCTTCTTTATCAAGTTTTACATTAGCAAACAAAGATTCAATAGGAGTCACACCAATCACTTTAAGATCTTCATCAAGATTATCACAAAAACTAGAAGAACACACTTTTTCTAGCCATTCTCTGTTAGCACGCATCCTAGCGGTTCTCTCCCTAGTTTCATCAATAGAAATTTGAATAGATTCTAGACACTCGTTAATATCAAGCTTGGGTGGCATAGATCCGATCTTTAAAAAATCAATCTCATGAGAAATTCTATCGACGTTTCTAGCCAAATCATCAATCTTAAGCAATTTTTCTTCTACCATAGCATTGAAAATATTTTGGGAGTTCATAAAATCTTTAATATTATTCTCAAGATCAGAGGGTATCTTATTATAATTTCCATAAGAATTGTTGTAGGAATTATCATAATTATTAGAGGAATTGCTAGGAAACGGCCTAGGGTTGAAATAACCTCTATACGGTTGTTGCCAAAATTGTTCCTACCAACAAAATTCATATCCATATATTCATTATTATTCTCAATCAAAGTAGACAAAGGCATATCGTTAGGATCAATAGGAGCACTCTTGCTAGCAATCAATTCCATAAGTTCATCCATCTTTCCACTGAAAGTATTAATTTCTTCAATCGCATGCACTTTTTTACTAGTAGAAGATCTTTCAGTATGCCAATGAGAGTAATTCCATAATATCATCTAGGAATTTAATAGCTTCTCCTAATGTGATTTCCATAAAAGTACCACTTGCGGCAAAATCTAAAAGATTTCTAGATGCAAAATTTAATCTTGCATAATTTTTTTGTATGATCATCCATAAACTTAAACCATGCGTAGGGTAATTTGTTATCATTAAGTTAATCCTCTCCCAAGATTGTGCAACATGTTCATGATTGATACGTCTCCAACGTATCTATAATTTTTGATTGTTCCATGCTATTATATTATCAACCTTGGATGTTTTATATGAATTTATATACCATTTTATATTATTTTTGGGACTAACCTATTAACCTAGAGCCCAGTGCCAGTTTCTGTTTTTTCCTTGTTTTAGAGTATCGCGGAAAAGGAAAATCAAACGGAGTCCAATTGACCTGAAACTTCACGGAACTTATTTTTGGAAGGAAAGCAACCCAGGAGACTTGGAGTCCACGTAAGGGAAGCAACGAGGAAGCCATGAGGCAGGGGGGCGCGCCCTCCACCCTCGTGGGCCCCTCGTGGCTCCCCTGACGTACTTCTTCCGCCTATATATCTCCATATACCCTAAAACGATCAAGGAGCACAATAGATCGGGAGTTCCGCCGCCAGAAGCCTCCGTAGCCACCGAAAGCCAATCTAGACCCGTTCCGGCACCCTGCCGGAGGGGGAATCCCTCTCCGGTGGCCATCTTCATCATCCCGGTGCTCTCCATGACGAGGAGGGAGTAGTTCTCCCTCGGGGCTGAGGGTATGTACCAGTAGCTATGTGTTTGATCTCTCTCTCTCTCTCTCTCTCGTGTTCTTGAGGTGATATGATCTTGATGTATCGCGAGCTTTGCTATTATAGTTGGATCCTATGATGTTTCTTCCCCCCTCTACTCTCTTGTAATGGATTGAGTTTCCCCTTTGAAGTTATCTTATCAGATTGAGTCTTTAAATATTTGAGAACACTTGATGTATGTCTTGCCGTGCGTATCTGTGGTGACAATGGGATATCATGTGATTTACTTGATGTATGTTTTGGCGATCAACTTGCGGCTTCCGCCCATGAACTCATGCATAGGGGTTGGCATACGTTTTCGTCGTGATTCTTCGGTAGAAACTTTGGGGCACTCTTTGAGGTTCTATGTGTTGGTTGAATAGATGAATCTGAGATTGTGTGATGCATATGATATAATCATACCCACGGATACTTGAGGTGACATTGGAGTATCTAGGTGACATTAGGGTTTTGGTTGATTTGTGTCTTAAGGTGTTATTCTAGTACAAACTCTAGGGCTGTTTGTGACACTTATAGGAATAGCCCAACAGATTGATTGGAAAGAATAGCTTTGAGGTGGTTTCGTACCCTACCATAACCTCTTCATTTGTTCTCCGCTATTAGTGACTTTGGAGTGACACTTTGTTGCATGTTGAGGGATAGTTATATGATCCAATTATGTTATTATTGTTGAGAGGACTTGCACTAGTGAAATTATGAACCCTAGGCCTTGTTTCAACACATTGCAATACCGTTTACGCTCACTTTTATCATTCGTTACCTTGCTGTTTTTATACTTTCAGATTACAAAAACTATTATCTACTATCCATATACCACTTGTATCACCATCTCTTCGCCGAACTAGTGCACCTATACAATTTACCATTGTGTTGGGTGTGTTGGGGACACAAGAGAACCTTTGTTATTTGGTTGCAGGGTTGCTTGAGAGAGACCATCTTCATCCTACGCCTCCTACGGATTGATAAACCTAAGGTCATCCACTTGAGGGAAATTTGCTACTGTCCTACAAACCTCTGCACTTGGAGGCCCAACAGCGTCTACAAGAAGAAGGTTGTGTAGTAGACATCAATGATCAAGTTGCTTAAAATTAATTATATCATTCTTAAGGGAGATGATCTTAGCGGGAGGAAAATACTTGGAAATAAAAGTATCCTTATAGTTATTCCATGAATCAATGTTATTTTTAGGCAAGGATGAAAACCAAGTTTTAGCACGATCTCATAGTGAGAATGGAAATAACTTCAATTTAACAATATCATTATCCACATCTTTTTGTTTTTCATATCCCACAATTCAACGAAAGTATTAAGATGAGATGCATCATCTTCATTAGGACTACCAGAAAATTGTTCTTTCATAACAAGATTCAATAAAGTGGCATTAGTTTCATAAGATTCCGCACAAGTGGCGGGAGCAATTGGAGTACTAATAAAATCATTATTATTAGTGTTGGAAAAGTCAGACAACTTAGTATTTTCTTGAGACATCATGACAAAGCAAGCAATCTAGCACACAAGCAAACAAAAAGCAAACAGAAAGACAAACAGAAAGAAGGCAAATATTTTTGTGTTTTTCTATAAACGTTTTAGAAGCGAGGGAGAGGAAAACGAGAGGCAAGCGCCCAATAATGTTAATGCAAGAGGCGAGAGTTTATTATTGGTACTTGGTAGGCTTGATGTAGAACCTCCTCGGCAACAGTGCCAGAAATCCTTCCTGCTACTTATTGACCTTGCATTGGTTTTTCCCTTGAAGAGGAAAAATTGATGCAACAAAGTAGAGATAACTATTACCCTCAGTTAAGAACCAAGGTATCAATCCAGTAGGAGGAACACACAAGTCTCCAATGATTGTACCTACACAAACAAACAAGTACTTGCACCCGATGCGATAAAGGGGTTGTCAATCCCTTCACGGTTACTTGCTTGGATGAGATCTGATAGAGATAGTTATAAAAGATAAATACAAGTGCAAAATAAAGTAAAGGTAAATAAATTGCAGCAAGGTATTTTTGGGTATTTGGTTTTATAGATATGAAAATAATATGATAATAATAGACTAGGGGGCCATAGTTTTCACTAGAGGATTCTTTGTTAAAAGAAAGCATACGGTGGGTAAACAAATTACTATTGAGCAAGTGATAGAAAAGCACATAATTATGACGACATCTAAAGCAAAGATCATGGTTAGGAAATTTATAGTAGTGAACTCGCTAGGATAGCCACCCCTATCCCTCCCCGTGCCGCGTGCCACTCCGGCTGCAGCGGCCGCCCCGCGCTGCCGCCCAGCATGGGCTCGCTGCCTCTTCCGCTCTCCAGCACCTGCTCCGGACCGCGGGGCAGTCCCACGCCCTCCTCCCCTAGCCCCTTCGAGGTGCCAGACTCCCTGGATCTCGGGGCGCGCCATCCCCATATCTGGTTTCCGCGCCGCGCTTGCTTCTGAGGGGTGAATGCTCTGCAGCCATCACTCCAGTCGATCCGGCGGATCCTAGCTCGCGCCCTACTCGACGCCTACAGTCCATTGATACGTCTACCCAACGTATCTATAATTTTTGATTGTTCCATGCTATTATATTATCTGTTCTGGATGTTTAATGGGATTTAATATACCTTTTCATATTATTTTTGGGACTAACCTATTAACCAAAGGCCCAGTGCAAATTTCTGTTTTTTTGCCTATTTCAGTGTTTCACAGAAAAGGAATATCAAATGAAATCCAAACGGAATGAAACCTTCAGGAGAGTTATTTTTGGAACAAATGTGATCCAGGAGACTTGGAGTGGACGTCAAGAAAGAAGCAAGGAGGCCACGAGGCAGGAGGGCGCGCCCAGGGGGGTAGGCGCACCCCCACCCTCGTGGGCGCCTCACAGCTCCACCGACATATTTGTTCCTCCTATATATATATATATATATATATATATATATATATATATATATCCATATACCCCGAAAACATCCAGGAGCACCACGAAACCCTATTTCCACCGCCGCAACCTTCTGTACCCGTGAGATCCCATCTCGGGGCCTTTTCCGGCACTCCGCGGGAGGGGGAATCGATCACAGAGGGCTTCTACATCAACACCATAGCCTCTCCGATGATGTGTGAGTAGTTTACCATAGACCTTCAGGTCCATAGTTATTAGCAAGATGGCTTCTTCTCTCTCTTTGGATCTCAATACAAAGTTCTCCTTGATTCTCTTGGAGATTTATTCGATGTAATTCTTTTTGCGGCATGTTTGTCGAGATCTGATGAATTGTGGGTTTATGATCAAGATTATCTATGAACAATATTTGATTCTTCTCTGAATTATTTTATGCATGATTTAATATCTTTGCAAGTCTCTTCGAATTACCAGTTTGGTTTGGCCTACTAGATTGATCTTTCTTGCAATGGGAGAAGTGCTTAGCTTTGGGTTCAATCTTGCGGTGTCCTTTCCTAGTGACAGCGGGGGCAGCAAGGCACGTATTGTATTGTTGCCATCGAGGATAAAAATATGGGGTTTATATCATATTTCTTGAGTTTATCCCTCTACATCATGTCATCTTGCCTAATGCGTTACTATGTTGTTATGAACTTAATACTCTAGATGCATGCTGGATAGCGGTCGATGTTTGGAGTAATAGTAGTAGATGCAGAATCGTTTCTGTCTACTTGTCGCGGATGTGATGCCTATATACATGATCATGCCTAGATATTCTCATAACTATGCTCTTTTATATCAATTGCTCGACAGTAATTTGTTCACCCACTGTAGAATTTGCTATCTTGAGAGAAGCCACTAGTGAAACCTATGGCCCCCGGGTCCATCTTCCATCATATTATTTTCCTATCAACATGCTATTTCTATTAAGCAATCTTTATTTTCCAATCTATACAAAAAATACCAAAAATATTTATCTTATTATCTCTATCAGATCTCAGTTTTGTAAGTGACCGTGAAGGGATTGACAACCCCTTTATCGCGTTGGTTGCGAGGTTCTTGTTTGTTTGTGAAGGTACTAGGCGACTTGCGTGTAGTCTCCTACTAGATTGATACCTTGGTTCTAAAAAACTAAGGGAAATACTTATGCTACTTTGTTGCATCACCCTTTCCTCTTCAAGGGAAAACCAACGCATGCTCAAGAGGTAGCAAGAAGGATTTCTGGCGCCGTTGGCGGGGAGGTTGCACCAAGTCAACTCAAGACATACCAAGTACCCATCACAAACTCTTATCCCTTGCATGACATTATTTGCCATTTGCCTCTCGTTTCCCTCTCCCCCACTTCTAAAACGATTTTCGAAAACCTTTGCCTTTTCTTTGCCTTCTTCCTGTATGTATCTGTGTTTGTGTTTCCATGTGCCTTCCATTTGCTTGCATCTTTGCTTGCTAAAAATCTATTGATATGGATCCACTTAAAGTGTTCTACTTGGATCATCTTCAATCCTTATCCCGGGCTTGGATGGCAGTTAGGAGGGCTTTTTTGCGTTCACGGAGGTATCTCCCAAGGTTCGCATCCCATCCCTTCATAAATTGGTGGGCGAGCTTGGCGCAAAGCTGCCACGAGTCTACGACGGACATAGAGCGGTGTGGAGATGAACACACGGTGATCCACTTAGACGCAACCGCCTCGAGGAAACCTACCTGGTTGAGCCAGAAGATCTCAAACCGAAATCGTGGCGGTACCGGGGGCGTTCGTCGACGGTGGAGAGGAGAGGCACGTGGTCAGAACCGATCCAGGTGATCGCCCGAAGAGATGCCAAGGGGAACCTAAGCTCCAATTCTGGGGAAACTAGGACGTGATCCAGGACGGATCGCGTCGGGTCAACCTGCCAGTTGGTCCTGGTGAACCTCGCACCCGTCCGCTCAAGCTCGTGGAGGCCGAGCTCCGTGATGTAATCATTGAACATCTGTATCCGAGGAAGGTTGATCCAAGCATTGTTCTTCTCATCCGGAAAGCGGATGAGGTTAAAGTAGCCTCCCACAATGACAGGGAGGAGGGAAGCGGAGATCTTATGTTGCGGCTCAGCGAGGAAGACCGGGGAGCGACGGTGGTCCGCCGGACCATAGACGATCACGACCTCTCATTTGAAGTTGAGCGCCCATTCAAAGATCTCCATACTAACAAAAAATTTGCCTCGATCCATCCCGCCCACCTCAAAGGTGGCATCCTTCATACCTAAAAGGATGCCACCCGAGTGCCCAGTGGTCCCACTAGAAGGGATCGAATGATAGGCGAATAGGTGAGGGCTAAGACTGTCGAGCTCGGGAAGGGTGAACTCCGTATGCATGGTTTCTTGGATGGCAATGATGTCAATGTGCTCGTCACGGATATACTCGATGAGTTGGCGGCGACGGCCGTCATGGCCAAAGCCACGGATGTTCCAGAAGAGGACTCACATTTAAACTGCCATCGGGGGGCTGCTTGACCCCTGGACATGGGAAGCGCTCTGCGCCCGGAGGGCCGCAGTGCAAGAGCGAGTGTGCCCACGGATCACCTCACCAGGCACCGCCGGAACCACTGCCGTGGAAGGGGTGGCGGCTGGTTCCGGGGGTTGGCGGCGGAGGCGCGCCCGTGTTTCTTCAAGTTTGCCATCTAAGATCTCACAGGCCTGAATGGCCACGATCTGCTCTAAGGGGGGTCCAACTTCCCCCTGAAGATGATGGCCGAGTCAGTGGCCACCCTGGCGAGGTGGCCAAGGGAAACGGCCTCAATCGCGGAAAAGGAACAACCGGAAGAACTGGGGGGGGGGATGGAATCCGCACCTAGCTCGAGGTTCCTGGCCGCCGCCCGAAGCTCAGCATGCTCGGGGACGGATGGGGACGGGGAGTCCGTCGGACGGGCCGCATCGAGGCGGGCACTGCGGTGGGAGGCAGTCACCGGCATCTAAGTGGAGCGGGGCCGCCGGGCGTACGCCACCGTCCATGTGGGTGCGCAGTGATAGGGGTGGTCACGACATCGGGCACCCCCACAACCAGTGGTCCTGGAGAGGCAAGTG
>NC_041386.1:382865020-382867594 GCF_002162155.2 Triticum dicoccoides | reverse complement strand
GGGGGGGGGGACAGGCGGAGTCGCGGCGAGCGGGCTCCCGCCGTCGCCACCCCTGGGAGCTGAGGGAATCTGTCCAGGGGGGGCGAAGGAGGCGGGCTCAGAGTAGTCGGAATCTAGGCGGAGTCGGCGAACGGGGAGCGGGGCGACGAGGGCGAGAGAACGAGCAGGCCCACACTAGAGATGTCACTGGTCGCCGCCGACAAAGCAGGAGAGGCCGGAGGAGGGGCAGCCAGCCGAAAAGCAGCCTCGAGGGCGGATGCCGTCTCCTGGGTGCTCCCGGCCCTAGAACCACCACGACCCGGAGGTGAGTTGGATGGCTCCCGGGACGGGGAGCGGGAGTGCTCCGACATGTCGTCATCGTCCTCTGGGTCGTCGTGGCGAGAGGGGCAAGGGCGCCGGTGGTGGAAGTCGTCGGCATCACCCGGCCCACCCCCCTGGTGGCCATCATCGGAGAAGTGGGGGCGGCCGACATGGTTCGGTGGCTCGGGGCAGATCCTGAGGTCAAAGCCCTCGTCGTTGAAGAACACACGGACTGTGGCGCGGAGCTTGGAGGAGTCCAGGGATTTCACCTTCACCTGGATCTCCTCCTCCTTGCAAAGAGAGAGCTCGTCAACCACCACCACCTTGTCGAGGATCATGGACATACTGCGGATGACCCGCTCAGACCGGGCAACATCGGGCAAGCCGGTGATGAGGACCCAAGCCATGTCCAGAACCGCCATCGCCTTGGGATCCCACTTCGGCTCGGAGATGGCCACCACCAACTAGTTGAGAACCAAGGTGATGTTGCCGCTGCAAGTGTAGTACCCCATGCTGATGCCGTCTGGGAAAACCACTGTGAAGGAGTTGGCAGAAGTGGGGGCCACCTGCCAGTCCCGCTTGCACCTACACAGGTGGTTGAGCTCGGCCTCGATCATCACGGTGGAGGCGACACCCTCGCCCATGACGGAGACAATCGCCAGGAGTGAGGGGGAGGGCGGAGGAGCGTCTGGCACCTCGACATGGAAGAAGCCCATGCCCTCGATGCCATGGCCGTACATCATGATCTCCTCGGTCACCGACCGGTCTAGGCTAAGAACCACAGGGTGGACGGAGTCCTTGCAGAGGTAGCACATTGGTGGGTTGGGGCATGCCACCTGGAAGTGACCGGTGAGCCCACAATTGAAGCACGACGGAGTGTCACGCGGGGCACCGGTGTCCGTAGGAGGGGCCGGCACGGTGGATGAGGCAGGGACGGGAGGGCGAGCTGGCCCCTTCTTCTTCTTCTTCTTAGCCCCTTAGCGGCCACGGTTGCCATTGCCACCGATAGCCGAAGGGAAGGATGGCTGATTTTGAGGAGGTTTGTACCAGCGCGGGGCTTGAGAGTTGCCAGACTGCTACTGCTGGAGTCTTGGAGGGGAGAGGAAGCGGTCCCGGTGCTGGGAAAGGGACGGCGAACGCCGCCGGGAGGAGCGCCATTGCTCATCCACGGGCGAGCGAGGGCGGTCCCGAGGGGATGCACGGCGGGTAGGGGAGTGGCGGTTGCGGTCCGATGAGCAGCGCTTCGCGCGCGCCGACGAGCGGCGGGACCGGTGGGCGGGAGGCTGAGAGACGAGCTGTTGGCGGAGGTCGGCCTCCCGGCGCAACCCGTTCGGGGAGGAGCGGGGGGCATCCCGACGCTCGTCCTGGCCACGCTTGGGCCGGCCGACATCATCCCCCCAGTCCGAGGCATGGCCGCTGGGGGCGAAGGGGGGGACGACGCCAGAGCCAGAGAAGGGGAAGTAGCGGCGAGAGCGAGGGGAGGCGAGGATGTGTCGAGGCGGCGAGGGAGAGGAGCAGGAGCGGAAACCGACTGGATCGGGAACCCTAGGGGCGGCCAAATGTGCAGCCTGGTTGGGCCCGAAGCCATTGTGAGCCACGGCCTGTTACCGCCCCAGCCCGCAATGGGCCACGCAGGCCGGCCCAGGGGGAGGCCCAGGAGCAATGGGCGGTCTAGCTCCAGCATCGCGACCGAGCGGGGAGGCAGGGTTTCTCCCAGCGCCGCCGCCGGCGCCGCGGCCGCGGCAGGGCTAGGAGGGCGCGGCCGGAGCAGGCCCCAAGAAGGATCGGGCGAACGGGGAAGGGGGACACCAAGGTGGAGATGAACGGACGAAAAGGCGAGGGGCGGTACATGACCGCAGTCACCGCCGGCCACGCCATGGCCGATGCCGCGACCGGACCCGAGGAAGGAGGAGCACCAGCACGCCAGGACAGACGCGCGGCACCACGGTCGGCGCGGCCCGCGACCCCCGGCCCTGCGGCCGGCGTCGGCAGCGGCGACCTGAGCCCAAGGTCGCCCCTTGGCTCCTCGGCGACTAAGACCAGCTCAGCGGTCAGTGCCGGCGCCGGGCGGATGGGCGGCCGGCCGAACTCCCACCCCTAGGAGTAGGGCCACCGGCACCGTCCGGCCGCCAGACACGAGCATGGGCAGGAGGGACACGGTCGCGGTACACGACCGGGCGACCAACCTCGATGTCTTCGGCCTCAGCAATGTCAGCCCAGATGAGCCGCGTGGAGGCAGAGGGCGATGGAGGGCACAGTTAGGAGGCGGGCGGC
>NC_041386.1:382863514-382864536 GCF_002162155.2 Triticum dicoccoides | reverse complement strand
GTCACCCCTGGGATCGCCCTCGCAGTCGCCAGCGCAGTTCGCCATTCGCTTGTGGGATCACAATTCGTCGAATTAATCATCCACCCTTCACGCATTTTTAAGAAAATATTTGCATACTTTAAAAAGTTCTTCATGTATTTTAAAAGATCTGTCCACCACACCTATCTACCTCATTTATTATTTCCATCGGCCTTGCCCCACGAGCATCTCTGCAAATTCAAATCAGCACCACGCACATGTTCGGGCGAACACTGCAACTCGCCGGAGGCTCATGTATAAGTAATTTTGTATTGAAATGTGTGATGTTATTAATTAAGTTACTTCTATTATGACTAGTCTAATGCGAGGACACCTGCCCACGGCACCTCTGTATATCACAAAAATCTATCACGTATAGGAAAGAAAAACCTACAGCGCACCTATCCCAATGACCGGGCGCTGGGCTGTGATTCCGAGACTCATCTAGCTCAGCCTCTAAAACGCCCAAATCCCATTCAAGGTGCTTTATTGCTGTTATTTATTTATGTTTTAAGTTTTTGGTACCTGACTACGTAGTGATAAACTCTTTTGTCCAACAATTTTTTTGTCTTTTCTTAACTATGCCGCGAATGGATATAAAATAAGCTTGCTGCAACAGAGTTTACACATGGCCTTCTCTCGTGAAACTTGGACACTCTTATGTGTACGTGTCGATGAGTTCTTTGTGTTGAATATATGTGTATGTGTATATTGTGTCCTGGGTTCATTTTCTAGTCCAGCGGTATTGTTGAGGTTGTAGCCTTCCTCTGTATTCATATATATGTGTCTGATGCATCGATCAATGTGTTGTGTTTGCATGGCCTACACCTCATATTCCACATGGTATCTATCGCAAGTCAGTTGACCTAACCCTAGCTGCTGCCACCGCCGCGCGTCCTCCGCGCCGCCGCTACCCGTCGCCATCGCCGCGCGCCCTCCGCGCCACTGCCACCGGTCGCCGCCGCCACCCGCCGCCGTTGCCGCCGCGCATCTCCCGTGCCGCC
>NC_041386.1:382830732-382862980 GCF_002162155.2 Triticum dicoccoides | reverse complement strand
TAACCCCTTCCCACTCGCGCCAACCCCAACCCGAGCCGCCCCCAACCCAAGCCGCCCACCCCCAACCCGCGCCACCTTCACCTCACGCCGCGCCATGAGATCCTCCTCCTCCACCGTTTCCAACCCCTTCGCAGGTCCCGACGCCATCCTCGTTCGCGACCTCAACATTCATGGGCGCGTCCCGGTGGTGCTTGATCAATCCACCGCCTCCTACTCTGCTTGGAAGCAGTACTTCTCCTTGGTGTTTCGCGAGTACTTACTACACGGCCACGTCGATGGTACCATGGAATCGAGCCTCATGATTCATGACGAGGAGTGGATGATCCTTGACGCCACCATCATCCGCTGGTTCTACCTCACCATCTCCAGCGATCTCTTCCACACTATGGTGGATGATGACGACGGTGCTGTCTCGACCAAGCTCAATGGCCTCTTCATCGACAACAAGCTGCAGTGCAAGGTCCTCCTCCACGGCGAGTTTTACAGGTGCCAGCAGTTTGACTCGTCCATCAACGATTTTTGCATGCACCTTGGCCATGGTTATCACTTCCTATTGCCACCGAAGGGATTGGAACTGCTTGCTATGCCACTCACGCAATTCGTTGCCCTTATCCCTCAACTTCTGATCCGTGAGGCCAACAGTGTCACGCTACTCCTTGATAGTTTGCCTCTTCAGACTATATCTGTTCTGTATATCTTTAATGCTTGTCACCATGGATTCCAAGAAAGACAAGTCCATGTCAACATCAATAGAATTGTCAGCCTCTTTGGCCCTCTGGAACAGCGGTGCCAAGATACGCCAGATTTGTTCATCAAAATCTCCACCCACTACGACAGATGAGCCAGGGGCTGGAAGCCCAGGTTGGGCAAGGACCAGCGCCAATTTGCTTGAAGATGGCTGAAGAACTGCAGCCAATGTGCCAAACGGGGGAAGAGGGCCCATAGTTTGAAGATGAGCGTTTTCTTCAACTACCACCTCTGGCCCTGACACGCTACCAGGGATCTTCTCTGCTTCCTTTGGGGCTTCTTGGATGTCCCCGGCAGTGTGTTCCTGGCCTTTCGCGACATCAATCTTGGCGGCCTCTTCGGCATCATCCTTGCTGATACTGGCCACTCTTCCAACAACTCGGGTTCCTCGGCCAACGGAACTGCAGGTAGGATCAACAAGCAAAGGTAAAGAGATACTGTAAATTGCTGAGCAGAGACTTGGGAGCAAACTAGTTCAAGCAATAAAGGACAAAGAGCAAGCAGATTACCCGGTGGTGTTTGCCGTGGAAGGGCATCTGTTTCCTTGGCAACATCAGTTGCCGGAGCGCGACCCATGTCCCCTTCCTCGGTGACCATAGCCTCCGCATGGGCCGATCCTTCAGTAGAGGCCCTTGCCGGGGATTTCTCTGCTTGAGCATTAGGTGGAGTGGACCCCTCCTGGTGGGCCTTGCTCTGATGGATCTCCTCCTCTTCCTTGGTAGGGGATGGGACACGTTCTTCCGCGTCTCTCCTGGTGGGAGAGACTTGCCCCATACCGTCGTGCCGGGGGCTGGGCTTGGGGCTTGGCACAGGATCATTTATGCTATCCCCCACCAGACCCGTGCCCGCCGAGGGTCCCAATGACACCACCTACTTGGATCGTTTGGCCCGATGGATGAGGGGTTCTTCGTCTCTATTAAAGTCAACAAATAGGGATGGATCAACAAAATTATGAAGTACATGATCCTTCAGCAAGAAACGTCATTGTTCCCCTTACTCTGACTCAATGAGCATGGAGCCTAGTGCGTACCCCATAGGTGGCGGGGTCGCCCTACCCCTCTTCAGGGTCGTAGGGAGAAAGCTTCCCGGCAGCTTCGAGCTCTTCGGCGGAGCTGGGGGCTCCGACGGGGTTGAGCTGCGCGAGGAGACCGGACTCGGCTGGGGGCTGGGATGAACCCCCGTAACCGCTCATCGCATAGCGGGTGGAGTCCTGGCCTCGGAAAGGCAGGAAGAATGGTGACGCACCACATCCGGCTTGTCACTCTTGGAGGCGATCTTCTTCACCCTCTTGGTAGCGGACACAGGAATAGGGGCCACTGCTCCCCGGCTCGCCTGCCTGCAAGGACGCTGGTCTAGGTTTGGCTCTAGGGCTTGAGGGCCCATTGCAAGCCACTCCTCCTCAAGCTGCTCTACTTCCTCGGCCCACCTCCTTCTTGGGACTCTGCTGTCGCGGCATAAAGGGCTTCAGCCCCGACATGCTCAATCCCGGTAGCCTCCTCCACGGCGTGCTCCTCGCTCCTCTCATAGGAAGAGCCTTCGCTTTCAGCCTCCACTTCTTCTTCCTCCCCCTCTTCTCCAGGCCTTGCCTTCTCGGCAGCTTGGAGTGCTTTGTCCTCTTCAATCCGCCTCCTGATGTATTCTGCCTCTGCCGTGGAGGTACGCTTGAACATGTTGCTTTCCACCCTGGAAGCCCTTTCTTCCAGGTTGGAAACCCATTCGATCTCTGCATCTAGCTCATGCAGTTGCCAATCGGCTTTGACTCCATAAGCGTTGTAGTAAGGCATCCATTTCAGAATTTGGTCCCGAGCGAAGTTAATGTGCGGTGGGACGACCCTTGCAGGCAAACGGAATGGCCCGGGGCTGCCGAACAGTTGTTCGCACAACCAGCCATGGCCTTAGATCGACAGATTGTTGGCAAAGCCCGGGTACATATGGATTCTATTAGCAGCATGCCCGTACTGCCAAGCGAGTCTGTCCCTCTTTCGCAGTGGTGCGACGCGGCGCAGAAGGAAGTCAGCCCCCACCTATTCGATTGTTAGCCCGACAGCTTTAAGATGGGCGATCCTGTTCAGCACCGGGCGAAACCTGTCGTCAGTGAGGCCTAGCTTGAACTATTCGCTGTCGCGTATGACACATTCCGTCCGCGCCGCGCAAAACTCTGGGGCCCCCTCATCCCGAATCCAGCACCAGTCCGCCCTCCATTCCTCCCACCTGCTGCGCTGCTGACCAGGGAGGTAATCCCAATTATCCTTATTGCCTTGGGGGATCCAACTTATGTTCCCCGAGCGGTGAGATCTGTCTTCAACTCGCAAAATGAAGAAATGCCTGTACAAATCCACGTTGGGGGTGACTCCAACGAAATACTTGCACAGATCGGCCAAGATCGCCATGCACGCCATTGCATTGGGCATGATATCCAAAAGGTGGAATCCGTACACCACTATCATGGCTTCGAAGAAATCAGAGAAGGGAGGGGAGAGGCCGTAGAGGAAGTACGCGTAGAAGAATCCGTACGAATTCGGTGGAACCTCGTCTCCCTCTGGCAAGACCAGGGCGCTCCGTGCCTCTTCGGAACCTCCCTCCCCCACATAGACGCATACCTCACGATCAGGGCGTTGCTGTCCAAGCTCGACGTGAAGAAGACCACATCGTCTTGTCGCCTCGTGTCCAACTTCGCCGTTCTCTTCTTCTTCCCCTCCGCTGCTGCATCCTTCGCACTGGCCGTCCCCTTCCCCCCTCGTGGCGGCGGCTTTCTTTCCCATCCTTCAGGATCACGGAAAGAGTGGGAGATCTAGCGGGGTGTTGGAGGCGAATGTGGGCGCGAGAGCGGTTGCTTGGCTTGAGGAAGAAGATGATGAAAGGAGGAATGGATGCGAATGAGCAGCGTCCCTTCACGTTGCCTCTTTTATGGGGAACGAACATGGGGGCTGGCTCTTCACTATTTTCCTCAGAAAAAGTTACCGTTTTACATAAGCACTACCCATTAACTGCTACAGTCCCACGCCCCACGACCTACGGTAATTACGCTGAGTGGACTGGTCATCATAACGACCACTGCATGCGTAGCACTTCCTCGACTCATGTCCATGCACTATTTTGGGCCTAACCCAACGCGCCCAGCGGCACATATGGCTCAGGCCCGGGGGCTTCTGTTGGGGTACACGAACAGGGGTTGTATCTTTCCCCTGACTTGTGAACGGATAGTAGGCCTCCGACCCGGCAGTCTGAGCTCGACAAAATAAGCAACTACACCGAACAATAAAATCAAGACCAAGCCAGAGAAGCAACTCTTTGAAAGATCAAAAAGTGGATCAAGAAGACCAAGACAAACCAAGACAACAAGATATTACCTTGGGAAAGCCTCCCTTGCCAGGAAGGAGAGCCTGGACGGGTTGAGGCCGCCCCAAGGACAAGTCCAAGATTTCCCCAGCAGGCTTGCCGGGTCCGCCAAGGGCAAATCTCCCCGCCAAGGCACCACCGCTCCACCGCACTACGACGCAAATCGGCTATCAATGCGGTGTCGAACCCTCAAGGTTATCAAGTGCCTTCCACTGAGCACGTGGAAGCCATTTGGAAGGCAGATTACCTCCATATGACACCCGTCGAGAGGTGTGTCAAGTAGATAAGGAAAAGATGATTAAGTGGCATGGCAGTCTTGCTGAGCTGCATCCTCAGCATGACACCTAGTAGTGCATTTAATGCACTTTGTCCTAACTGTCAGAGTTAGGCATGATAGCACTATTAGCTATCTAATCACCAGATAAAGACTGTTTTGCCACTGTGGTCACCCCTTAAGCTATAAAAGGAGGTCCAAGACAGTAGAGTAAATGATTCAGACCCCTACATACTTGTACAGGCATAGCTGCTCCCCTTCCGATGCCACCTTGCTGGGCTAGAGCGCTGCACACTCTTTGGGTTCCTCCATGAAATCCACCAAAGCAGGAGTAGGGTTTTACGCCTCACGGCAGCCCGAACTTGGGTAAAAACCACCAACATCACCACCGTCGTGCTATCTCATGGCTTCCGCTCTTTGTGCAATGTGACCTTCCCCCTTGCCGAACCACAAGGGGCTGATGGCCCCATAGGTGATCGTGACCCACCACGACGATAACTATTCTTACTAAACCACAATTACTAACTAGCATGACTCTAATATTACCATCTTTATATCTCAAAACAAATCAAGGAATCAAACTTCTCATATATTCAATGATCTTCATGAAAGTTTTTATTACATCCCTCTTGAATACGTTATCATATTTGGACTAAATTCATAACCCAAGCCAATTGCCATACTATTTATAAAGGCTCTCAATATAATATAAGTGAAGAATGAGAGTTCACCAATTTCTTCAAAATAAAACCACCATCGTGCTCTAAAAAGATATAAGTCAAGCACTAGAGCAGCTACCTAGCTCAAAAGATATAAGTGAAGCACATAGAGTATTCTAATAAATTCACGATTAATGTGTGCCCCTCTCAAAAGGTGTGTACACCAAGGATGATTGTGGAAAACAAAAAAAATCAAAGAAACATATAATACAAGACGCTCCAAGCAAAACACATATCATGTGGTGAATAAAAATATAGCCTCAAGTAATTTACCGATGGATTATAGACAAAAGAGGGGATGCCATCCGGAGCATCCCCAAGATTAGATGCTTGGTTGTCCTTGAATATTACCTTGGGGTGTCTTGGGCATCCCCAAGCTTAGGCTCTTGCCAGTACTTATTCCATAGTCCATCAAAACATCACCCAAAACTTGAAAACTTCACAACACAAAACTCAACAGAAAACTCATGAGATCCGTTAGTGAAACAAAGGAAATAACCACTTTTAGGTACTGTTGTGAACTCATTCCAATTTTATATTCATGTTACATCTACTGTATTCTAAGTTCTCCATGGCTCAGACTCCACGATACTACCCATAGATTCATCAAAATAAGAAAACAACACAATGAAAACAGAATCTATCGAAAACAAAACAATCTGTAGTAATATGGACTTTTGCCAAACTTCTGTAACTCCAAAAATTCTGAACAATTAGGAAAACGTAGGAAATTTGTATATCAATCTTGTGTCAAAAATTCAGAATTTTATCACCCTCCAGTGAATTTTAACAATTATGCTACTGGACACAATATTTTCTATTTTTCAGGAAAATCAAATCAACTATCACCCAAATCATCCGAAAGGTCTTACTTGGCACAAACACTAACTAAAAGACTAAAACATAATCATAACAAAAGTATAATTGCATATTTATTGAAAAACAAAAGCAAAAACATAAAAATAAAATTGGGTTGCCTCCCAACAAGCGTCGTTGTATTATGCCCCTAGCTAGGCATATTGCATAGATCTAGGTATTGTCATCTTTGGTATTCAATCCATAAGTAGCCCTCATAATAGATTCATATGGAAACTTAATTTTCTTTCTTGGAAAGTGTTCCGTGCCCTTCCTTAGTGTAAATTGAAATCTAATGTTTCCTTACTTGATATCAATAATTGCACCAATCGTTCTAAGGAAAGTTCTACCAAGAATAATAGGGCACGTAGGATTGCAATCTATGTCAAGCACAATGAAATCTATGGGACATTAATTCTTCCCCTAGGTTTTTTAATAGTGGAATTCGCTAAGTGCAAATTTAAGGAACAATCATGAAGTTTGTGGAAACCTAGCACATCACATAAAGTCTTTGGAATAGTGGAAATGCTAGCACCCAAATCACACAAAGCATTGCACTCATAATCTTTAATATTAATCTTAATAGTAGGTTCCCATTCATCATAAAGCTTTCTAGGGATTGAACTTTCCAAATCAAGTTTTTCTTCAAAAGATTTCATCATAGCATCAACAATATGTTTAGTAAAAGCCTTATTTTGATTATAAGCATGAGGTGAATTAGGCATAGATTGTAACAAGGAAATACAATCAAGAAAAGAAAAAAAATATCATAATTAAAGTCCTAGAAATCAAAAAGAGTGGGCTCATCACAAGTTAAAGTTTTGACCTCGCTAATCCCACTTTCATCAATTTTTGCACTAATATCTCCACCCTCCAAATTATTGGGACACCTTCTAGGTAAAGCTAAATCATCTCTAGGCCCTTCTTTATCAAGTTTTACATTAGCAAACAAAGATTCAATAGGAGTCACACCAATCACTTTAAGATCTTCATCAAGATTATCACAAAAACTAGAAGAACACACTTTTTCTAGCCATTCTCTGTTAGCACGCATCCTAGCGGTTCTCTCCCTAGTTTCATCAATAGAAATTTGAATAGATTCTAGACACTCATTAATATCAAGCTTGGGTGGCATAGATCCGATCTTTAAAAAATCAATCTCATGAGAAATTCTATCGACGTTTCTAGCCAAATCATCAATCTTAAGCAATTTTTCTTCTACCATAGCATTGAAAATATTTTGGGAGTTCATAAAATCTTTAATATTATTCTCAAGATCAGAGGGTATCTTATTATAATTTCCATAAGAATTGTTGTAGGAATTATCATAATTATTAGAGGAATTGCTAGGAAACGGCCTAGGGTTGAAATAACCTCTATACGGTTGTTGCCAAAATTGTTCCTACCAACAAAATTCATATCCATATATTCATTATTATTCTCAATCAAAGTAGACAAAGGCATATCGTTAGGATCAATAGGATCACTCTTGCTAGCAATCAATTCCATAAGTTCATCCATCTTTCCACTGAAAGTATTAATTTCTTCAATCGCATGCACTTTTTTACTAGTAGAAGATCTTTCAGTATGCCAATGAGAGTAATTCCATAATATCATCTAGGAATTTAATAGCTTCTCCTAATGTGATTTCCATAAAAGTACCACTCGCGGCAAAATCTAAAAGATTTCTAGATGCAAAATTCAATCTTGCATAATTTTTTTGTATGATCATCCATAAACTTAAACCATGCGTAGGGTAATTTGTTATCATTAAGTTAATCCTCTCCTAAGATTGTGCAACATGTTCATGATTGATACGTCTCCAACGTTTCTATAATTTTTGATTGTTCCATGCTATTATATTATCAACCTTGGATGTTATATGCATTTATATGCCATTTTATATTATTTTTGGCACTAACCTATTAACCTAGAGCCCAGTGCCAGTTTCTGTTTTTTCCTTGTTTTAGAGTATCGCGGAAAAGGAAAATCAAACGGAGTCCAATTGACCTGAAACTTCACGGAACTTATTTTTGGAAGGAAAGCAACCCAGGAGACTTGGAGTCCACGTAAGGGAAGCAACGAGGAAGCCACGAGGCAGGGGGGCGCGCCCACCCCCCTGGGCGCGCCCTCCACCCTCGTGGGCCCCTCGTGGCTCCCCTGACGTACTTCTTCCGCCTATATATCTCCATATACCCTAAAACGATCAAGGAGCACAATAGATCGGGAGTTCCGCCACCAGAAGCCTCCGTAGCCACCGAAAGCCAATCTAGACCCGTTCAGGCACCCTGCCGGAGGGGGAATCCCTCTCCGGTGGCCATCTTCATCATCCCGGTGCTCTCCATGACGAGGAGGGAGTAGTTCTCCCTCGGGGCTGAGGGTATGTACCAGTAGCTATGTGTTTGATCTCTCTCTCTCTCTCTCTCTCTCGTGTTCTTGAGGTGATAC
This sequence comes from Triticum dicoccoides, assembly GCF_002162155.2. Classification (NCBI taxonomy): domain Eukaryota; kingdom Viridiplantae; phylum Streptophyta; class Magnoliopsida; order Poales; family Poaceae; genus Triticum; species Triticum dicoccoides. Next base: position 382,854,598 of record NC_041386.1, on the reverse strand, counting down.
GATCTTGATGTATCGCGAGCTTTGCTATTATAGTTGGATCCTATGATGTTTCTTCCCCCCTCTACTCTCTTGTAATGGATTGAGTTTCCCCTTTGAAGTTATCTTATCGGATTGAGTCTTTAAAGATTTGAGAACACTTGATGTATGTCTTGCCGTGCGTATCTGTGGTGACAATGGGATATCACGTGATTCACTTGATGTATGATTTGGTGATCAACTTGCGGCTTCTGCCCATGAACCCATGCATAGGGGTTGGCATACGTTTTCGTCATGATTCTTCGGTAGAAACTTTGGGGCACTCTTTGAGGTTCTATGTGTTGGTTGAATAGATGAATCTGAGATTGTGTGATGCATATGATATAATCATACCCACGGATACTTGAGGTGACATTGGACTATCTAGGTCACATTAGGGTTTTGGTTGATTTGTGTCTGAAGGTGTTATTCTAGTACGAACTCTAGGGCTGTTTGTGACACTTATAGGAATAGCCCAACAGATTGATTGGAAAGAATAGCTTTGAGGTGGTTTCGTACCCTACCATAATCTCTTCATTTGTTCTCCACTATTAGTGACTTTGGAGTGACACTTTGTTGCATGTTGAGGGATAGTTATATGATCCAATTATGTTATTATTGTTGAGAGGACTTGCACTAGTGAAAGTATGAACCCTAGGCCTTGTTTCAACACATTGCAATACCGTTTACGCTCACTTTTATCATTCATTACCTTGCTGTTTTTATATTTTCAGATTACAAAAACTATTATCTACTATCCATATACCACTTGTATCACCATCTCTTCGCCGAACTAGTGCACCTATACAATTTACCATTGTGTTGGGTGTGTTGGGGACACAAGAGAATCTTTGTTATTTGGTTGCAGGGTTGCTTGAGAGAGACCATCTTCATCCTACGCCTCCTACGGATTGATAAACCTTAGGCCATCCACTTGAGGGAAATTTGCTACTGTCCTACAAACCTCTGCACTTGGAGGCCCAACAGCGTCTACAAGAAGAAGGTTATGTAGTAGACATCAATGATCAGGTTGCTTAAAATTAATTATATCATTCTTAAGGGAGATGATCTTAGCGGGAGGAAAATACTTGGAAATAAAAGTATCCTTATAGTTATTCCATGAATCAATGTTATTTTTAGGCAAGGATGAAAACCAAGTTTTAGCACGATCTCATAGTGAGAATGGAAATAACTTCAATTTAACAATATCATTATCCACATCTTTTTGTTTTTCACATGCCACAATTCAACGAAAGTATTAAGATGAGATGCATCATCTTCATTAGGACTACCAGAAAATTGTTCTTTCATAACAAGATTCAATAAAGTGGCATTAATTTCATAAGATTCCGCACAAGTGGCGGGAGCAATTGGAGTACTAATAAAATCATTATTATTAGTGTTGGAAAAGTCAGACAACTTAGTATTTTCTTGAGACATCATGACAAAGCAAGCAATCTAGCACACAAGCAAACAAAAAGCAAATAGAAAGACAAACAAAAAGAAGGCAAATATTTTTGTGTTTTTCTATAAACATTTTAGAAGTGAGGGAGAGGAAAACGAGAGGCAAGCGCCCAATAATGTTAATGCAAGAGGCGAGAGTTTATTATTGGTACTTGGTAGGCTTGATGTAGAACCTCCTCGGCAACAGTGCCAGAAATCCTTCCTGCTACTTATTGACCTTGCATTGGTTTTTCCCTTGAAGAGGAAAAATTGATGCAACAAAGTAGAGATAACTATTACCCTCAGTTAAGAACCAAGGTATCAATCCAGTAGGAGGAACACACAAGTCTCCAATGATTGTACCTACACAAACAAACAAGTACTTGCACCCGATGCGATAAAGGGGTTGTCAATCCCTTCACGGTTACTTGCTTGGATGAGATCTGATAGAGATAGTTATAAAAGATAAATACAAGTGCAAAATAAAGTAAAGGTAAATAAATTGCAGCAAGGTATTTTTGGGTATTTGGTTTTATAGATATGAAAATAATATGATAATAATAGACTAGGGGGCCATAGTTTTCACTAGAGGCTTCTTTGTTAAAAGAAAGCATACGGTGGGTAAACAAATTACTATTGAGCAAGTGATAGAAAAGCACATAATTATGACGACATCTAAATCAAAGATCATGTTTAGGAAATTTATAGTAGTGAACTCGCTAGGATAGCCACCCCTATCCCTCCCCGCGCCGCGTGCCACTCTGGCTGCGGCGGCCGCCCCGCGCTGCCGCCCAGCATGGGCTCGCTGCCTCTTCCGCTCTCCAGCACCAGCTCCGGACCACGGGGCAGTCCCACACCCTCCTCCCCTAGCCCCTTCGAGGTGCCAGACTCCCTGGATCTCGGGGCTCGCCATCCTCATATCTGGTTTCCGCGCCGCGCCTGCTTCTGAGGGGTGAATGCTCTGCAGCCGTCACTCCAGTCGATCGGGCGGATCCTAGCTCGCCCCCTACTCGACGCCTACAGTCCATTGATACGTCTACCCAACGTATCTATAATTTTTGATTGTTCCATGCTATTATATTATCTGTTCTGGATGTTTAATGGGCTTTAATATACCTTTTCATATTATTTTTGGGACTAACCTATTAACCAAAGGCCCAGTGCAAATTTCTGTTTTTTTGCCTATTTCAGTGTTTCACAGAAAAGGAATATCAAACGAAATCCAAACGGAATGAAACCTTCGGGAGAGTTATTTTTGGAACAAATGTGATCCAGGAGACTTGGAGTGGATGTCAAGAAAGAAGCAAGGAGGCCACGAGGCAGGAGGGTGCGCCCAGGGGGGTAGGCGCACCCCCACCCTTGTGGGCCCCTCACAGCTCCACCGACATATTTGTTCCTCCTATATATATATCCGTATACCCCGAAAACATCAAGAGCACCACGAAACCCTATTTCCACCGCCACAACCTTCTGTACCCGTGAGATCCCATCTTGGGGCCTTTTCCGCGCTCCGCGGGAGGGGGAATCGATCACGGAGGGATTCTACATCAACACCATAGCCTCTCCGATGATGTGTGAGTAGTTTACCATAGACCTTCGGGTCCATAGTTTTTAGCAAGATGGCTTCTTCTCTCTCTTTGGATCTCAATACAAAGTTCTCCTTGGTTCTCTTGGAGATTTATTCGATGTAATTCATTTTGCGGTGTGTTTGTCGAGATCCGATGAATTGTGGGTTTATGATCAAGATTATCTATGAACAATATTTGATTCTTCTCTGAATTATTTTATGCATGATTTAATATCTTTGCAAGTCTCTTCGAATTACCAGTTTGGTTTGGCCTACTAGATTGATCTTTCTTGTAATGGGAGAAGTGCTTAGCTTTAGGTTCAATCTTGCGGTGTCCTTTCCTAGTGACAGCGGGGGCAGCAAGGCACGCATTTTATTGTTGCCATCGAGGATAAAAAGATGGGGTTTATATCATATTGCTTGAGTTTATCCCTCTACATCATGTCATCTTGCCTAATGCGTTACTATGTTCTTATGAACTTAATACTCTAGATGCATGCTGGATAGTGGTCGATGTTTGGAGTAATAGTAGTAGATGCAGAATCGTTTCTGTCTACTTGTCGCGGATGTGATGCCTATATACATGATCATGCCTAGATATTCTCATAACTATGCTCTTTTATATCAATTGCTCGACAGTAATTTGTTCACCCATTGTAGAATTTGCTATCTTGAGAGAAGCCACTAGTGAAACCTATGGCCCCCGGGTCCATCTTCCATCATATTATTTTCCTATCAACATGCTATTTCTATTAAGCAATCTTTATTTTCCAATCTATACAAAAAATACCAAAAATATTTATCTTATTATCTTTATCAGATCTCAGTTTCGTAAGTGACCGTGAAGGGATTGACAACCCCTTTATCGCGTTGGTTGCGAGGTTCTTGTTTGTTTGTGAAGGTACTAGGCGACTTGCGTGTAGTCTCCTACTGGATTGATACCTTGGTTCTCAAAAGATGAGGGAAATACTTATGCTACTTTGTTGCATCACCCTTTCCTCTTCAAGGGAAAACCAACGCATGCTCAAGAGGTAGCAAGAAGGATTTCTGGCGCCGTTGGCGGGGAGGTTGCACCAAGCCAACTCAAGACATACCAAGTACCCATCACAAACTCTTATCCCTTGCATGACATTATTTGCCATTTGCCTCTCGTTTCCCTCTCCCCCACTTCTAAAACGATTTTCGAAAACCTTTGCCTTTTCTTTGCCTTCTTCCTATATGTATCTGTGTTTGTGTTTCCATGTGCCTTCCATTTGCTTGCATCTTTGCTTGCTAAAAATCTATTGATATGGATCCACTTAAAGTGTTCTACTTGGATCATCTTCAATCCTTATGCGCTCGTGCTGAAACCCCAACTAGCCTGGTTGATGGGAAATCTTTAGATGAGCATGCTCATTTTGTGCATCACCATTTGTCTGAAAAAGGGAGACTCTTATGGGATCAAATAAACAGATTGGTGTGTTATGCTTGGAATCTTTGTGAAATTTACGATTTTACTTGTTGCTCTAAGAACCCAAAAAAACACCTCCCCTACCTATGTCAGTTTAATGATAATGAAATCTTATCTTCTAATGCAAAGGGCGTTTATAGTTACTACGATATCAAACAAATTTAAGAATTTGTTGCTTTTAAGGGTGCTTATGAAGTTGCTTCGTTGATTGAAAAGTATGATATTACTCTCTACGAATCTGAAAATTTTGACATACTTAAATATTGCTATGAAAACTATGCTTATAATGTCTATGTCAAAGAACTTATTGAAAGAATGACCGTTGCTTCGGAAGAAAATAATGATATGCATGAATCTATAAATAATTATGATTCTGATGATTTGATTGAAATATCCCTTGATGAACATGATGCTTGCTATTCTTGTGGACATGATGCCAATATTTATGAAGATGAATTTGCTATAGTTCCTTTTGTTAAACATGAGATTGTTGCTATTGCAACCATACTTGATAGTCCCTTTGATGAAAGCATGATTACAATGATTTTATTATAAATTCTATTAATGTTGATTGTGTTAATGATATGCAAAACCCTAAGCTTGGGGATGCTAGTTTTTCTATGTCCACCACTTGTTGCAATGATCATGATTGGGGTGATTCTTCTTATGATCTTGAGAATTTATTTAAGCCCCATGATGAATATAAGATTGATAATAATGTTTGTAATAATATTGAAAGTGGGTTTGGAAGAGTGTCAACTTTAGATCCCACATATTTGAAAAATGTTCAATCTTATGAAGTTTTTAATAAAAGTGGGTTTCGAGAGGTCCTCACTTCAGTTAATGTTAATCCCACTATTCTGAAAGAGTGTCAACTTTGCATGCATGTGGATCATGTTGAAAATATTTTATGTGATAGCTATTTTGTTGAATTTGCTTATGATCCCACATGTAATTATTATGAGAGAGTAAAATATGATTGTAGAAATTTTTATGTTACTAAATTACCTGTCGTTATGTTGAGATTGGTATTGTTTCTTTCCGCTTCCTTGCATATGCTAGTTTTTGCTTGCTATGATAATTTTTTTCCTTTAAGATGCCTATGCATAGGAAGTATGTTAGACTTAGATGTGTTTTTCACATGTTTCATGATGCTTTCTTTGTGCTTCAATTCTTGTCTTTCAGGTGAGCATCATTGAAGTTATCAATGCCTAGCTAGGGGCGTTAAACGATAGCGCTTGTTGGGAGGCAACCCAATTTTATTTTTGTTTCTTGCTTTTTGTTTATGTTTAGTAATAAATAATTCAGCTAGCTTCTGTTTAGATGTGGTTTTATGATTTTAATTAGTGTTTGTGCCAAGTAGAACCTTTGGGAAGACTTAGTGGAAGTCTTTGCGATCTTGCTGTAAAAAACAAAAACTTTAGCGCTCACGAGATTTGATGCCATTTTTTACTGGAGAGTGCGAGTAGGTTGATTCTTTTTGCAGATGATTAATAGACAAATTCCTCACGTCCACCAATTTATTTCAGAATTTTTGGGGTTACAGAAGTATTCGAAACCTACAGATTACTACAGACTGTTCTGTTTTTGATAGATTCTGTTTTTCGTGTGTTGTTTGCTTATTTTGATGAATCTATGGCTAGTATCAGGGGGGTATGAACCATAGAGAAGTTGGAATACAGTAGGTTTAACACCAATATAAATAAAGAATGAGTTCATTACAGTACCTTGAAGTGGTTGTTTGTTTTCTTATACTAACGGAGCTCACGGGATTTTCTGTTGAGTTTTGTGTTGTGAAGTTTCCAAGTTTTGGGTAAAGATTTGATGGATTTTGGAATAAAGAGTGGCAAGAGCCTAAGCTTGGGGATGCCCAAGGCACCCCAATGTAAAATTCAAGGACAACAAAAAGCCTAAGCTTGGGGATGCCCCGGAAGGCATCCCCGCTTTCATCTTCGTCTATCGGTAACTTTACTTGAGGCTATATTTTTATTCACCACATGATATCTGTTTTACTTGGAGCATCTTGTATAATTTGAGTATTTGCCTTTTAGTTTACCACAATCATCCTTTCTGTACACACCTTTTGGAGAGACACACATGAATTGGAATTTATTAGAATACTCTATGTGCTTCACTTATATCATTTGAGCTAGGCAATTTTGCTCTAGTGCTTCACTTATATCTTTAAGAGCACGGTGGTGGTTTTATTTTATAGAAATATTGATCTCTCATGCTTCACTTATATTATTTTGAGAGTCTTTTAGAACATCATCATAATTTGCTTTGGCTATAAAATTAGTCCTAATATGATAGGCATCCAAGATGGGTATAATAAAAACTTTCATAAAAAGTGCATTGAATACTGTGAGAAGTTTGATACTTGATGATTGTTTTGAGATATGAAGATGGTGATATTAGAGTCATGCTAGTTGAGTAGTTATGAATTTGAGAAATACTTGTTCTAAAGTTTGTGATTCCCGTAGCATGCACGTATGGTGAACCGTTATGTGATGAAGTCGGAGCATGATTTATTTATTGATTGTCTTCCTTATGAGTGGCGGCCGGGGATGAGCGATGGTCTTTTCCTACCAATCTACCCCCCTAGGAGCATGCGCTTAGTACTTTGTTTCGATAACTAATAGATTTTTGCAATAAGTATGTGAGTTCTTTATGACTAATGTTGAGTCCATGGATTATACGCACTCTCACCCTTCCACCATTGCTAGCCTCTCTAGTACCGTGCAACTTTTGCTGGTACCATACGCCCACCATTTACCTTCCTCAAAATAGCCACCATACCTACCTATTATGGAATTTCCATAGCCATTCCGAGATATATTGCCATGCAACTTACCACCGTTCCGTTTGTTATGACACGCTTCATCATTGTCATATTGCTTTGCATGATCATGTAGTTGACATCATATTTGTGGCAAAGACACCTTGATAATTCTTTCATACATGTCACTCTTGACTCATTGCACATCCTGGTACACCGCCGGAGGCATTCACATAGTCATATTTTGTTCTAGTATCGAGTTTTAATTTTTCGAGTTGTAAGTAAATAAAAGTGTGATGATCATCATTATTAGAGCATTGTCCCAAGTGAGGAAAAGATGACGGAGACTATGATTCCCCCACAAGTCGGGATGAGACTCCGCACGAATTCTATAAAAAGATAAAAAAATGAGAGAAAAAGAGAGAAGGGACAATGCTACTATCCTTTTACCACACTTGTGCTTCAAAGTAGCACCATGATCTTCATGATAGAGAGTCTCCTATGTTGTCACTTTCATATACTAGTGGGAATTTTTACATTATAGAACTTGGCTTGTATATTCCAATGATGGGCTTCCTCAAAATGCCCTAGGTCTTCGTGAGCAAGCAAGTTGGATGCACACCCACTTAGTTCTTTTGTTGAGCTTTCATACACTTATAGCTCTAGTGCATCCGTTGCATGGCAATCCCTACTCACTCACATTGATATCTATTGATGGGCATCTCCATAGCCCGTTGATACGCCTAGTTGATGTGAGACTATCTTCTCCTTTTTGTCTTCTCCACAACCACCATTCTATTCCACCTATAGTGCTATGTCCATGGCTCATACTCATGTATTGCGTGAAGATTGAAAAAGTTTGAGAACATCAAAAGTATGAAACAATTGCTTGGCTTTTCATCGGGGTTGTGCATGATTTAAATACTTTGTGTGGTGAAGATAGAGCATAGTCAGACTATATAATTTTGTAGGGATAACTTTCTTTGGCCATGTTATTTTGAGAAGACATGATTGCTTTCCTAGTATGCTTGAAGTATCATTATTTTTATGTCAATATTAAACTTTTGTCTTGAATCTTTCGGATCTGAACATTCATGCCACAACAAAGCAAATTACATTAAGAATTATGCTAGGTAGCATTCCACATCAAAAATTCTGTTTTTATAATTTACCTACTCGAGGACGAGCAGGAATTAAGATTGGGGATGCTTGATACGTCTCCAAGGTATCTATAGTTTTTGATTGTTCCATGTAACAAACGTGATCCAGGAGACCTGGAGTGCAGGTCAAGAAAGAAGCGAGGAGGCCACAAGGTAGGAGAGCGCGCCCAGGGGGGTAGGCACGCCCCCACCCTCGTGGGCCCCTCACAGCTCCACCGACGTACTTCTTCCTCCTATATATACCCATATACCCCAAAAACATCCAGGAGCACCACGAAACCCTATTTCCACCGCCGCAACCTTCCATACCCGTGAGATCCCATCTTGGGGCCTTTTCCGGCGCTCCGCCAGAGGGGGAATCGATCACGGAGGGCTTCTACATCAACACCATAGCCTCTCCGATGATGTGTGAGTAGTTTACCACAGACCTTCGGGTCCATAGTTATTAGCTAGATGGCTTCTTCTCTCTCTTTGGATCTCAATACAAAGTTCTCCTCGATTCTCTTGGAGATCTATTTGATGTAACTCTTTTTGTGGTGTGTTTGTTGAGATATGATGAATTGTGGGTTCATTATCAAGATTATCTATGAACAATATTTGATTCTTCTCTGAATTATTTTATGCATGATTTAATATCTTTGCAAGTCTCTTCGAATTATCAGTTTGGTTTGGCCTACTAGATTAATCTTTCTTGCAATGGGAGAAGTGCTTAGCTTTGGGTTCAATCTTGCGATGTCCTTTCCTAGTGACAGCAAGGGCAACAAGGTACGTATTTTATTGTTGCCATCGAGGATAAAAAGATGGGGTTTATATCATATTGCTTGAGTTTATCCCTCTACATCATGTCATCTTGCCTAATGCGTTACTCTGTTCTTATGAACTTAGTAATCTAGATGCATGCTGTATAGCGGTCGATGTGTGGAGTAATAGTAGTAGATGCAGAATTGTTTCGGTCTACTTGTCACGGACGTGATGCCTATATACATGATCATGCCTAGATATTCTCATAACTATGCGCTTTTCTATCAACTGCTCGACAGTAATTTGTTCACCCACCGTAGAATTTGCTATCTTGAGAGAAGCCACTAGTGAAACCTATGGCCCCCGGGTCCATCTTCCATCATACTATTTTCCTATCAACTTGCTATTTCTATTTTGCAATCTTTATTTTCCAATCTATACAACAAAAATACCAAAAATATTTATCTTATTATCTCTATCAGATCTCAGTTTCGTAAGTGACCGTGAAGGGATTGACAACCCCTTTATCGCGTTGGTTGCGAGGTTCTTGTTTGTTTGTGCAGGTACTAGGCGACTTGCGTGTAGTCTCCTACTGGGTTGATACCTTGGTTATGAAAAACTGAGGGAAATACTAACGCTACTTTGCTGCATCACCCTTTCCTCTTCAAGGGAAAACCAACGCATGCTCAAGAGGTAGCATCCATCATCGTCATCCCATCCCCTGCGAATAAGCTTGCCATTTCCAGCGTGGATGGTGGCTGGACCGAGGTCCACTCGCGGAAAAACCGCAAGCCCTCCCAAGATCCGACGGCTCCTTGCCTGCCGCATGCAGCACACCGCTCGGACTGGCGGCCGGCTTTCAATGCGGTGGGTGGCCGCGAGGCCTTCTTAAGCAGGTTCCGGGGACGCTGCTTCCGCTGCCTCAGCAAACACCACCGTCGGAAAGATTGTCGAGATCCCCTCCGTTGTGTCATCTATGATCTCCTAGGCTATTTTGCCTGTGAGTGCCCCCAAAATCCTCGCAATGGCCGCGACGACTCTGCTTCTAGTAGGCTAGGCCCTCTTCCTGCCCGCGCCCCCGTCCACGGACGCCTCCGCTTCCCCACCCTGCCCCCGACCACCCCGAGCCCACCCACCACGGTGACCATGGCTGAGCTGAGCCTGGTTGACCCCACTCATTGCCCCCGCGCTAGCCACAAAGTAGGAGTGTCCACCCCAGCCATTGAGTAGAGCATCTTCTTCCTTCTCCGCCATGCCATCACGCTGCGCGCCACTGACGGCATGTGCGCTACCTCGCCAATGGCTGTCGGCCGAGCTCTGGAGGTGCAGCTCTGCGTTCCGCCACACCATCTGCGGGTGACAGCACACAACCCGGAGGACTTCTTCGTCATCTTCACTCAGCCAGCCCACCACGATAACGCGGTTCGCCGTGGCTCCCTGCGCGTCGACGGTGCTAACTTCGCCATCGCACCGTGGGGGGAGAATGACCACGCGGGCCACGACACCTTCAACCTCCATGTGCGCTGCGTCATCGAGCACCTACCCCAAAATACTGGACGCTGGAGGGCGTCCAAGAGGTCTTCGGCGACAAGGTGCTCATCGACCGGCTGGATAGCCGCACCCTGGAGCACGATCACACCAAGACTTTCGCCTGCTGGGTGTGGGTCTGGGACATGCTGTTCATCCTAACCCGGCACACCTACTGGAAGCTGCCTCAAGGCGCCGGCAGGGTGGAGGAGATGGACGGCTTCTCGCCTCCGGACCGCAGAGTGGCCCTGCCGCCCAGTGCGGAGTGCTACGACTTCCTCATCCACGTCGACAGGGTCAAAGACTGGTCCCAGCGCTCCCCGAGATCGTCGCACTCCGCTCAGAGTGGCCTGCCCTCCTTCGACTTCGACCACGACGACGATCTGCCCCGCACCCTTCCCGGCACCTGGATCATGCATGTCAAGGACGGTCAGCCCATGGAGCACCATCGCCGTCAGCATCGCGCCCCTGTGTTGGACACGGGCTGCCGCGGGCTCCTTGGGGAGGCCCCCGTCGTTACCACAATGGTCAGGGTGGGGGTGGCAGCAGCCGCCGGTCCTGGAAGGACACGCTGTTGGGCCGGTGCCGCGGCCAAAATGCCCAGACCGATCATGGCGAGGCCACGAGTACGGAGCGTCAAAGCAGCCGCTCCCCTGGGCTCGTCACTCTAGGAGCACCAAAGGCCACGGGCGGCACGACGGCCGCTCATCCACACAGGCCTACCCAAACATGAAGCAGCAAGGAAAAGCAAAGCTCGCCAGCCAAGTCCACATCCCATTCCCCACCGCACCCACACGTGCTCCGACGGCGGCTCCGATCGGCTCCAGCACCATGCAAGATGACATTGCAGTGTTCTTCGCCACTGCAGAGAAGGCGCTCGCTGTGCCCTCCATGGGCGATGCGACCACCGTGCTCCTAGACAAGGAGATCGCCATCTCCATCGTGGCGCCCCTTGAGTTCCAAGACCGCGCCAAGCCAGAGAAGGGTAAAAACGTGGCCAGGGAGCCGGACGTGTTCAGCCCCACGCTCTCCGGGCTGCGCCACGCCCCGGAGCACTTCAGCTGCCAGACTCCGTCGCGCACTGACACGGTCGCCCTCCAGCTCGGCGCAGTGACCCAGCAGGTCCAGCTCCCGGAGATTGCTGAGCTAAGGGAAGCTCCACGACGCCTCTTCACCGACAAGCCTGCCTCCCTGCTCGGACAGGCGCCGGCCAAGCGCAACTCTGCCCCGCCAAAGTCAAGGGCAACCTCTGTCCCTCCCCCATGGCAGAGCGCACGCCAAGCTGCCCAAAACTGCAAGGTGTATGTGGCGCAGCGCTACTCGCTCAGGCTGGTGCAAGGCCTCGGGCTGCTGGGACCAAAGGAACGGATGATGAAGAAGGCGGCAGAAGATCTCATCTGCAAGTTCGACGAGCCCCTCTCAGACGATGACATCGCCATCATCGCAAAGCCCACCAACATGGAAAAGGGCACTCTCCGCATCGTGACGGGGCTCAACGGCCCTGATGGAATCACCGAGGAGGCTACAGTGTGACCATGTTAGTGTGGCTAGGTTTCATTAGTATTAGTTGTAGCTTCTGGCGGCGGCCAACACTCGGCTGGCTGGAGTTAGGATCAGTTTCCCTCTATTGTACTAGTTGTAGATTGTGGCTCGATTCGTGCCGTCATAGTTTGGGGCCCTGTTGGTGGTCGATGGCGTCCCCCGGAGAGATGGTGGGTGTACCAGTGCAATATCTATCTTAGTAAGTGTAGTCGCCAGAGATCTCTTGTGTGTCCCCATGAGTGAAGCCTCTCCACCCCCCCGATCATGACCTGGAATGTGCACGGTGTAAACTCCCCGGCGAAGAGGGAGGCAGTGCGGGAAGTGGTTGCAGCTCACCGCACCGCCATCCTTTGCCTCCAAGAGACAAAATTAGATGTTTGGACACCGGAGCTTGTACGCGACATCGGTGGTGGCACCCTGCTCGGCTGTGCTGTGCTGCCGGCCATCGGCACGCGCGGCGGTGTTGCCATCCTTTGGAACAAGGACATAGTCTCAGTAGACAACCATGCCATAGGTCAGTTCGCGATCACGGCGAAGATCACCCTCGCCTGCAACCTCATGCGTTTCTGGCTCACCACGGTTTACAGACCGACTGACGACACGAGCAAAGACGACTTCCTCGCCGAGCTAGCCAAGACTACACCACTAGCCGCCGAGCCCTGGCTTATTAATGGTGACTTCAACTTAATATATGAGGCCAGAGACAAAAACAACCATAACCTAAACAGGAGGCTTATGGGCCGTTTTAGAGTTGCGATCGACGGAGCAAGGCTACGCCAAATCAAGTGCAGCAATCACAGATTCACCTGGAGTAGCGAGAGGGAAAACCCAACCTTAGTTAGCATTGATAAGTTCTTCGACAACTCTCCTTGGGAGGCCCTGTTCCCACTCGTCCTCCTCATCGTGGTGTCCACCGCGTGCTTGGACCACCGCCCGCTGCTCCTTGTGGATGCAATAGGGCCTCGTCGGTGGGGAGGTTTCAAATTTGAATCCTTCTGGCCGCGGTTCCCATGCTTCCTCGACACAGTCGCCGCTGCCTGGTCATGCCCGACGGCCTCGACCTGTACCTTCTCTTGCCTCCGCACCATGATGAGCCGAACTGCCAAGGATCTTCGCATTTGGAGAAGAAACCTGATTGGTGACACAAAGCTCCAATTCCACATCGCTTGCAAAGTCATCTTGCGCCTTGATGTGGCCCAGGAGCGACGGTGGCTCACGGCAGCCGAGGCTGAGCTTAGGAAAGGGCTGAAGATCAAGCTTATGGGCCTTGCAGCGATCGAGCGTTGCAAGAAAAGGCAAGCCTCCCGCCTCACCTGGCTGCACACATGCGACACCCCCACCAAGTTTTTCATTGCCAAAATCAGCTCAAGAAGGCGCCAGAACTTCATCCATGCTCGGAAGGTTGGAGAAAATGTGGTGATGACACACGCAGAAAAGGAGAAAGCAATGCACGATCACTTCAACAACATTTTGGGCACCCCCAACACCGGCCCACGTTGATCAACTGGGATCAACTTCAAATGCCATCGGTGCAAGGAAGTGGGCTGGAGAACCCATTTACAGAGGAGGAAGTATGGGCTGCGATCAAGGACTCACCAGCTCAAAAATCGCCAGGTCCGGACGGCTTTTGTGGTGTGTTCTTCTAAGCATGTTGGAGTACCATAGAGGAAGATATCATGCAAGATTTCCACCAATTCTACCACCTGGCCGAGCAAAACTTTGGGCCCCTGAACTCCGCGGTCATCGCACTCATCCCCAAGAAAGATGGAGCGGAATGCATTGGTGACCATAGGCCGATTATCCTGATCCATTCTATAGCGAAGCTGATCTCCAAGGTGCTCTCGATCCGTCTAGCCGTGGTGGTGCAATCCATCATCTCGCCTGCACAGACGGCCTTTCTGAAGGCTAGATGTTTGCATGATAGCTTCGTCTACGTCCAAAACTGCGTCAAGAGCCTGCACCGTAGAAAGACACCGGTAGTTCTCCTCAAGCTAGATATCTCGAGAGCCTTTGACAATGTTTCCTGGGAATATCTCCTAGAACTGCTCATGACGCTAGGGTTTAGTTCCCGCTAGAGGGATTGGATCATGTTGCTTCTCGCCACCTCATCCTCGGCCTTCCTGCTCAAGGGATCGCCAGGCGTGCAAATCCTCCATCGCCGAGGGCTGCGACAGGGTGACCCCTGTCCCCTCTCCTCTTCATCATCGCGATCGACACCATCCACCGCCTACTCCTAGCCGTTGAGGAGGCGCTCGAGATCATTCCGGTGCCAGGTAGAGAGATCAAGCTCAGAGTGAGCCTATATGCTGACGATGCTATAATCCTCGCAAACCCTGACAAGGAGGAAATTGACCACCTGATGTGCATCCTCCATAGATTCGGTGACACCTCAGGCCCGCGGATAAACCTTGCAAAATCCACGACCACGCCGATCCACTACAACAACATCGACCTAGGGTGAGTTCTTCAAGCTTTTCGCGGCCCGATCGCCCATTTTCCGATTAGATACCTAGGTCTACCCCTCACCACGGGCCGGCTTCGACTAGTCCATCTACAATTCATCCTCGACCGGATCCGTGCCCGGCTGGCGGGTTGGAAGGGACGAATGCTCTCCATTGCGGGCAGGCGCATCCTCGTGTGCTGCGTCCTCACTGCCCTACCAACCTTCGCTCTCACCGCGCTGCGAGTCCCCATGAAGCTCCTGAAGGAAATTGACAAATGCAGACGAAGTTTTCTATGGGGGAAGAACCGAGAGCTCTCTGGCGGCAGCTGCAAGGTCAACTGGGAATGAGTCTGCTCCTCAATCGAGCATGGCGGGCTCGGTGTACTAAACCTATCAAAGTTCAGTCACGCGCTCCGGCTGCGTTGGCTCTGGCACAACTGGAAAACTGCCTCTCGCCACTGGGTGGGAACGGAGCCCCCGTGCGATGCCTCAAACCAAGCACTGTTTAACGCCGCAATGACGGTGACCATTGGCAATGGCAAGATGGCGAGCTTCTGGCATAGCTCATGGCTAGGGCCAGTGCCGTTGAAGTTCTGCTTCCCAACCCTCTTCAAACATTCAAGGCTCAAGGGCAGAACGCTGGCTCAGGCTATTGCCGGAGATCGATGGGTCATGGACCTGGTGCATGGCAACACAAACGACCTAGTCAGCAAGGTTTTAAACCTGCATCATCTTATTTAGCATCCGCAGCTCGCCCTCTAGGCTGAAGAACAAGACCAGGTGCGCTGGGACTTTGAAGATCAGGCCAATACAGCTCCCACTCGGCTTACACCCTCCAGTTCTTGTGATCGACGACCGACATGCATCAAACCCTGATCTGGAGTGCTTGGGCTCTGGCTAAGCTCAAGATGTTTGCATGGCTCCTTCACCAGAACCGGCTATGGTGCAACAACCGTCTCCAACGTAGGGGCTGGACTAACGACTATTTTTGCCAGCTCTGCCTCACAAACCTTGAGAGCTCCACACACCTGTTCTGGGAATGCTCTTTCACGAAGACAATTCAAGCCAAGCTGTCTTCTTAGCAGCACTGCCAGGGTTTGAGCTGGGCCAGCGAAACCAACGACAACAACTCTCTGGAAAGGGTGGAAGCCATGGTCTCCGCGACACGACCAACATTCACAAAAGGAATAAAATCCTTTATAATGCCTGCGCTATGGAAAATCTGGCAGCAAGACAACAACTGCGTTTTTAGGAGGAAGAAGGCAAGGGTGTGTGCCGGTGTCAAAACCGGCGGATCTCGGGTAGGGGGCCCCGAACTATGCGACTAGGATCGATGGTAACAGGAGATGGGGGACACGATGTTTACACAGGTTCGGGCCCTCTCTATGGAGGTAATACCCTATGTCCTGCTTGATTAATCTTGATGAATATGAGTGTTACAAGAGTTGATCTACCACGAGATCGTAATGGCTAAACCCTAGAAGCCTATCCTGTATGACTATGGTAATGAGTAAATCCTTTCTGGACTAACCCCTCCGGTTTATATAGACACCGGGGAGGGGGGAATCTAGGGTTACATAGAGTCGGTTACATAAGAAGGAATCTTCATAGTCGGTCACCAAGCTTGCCTTCCACGCCAAGGAGAGTCCAATCCAGACACAGGTACAGTCTTCGACCTTCATGTCTTCAGAGCCCATCAGTCCGGCCCACGGATAACAGGGCGGACGCCCGAGAACCCCTTAGTCCAGGACTCCCTAAGTAGCCCCCGGACCAGTCTTCAATAGCGAGGTGTTCGACACACAAATTGTCTTCGGCATTGCAAGGCGGGTTCCTCCTTTAATGATCTCCAAGTGATGTATTCGGCCATCGGTTCAATGTCGCTCCCCTCGGCTTCTGCGCGTTAAATAACTTCGCCTTCCATGTGTCAAGCGAAGGTGGAAGGTCAGGGTATTTTTGCAGACAACACCCCGTCCATGCAAGGAACAACACCTATTTAAGAGATTGGATCCTAGATCCATTCGGCACCACGTAGAGGAAATCCCCGGAAACTGCTTAGGAGAAACCATTACAGCATGGCTAGTGCCCCTAGCTCCTCCACCCGTTCTGGCCTAGAGAAAGGCCAGTGGGAGAGGTGTTCGGTGTCCCACAGTCAATTGACGAAGCTGCAGACGCAGGGATTTCTTCCCCCCGCAGATCTAGTTTCTGTTCGAGCGGGGCTAGATTCCTTCAATGGTGAGATTCAGGTAGAGGACTTCCCCAATCCATCCGGGGGAGAGCGAGTATGTTTCGTCCCCTACCTACTAAGGGGCGTTGGATTTACCATTCATCCGTTCCTCCGAGGGCTTATGGAATACTATGGCCTCCAGCTGCACAACTTCACCCCTGCCCCCATCCTGCACATTGCGGGTTACGTCGCTTTATGCGAACTATTCCTGGGTATCGAGGCTCATTTCAAGCTATGGAGGAAGTTGTTCTGTCTCGTCCCGCGTAATCACGAGGGGTCAATATTTGAAGTGGGCGGAGCCGAAGTATGGCGTATCGCCGATACTGGATATCTGTCCGGCACACCAAGGAAGGCACCTGAAGAATGGCCTTCCGAATGGTTCTATATTGAGGACATCGCGCTTCCTGACCCAGTTCGAAAGGGTCTTTCTGAATTTGCAAGCGTTCCGCTGAAGAAACGCCACAGTTGGCGTCCCCGGAGTCTTGAAGAGGATGACAGCGTAGAAGTTTGCCAGCTTATGAGCAAGATAAAGACGCTCGCTCAGTCCGGACTCACAATAGTCGAGGTAATGGCAATTTCCATAGTGCGAGGGGTTCAGCCGCTACAATACAGAGGGCTACCCATGTGGCACTACAATGGAGAGGATGACTCCTCCCACTATGGCTGGAAGGGTCCGGATACCCCCGTTGCTCTGGCCAAAATATTGGCCGAGCTGTTTAAAGGGGAGGAAGAGGAGTTTCTTCACATTAAGCGCAGGGACGGGTATTCTATGTATGATCCTCCCAGTTGGGTAAGCCTCAACCCCTCTATTCCACTCATTCCACTTCCGGATTACTTTTGATAAATTTCTAGTCTGTTTGTTATGACAGCACTGGCGGAAGGTCACCGAAGGACTTCATAGTCCTGCCCCACAGCCGGAGATCCACAACCGGGAGCTAGATCCTGGGTTTGAAGAGGATCCAGATATATTCGTGGTGCTTGCGGAGGGAGTGTTTTACCAGACAAGCTATGATGGCATAGAAGTGGCCATCACCGCCGACTACCCTGGCCTTCTTCCTGCTTAACATGTAAACAATTAAGAAACACCCTCTCTAAAAGAGTGCTCTTATTCTGCCTCACCCACCACACTATATCGTGCTTCACAGGGAGACGTTCGGCAATTTCGGAGAGATCGGCTCCCGCGCCGGGCAAGCCTTCGAAGAGGAAGGCGGGTGAAGACACAGCCAGGCCTTAATCGAGGAGGTACAGATAAACATGTCTTTCAGCAGTCGCATCCGACTGTGACTCGTGTGTTTGTTTGGTTACAGGGAGAAGGTTCGCCGAACTGTGTCCGGGGACCCGGTCGGTGGTGTTCCCAACAACCGGGATTTATATCCAATCGGGGAGACTGGGGCTAGTGCAGGAACATAGCCAGACTGCCCTTCGGCCGAGGGTTCGGAAAATATGTCCGTCACCAACTCAGAGGTAGAGAGTGCCCTGAACCATCGACGCTGCAGGGCTGTCTTGCGAGACCCCAAGTTCTCGGAGGAGGCTTTTAATGCCTTTAGCTCAGGCGACGCATACATCTGAGCTGCCCGAGATGGGCTTAGAAGAGCCACGAAGCAATATCTGACAGATGTGCAAGTAAGTTTTCTTTGTCAAAAAAGGATAACCATATTCCCGTTGCCCCTGAGACTGAAAGCAGTTGGCACAACTGATTTAAGGATCATTGTACGACCAGGTCCTTACAGAGAAGAATTGCTTACTAGCCTAGGAGCTGGAGCAGTGCTGGGAGCAGCTAAATGCTGCTACTGCCAAACTAGAAAACATTAAGAAGTCGTCTTCTGGTAATGTTCCCCTCCACTGAGGAACAATAATTGTATACCAACTGTGCTAATTCTGCTGCTGATCGCATAATAGGGTCGCCTGATCAACTTGAAGAGAAGTTGAAGATCGCCCAAGAGGGAGAAAAAGAGGCGAAAATGCAACACGCCGCAGGCGAGCGTGTGCTGACCCGCGTCAGGGATGAGAAAAACAAGCTACAGGATTCCAACACTACATTGGGTGAAGAATTGAAAGATGTTCGAGCCCAGCTAGCCGATCCCGTGAAGGAGAACAAGAGGCTGTGGGACGGCATATTCAGTATGTGTCCGAACTATTTTTAAAGTAATTCGGAGATAAATGGGACTGATATATTCATGTTTGCAGGTATATTGATAGGACGTCCTGAAGAGGAGGTGTCTGGATCATCGAGTGATCTGCTGCAAAGACAGTCTCAAGTGCACGAGCATGCCCGGATGGCCATGCGGAGCGTTGCCAAGGCCTTATGGCCATCCGCCTCCCCTCCAGGAAGTATGGAGGAGCTTCTAGAGCTGTTCAAGGGAGTGCGGCGGCGTATCCGACTATGGAAGATATCGGCCTGCCGAGAGGGCGCGCGAGAGGCCTGGGCCATGGTGAAAACGCGATATACCAAGCTGGATCCAAATCACATAGCCCGGGTTGGACCGTTAGGGTCAAATGGGGAAGAAATTCCCGTTAGTTTAGTATATGACCAAGTAGAGGTGGCCACCAAATATTCCCAACAGGATTGTAAGTTAGACTGCCTGTTGGAAGGTGTAGAGGAGGAGGTGTTCAAGTCCAAGTGACCATGTACTTTCCTCATTATGTGGAACTCTAGCTGAATTGTATATCATTTGTCATGGCGGACCTTTTCGCTTCAACCTCCGGACCCAAAGGTGCGGAGTGTTTCCGAATACCTTCGCGGACGAATAGGCCGGGGTATGCCTGGAAAACTAGGCGTAGGGGTCATAGTTGCTTGAACTGACAAGTTGTATCTGGCTAGCTATGTTATATTACATTAATATCGTAAGAAACATCTTCCAGAGAGAATAGTTCCGTTAAGGGTTCCTTTCCCTGGGTGTGCATGAATTTAATGTACATGTCCAAATTGTGATGTGGGCACCATAGTTCGTATAACTTCTCGCGGTGCACAATGGAGTGAGTTTAAAAAACATCTTTAATTCACCGACTGAATATTCCCTTAAGAACACTAGCTTTCAGCTTCACCCAGTCTGAGGTACACATCCGGATGACCGGCCAGTAACAATCGCAAAGGTCCTCCCTTTATGCCCTAGCCGAACTAAAGGGAACGCAGGGCATAAGCACAGGAGCCTGGCAACCCAGCTTGGCCAGAACTTAAGTCATATCGAAGCATATAGGGCAAAGAAAAGGTACATATGGAAAAACTCATATGTGAGGAGCTTAATGCTCAAGGAATGACAAGAACCTCTGTCCAAGAAGCCCCCAGGTAAAAGTGACGTACATATTTAGAGATGTATGTGTCAATGGTGTGTGGTCTAGCCGTACCAAAGCGTTAAAGCGAAAAAGAAGAAAGTATCAGAAAAGTGAGAAAAAATAATGGAAACTACAGGGGAGGAGGAAACGAACAAGGGGTTTGGCGCTAAGCATAGAATGTAACACCCACGATGCGGCTATATCTCCCACGTGTCGGAGCACGACTTAGAGGCATAACCGCATAGTAGGAATGTCGCAAGAGGGGTAATCTTTACACATCCCATGTACTAAATAAGAAAGGGATAAAGAGTTGGCTTACAATCGCCACTTCACACAATACATAAATATATCATACATCATCCAAAATACAATCAATGTCCGACTACGGAACCAAATAAAGAAAGACAACCCCAAATGCTAGATCCCCGAATGCCCCAACTGGGCTCCTCTACTGATCATTCGGAAAAGACACATAGTAACGGCCCGAATCCTCGTCGAACTCCCACTTGAGTTCGGTAGCGTCTGCACTGGCATCATCGGCACCTGCATCTGTTTGGAAGTATCTGTGAGTCACGGGGACTCAACAATCTCACACCCTCGCGATCAAGACTATTTAAGATTAAAGGAAGGAAAAGGGTAGTGAGGTGGAGCTGCAGCAAGCACTAGCATAATGGTGGCTAACTTAAGCAAATGAGAGCGAGAAGAGAAAAAAAGCACGGGCGAGAAGCTAATAATGATCAAGAAGTGATCCTGAAACTACTTACATTCAAGCATGACACGAGACCGTGTTCTCTTCCTGGACTCCGCCGAAAAGACACCATCACGGCTACACACGCGGTTGATTCATTTTAATTAAGTTAGGTGTCAAGTTCTCTACAACCGGATATTAACAAATTCCCATCTGCCCATAACCGCGGGCACGACTTTTGGAAGTTCAAAACCCTGCAGGGGTGTCCCAACTTAGCCCATCCCAAGCTCTCATGGTCAACGAAGGATATTCCTTCTCCCAGGAAGACCCGATCAGACTCGGAATCCCGGTTACAAGACATTTCAACAATGGTAAAACAAGACCAGCAAAGCCTCCCGATGTGCCGACAAATCCCGATAGGAGCTGCACATATCTCGTTCTCAGGGCACACCGGATGAACACTACGTACAACTAAAACCAACCCTCAAGTTTCCCCAAGGTGGCGCTGCAAGTGGCTCTGTTTTGGACCAACACTCAGAGGAACACTAGCCCGGGGGTTTAAAATAAAGATGACCCTTGAGTCCGCGGAACCCAAGGGAAAAGGCTTAGGTGGCAAATGGTTAAACCAAGGTTAGGCCTTGCTGGAGGATTTTTATTCAAGGCGAACTGTCAAGGGGTTCCCATAACACCCAACCGCGTAAGGAACGCAAAATCAAGGAACATAACACCGGTATGACGGAAACTAGGGCGGCAAGAGTGGAACAAAACACCAGGTATAAGGCCGAGCCTTCCACCCTTTACCAAGTATATAGATGCATTAAAGTAGGCAAGATATAATAATGATATCCCAACAATATCCATGTTCCAACATGGAACAAACTTCAACTTCACCTGCAACTAGCAACGCTATAAGAGGGGCTGAGCAAAGCGGTAACATAGCCAAACAACGGTTTGCTAGCAAAGGTGGGTTAGATGCTTGTCATGGCAATATGGGAGGCATGATATAGCAAGTGGTAGGTATCGCGGAATAGCAATAGAGCGAACAACTAGTAAGCAAAGATAGAAGTGATTTCAAGGGTATGGTCATCTTGCCTGCAAAGTTCTCCGAGTTGACGAAAGCTTGATCCTCGTAAGTGTACTCTACGGGTTCCTTGATCACGCACTCGTCTCCCGGCTCTACCCAAAGCAAGAAAACAAGCAAATGAAACAACAATCAACCACGGTGCAATGCGCAAGAAACATGATGCAAAACATGGCATGATATGCGGGATGTGATATGCAATGCATGTGCGTGCTTCGGAAGGGAAAGAATGAACCATGCGTCAACTTGGAAAACCAAGTGTGCCGCTGGAAAGATGAGTTGATTTCGGTCAAAATCGATATAAAGATCACCGGAATCGGATGCACGGCTTGCAAATGGCAAACAAAACAAGAATGGCACAATTCTGCGATTAACAGCACGATGCCATCTAGAATGCAACAAGAAACTAAGCTACTGCACTCCAACATAACAACAAATCACATGGAAGCGATCTACTCAAGATGCTTGACAAAAGATGAACACTGAGCTACGGCTAAATCACACAAGAGCAGGTCCAAACAAGCATGGCAAAAGTGCAAAAGATATCAGCATCACAGACTTAGTGAAAATACTGACATGCCAGGAATTAACATCAGGAAGCAACGTTTAGAGCAAGCAAACAATATGCTATAGGAACATATCATAGCAAAACAAGGCATGGCATGAATCTACTAAATGCATAGAACAAAAGTACCTTACTGACCAAGAGTCAAAAGTGCACAAAAAATATGATGGCACGCATGTAAACATAGGAAGTTCCGTTAACAGATTCAGACTTAGCAGAAAACTGAGCATGGCATCAACAGAATTACGAAGGCATCTTTGCGAGCTTGATTCACTCATCACAAAGCCTTGCATGACAAACTAAGCATACTACCAGCAAGAAGACATGATCATAAGGCTAACCATGGCAAGACCAAGTTTATAGCATGCTTGGATCAACTACAACAACCATGGAAAAATTGATTAACATGTAAACAATCTACCAGGAACATTATATAGCAAAAGTAGAGCAAGAATAAGTCATGCTAGGGCACTCCATAAATGCAAACAGGGGCATGGATGGATAGATCATAACCATATGTCAAAATCGTCCTTACTGAAGATACTCAAAACAAGCATGGATCTCACTGTAGCAACATGAATACATGGCATAAAAATAACAGCAGAGCAATGACTTAGTGAAATTCTAAGTCTCTGAAATCAGCAATATCACGAGAGCTACTTTGCATGCTTGTGATAGTCACCAAAAATATCACAAAAATACATGGCAAACACCCCTGTAAAGATGGCATGGCATAGACCAAAACACTTGTAGAGATCATGTACATATCAAGCACACCACAAATGTGGCAAAAATGACAAATGCTCATAAACTGCTTAGAATCAGCATCTAAAATTTTATAGCACTCTTGCATCAATGATTTGGGCATCAAGATGGACTCAAACAAGCATTTCACAATGGAACAAAATTAAGAGCACATCATGATGAACATTTTGATATATCACACGCACGAAACGGAGCTACGGATGAGAAGTTATGGCATGATGAACAGGGCATAACAAAATAGAGGAAAATACTTAGAGATATTTTAGACCTCCAGATCTAGGGTTCGTCGGTGCGGAAGTCGAGGTACCCCTGGATCTCGCCGGATCCGAGAAGGAGAGGGCCGGAGATGGAGGAGGGGGCTCGTCGGAATGCTCGGGCCTCGCCAAAGTGGAGCTTGGGGAGGAGGTGGAGGTCGGGCGCAGCGGCGTGGAGTGAGGAGCGGCGGTGCGGTGGCCGAAGGCGGCGCCGGGGTGAGGCGGCGGTGGCCGGCACGGGGCAAGGCGTGGCGCCTGCGGCGGGGCAAGACGGCGGGCGGCGACGCGTAGAACGGCGGGCGGCACAGCGGGATCGAGCGGCGGTGGCTCGCGCGGGCCCGCGACGGGC
>NC_041386.1:382810333-382830118 GCF_002162155.2 Triticum dicoccoides | reverse complement strand
CTGACGGGCCGCGGCGGCGCGGAGGCGATGTGGGGCCAGGTGGAGGGCGCTGAGTGGCTCGAGGCGGCGACGCGATTTCGTCCGGCGCGGGCGGACGTGTCCGTCGGTGTGAGGAGGGGATTTTTAGGGTTTGGACCCGGATTTGGACGGGGAGGACATATTTACACCTAGAAGGAGGTGGGAGTGTCCAAATGAGGTGTAGCTTTTGACCACGCGATCGTGATCCGACGACGGAGGACATGGGATAGGTTTGGATGGGTTATTGGGCCACTTTGGAGGGGTGTTGGGTTGCAACACACAGGAGGCCTTTCCGGTTCCCCGGTTACCCGTTGGAGTATCAAACGGACTCCAAATGGCACGAAACTTGACAGGCGGTCTACTGGTGGTGTACCAAGGCTGCTTGGAAAATCTCGGTCCATTCCGAGAATGTTTAACACCCGCTCACGAAAAGAGGCAAAAGGGTGGCGCCGGAGGACGTAGGAGTGTCGAATTGCAAAACGGACAACGGGGAAAAAGCTCAGATGCATGAGACGAACACGTATGCAAATGCGATGCACATGATGACATGATATGAAATGCATGACATGAACAAAATGCAAAACGAAGACAAAACCCAACCATGAGGAATCTCATAACTTAGAGCTGAAAATGGCAAGAGTCGGAGTACACATATGGCAAGTTACATCTGGGGTGTTACAACACTCCACCACTATGAAAGGATCTCGTCCTGAGATCCAGGACTGAAAGAACTCCGGATATTCGGAACGGAGGTGGTCCTCGCGTTCCCAGGTGGCTTCTCGGTCGGAATGGTGTGACCACTTCACTTTCAGGAATTTGATAGACTTGTTGCAAGTCTTGCGCTCGGTTTCTTCAAGAATAGCAACGGGATGCTCATGATAAGACATGTCTTCTTGGAGATCAATCTCTTCGAAGTTGATGGTGCGGTCAGGAGTCTTGAAGCACTTGCGAAGGTGTGACACGTGAAACACGTCGTGCACATTTGTGAAGTTGGATGGAAGATCAAGTTGATAGGCGAGATTGCCTCTTTTGCCAATGATCTTGAAAGGACCCACATATCTAGGGGCAAGCTTCCCTTTGATACCGAAGCGACGAGTACCTTTCATTGGAGAGACACGGAGGTAGACATGGTCTCCGATCTCGAAAGCCAAGTCACTATTCTTGCTATCATAGTAACTCTTCTGGCAAGATTGCGCGACTTTGAGATTTTCACAGATGACTTTACACATTTCTTCAGCTTCTGTGATTAAGTCATTGCCAAGAAGTTGGCGTTCACCAGTCTCTGACCAATTAAGAGGAGTATGGCACTTTCTGCCATAGAGAATCTCGAATGGGGCCTTGCCTGAGCTTGCTTGGAAGCTGTTGTTGTAGGATAACTCGGCATATGGAAGACAATCTTCCCACTTCATACCGAAATAAATGACACAAGCCCTGAGCATATCTTCAAGAATTTGATTGACTCGCTCGACTTGTCCACTAGTTTGAGGATGGAAGGCTGTGCTGAAGCGAATGTTGGTGCCCATGGACTTCTGAAAGGAGTCCCATAACTTAGAAGTGAAGACGCTTCCATGATCTAAAGATATCAACTGCGAAATGCCATGCAAGGAGACAATCCTGGAGGTATATAGCTCTGCCAACTGAGCTGCTGTGATAGATTCTTTGATAGGAAGAAAATGAGCCACTTTTGTAAGCTTGTCGATGACAACAAAGATAGCATCATTTCCACGCTTGGACTTGGGAAAACCAGTCACGAAGTCCATCTCAATATGGTCAAACTTCCATTTTGGAATGGCAAGAGGTTGGACGAGACCAGTTGGCCGTTGGTGTTCTGCTTTCACTCTTTTGCAGACATCACATTCATTCATGAATTGAGCAATTTCTCGCTTCATTCGAGTCCACCAATATGACTGCTTGAGGTCATAGTACATCTTCGTACCCATGATGAATGGATAGGAGGGAATTGTGAGCCTCATTCATATTGACTTTATGTAGATCACCCTTAGGAACCACAATTCGGTCCTCGAAGAATAGAGTATCTTTGTCATCAAGGCGATAGCACTTGTACTTGGGTTGGCTCTTAGCGATCCCATTTTTCACATTCTTCACCATTGCATCAAGAAGTTGTGCCTCACGAATTTGATCTTCCAAAGTAGGAGAGACTATGAGGTTGGCAAGAAATCCTTGAGGAACAACTTGGAGATTAAGTTTGCGGAAAGCTTCACAAAGGTCCGATTGGAAGGGCTTGAGAATTAAGCTGTTGCAGTAAGCCTTCCTGCTCAAAGCGTCAGCAATGACATTGGCCTTACCTGAAGTATATTCGATACTCGGGTTGTACTCTTGAATCATTTCGACCCAACGAGTCTTCCTGAGGTTGAGGTTGGGTTGAGTAAAGATGTACTTGAGGCTCTTATGATCAGTGAAGATGTCCACTTTCCTTCCCAATAAGAGATGTCTCCATGTGAAAAGAGCATGGACAACTGCCGCCAACTCGAGGTCATGAGTGGGGTAGTTCCTTTCGTTGGGCTTCAACTGGCGAGAGGTATAGTCCAGAACTTTATTCTCTTGCATTAACACAACAACGAGACCTTGCAGGGAGGCATCACAGAAAACTTCGAATGGTTTGGATTCATCAGGAGAAGTCAGAACTGGAGCTGTGACTAGCTTCTCTTTGAGGGTGTAGAAAGCGACGTCACACTCTGGCGTCGAGACATACTTCACATGCTTCTGAGGAGGCTGGAAAGAGGCTTTGCAATCTTAGAGAAATTCTCAATGAATCTTCGACAATAGCTTGCAAGCCCAAGAAAGCTGCGGAGCTGCTAGACATTCTGAGACGGTTCCCAATTCACAATTACAGACACCTTCTCATGATTAACAGCAATGCCCTTGGCGGAGATGATATGGCCAAGGTAGAGACCTCATCAAGCCAAAACTCACACTTTGAAAACTTCCCATAGAATTGATGCTCTCTGAGTTTGTGCAGCACCAATCTCAAATGTTTGGCATGATCCTCCTTTTTCTTGGAAAAGACCAAAATATCATCGACATACACCAAGATGAAATCATTTGTGTAAGGGTTGAAGATGAAGTTCATCATGCGAGAGAACGTTGGAGGAGCATTGACAAGACCGAAAGACATGACAATATATTCATAAGAACCATAGCTTGTTCTGAATGTTGTCTTGGGGATATCTTGTTCATGAATCCGAATATGATGATAACCCATATGGAGGTCAAGCTTGGAGAATACTTGTGCACCTTTAAGTTGCTCGAAAAGCTCATTGATGTTGGGAAGTGGGTACTTGTTCTTTATTGTCTTCTTGTTCACTGGGCGGTAGTCAACACAAAGTCGGTCCATTCCATCCTTCTTCTGGACAAAAAGAACACCACAACCCCATGGAGATGAAATTGGTCTGATCAGACCCAGACGCTCTTGTTCATCGATCTGTTTCTTCAATTCCTTTGGTCCAAGATTGTAAGGACGTTTGCAAACAGGTTCTGTGCCAGGCTCAAGATCGATGACGAATTTAACTGGCCAGTGAGGAGGCATTCCTGGAAGCTCTTCTGGAAAGACGTCTTGATATTCACAAACGACTGGAATCTGAGAGATGGCATCCAACTCGCCCTTCTCATTGAGAGAAAACAGTCGAATGATATCATCACGAGCAGCATAGATGATCACATCCTCAGACGAGTGCGTCAATTGAATCTGCCTGGCTGCACAATCAAGCTGAGCCTTGTGCTTAGAAAGCCAGTCCATGCCGAGAATTAGATCCATATCCGAGTCACCAAGACCAATAGGAGAAGACAAAAACTTATAGTCGCCCATCTCAATAGACACGTCCGGGACGCAATTGTTAGATGTCATTTGCTTCCCCGGGGACACAATCTTCAACGGGAAAGGAATCTTTTCGGTCACAAACTCATGCTTGGCAACAAAAGGTCTTGAAATGAAAGAAAGCGATGCACCAGTATCAAACAATACTTTTGCAGGAAAAGAGTTCACTGGAAGGTTACCCATGATCACTTTTGAAGAGTCCTCTGCGTGAGCTGCGTTCATCATGTTGACCTTTGCAAACTTGGAATTATGCTTGACCACTGCATTGCTGGCAGATCTCACAGGAGGAGGAGGCGGAAGGCGCCTTTGGTTGAAGCATTTGTTTGCATAGTGCCCTTTCTGCTGACACTTGTTTTTTTTTGACAGAAAGACTGTAAGGGAGCCCCCTACAGTATAATTGGTGCAACAAACCCGAATTACAAGTACCATGCCTTGATCCTGGGTGGGTGGGAAGGCATCAACCCCTTCCACTGCTAGGCTATGCCTTAGTTTGCATGCTGCTGGCACTTGTTGCAAATAACCTCTGAGAGCGGACGGTGATAAGGAGCACTTGACCTTGGAGCATGAGACGGAGCTTTGTTCTGATAGCCCGGGTTGGGTGGGTGGGAAGATCCATTGCCACCTTTACTCTTCTGCTGGTAAGGCTGATGAAACGGAGGAGGAGGAGGCAACCATAATTTCTGTTGCTTAGCTGCCACTTGAGTTGAAGAAGAAGATGGAGTTGCATCCCTGACTCTCTTCTTAGAAGCATCGCACTTGAGCTGAGCGGCTTCTTGCTTTAGTGCCATGTTGTAGAATTCATCATACTTCGTCGGCTCAAAAAGCACGAGAGCTAGTTGCAGATCTTCTCTGAGGCCACCTCTGAATTGATAAATCATGCTCTTCTCGTCAGTGACGTCTTGTTTAGCGAAGCGAGCGAGCCTCTAAAACAGGATGTTGTATTGGTAAACAGACATGCTTCCTTGCTTGAGATTGCGGAACTCCTCGCGCTTACTCTCGGCAACACTTTGAGGAATGTGGTGAGCTTTGAAGTCTCGGAAATCATCCTAGGTAATCACACGACCTACTTTGGAATCTTTGTATTGTTGATACCACTCAGCTGCTTGGTCTTTGAGTTGAAACGAAGCAAACTTGACAAAGTCCTCAGGCCTGACATTGCTACACTCAAAATGTTTGCAGATATCCACGAGCCAATCTTCGGCGTCTGTGGCCTCGACACAGTTACTGAAGGACTTCGGCTGGTTTGCCAGGAACTGATTGAGGGTAGCAAACTGAGCTTGATTGTTGCCTTGGCCTTGATTTCCTTGGTTGCGCTCTTGCAAGAGTTGAAAAAGCATATGGGTGTTGGCGTTGGTGGCGTCCATGACAGCTTGCCATGCCTTCGGAGGTGGAGGTGGTGGCGGAGGTTCCGGATTCTGACTCGTTGGAGGAGCCATCCTGAAGAGGTTGACATCCGTTAGCATCTTGAAAGACATATATTCACGCTGAATCAATGGATCAAAATTGCAACATATAGCCTTAACATTCGAACAAGAATGAACGAATGAATTCCAAAGTAAATCATCACACTTCCATAAGTTGAGAAGCCACTTAGATAAAGGTAGATGAATAAAGCAACAAGGTACGGATATGAACAAATAATTGGTAAGGATTACCCAATCACAAACCAAATATCTGCGGGAAGAAATACTAGAGCTACATGAATTCCCACCTATAAAACTACCGACACTTTCTGGTTATGCAATCAGGTGTTGGGGATACAAGGGAAGCATAATATCTCACCCAAAACTAGCAAATCCTACATCCAGCTGTATCCATCATTCAACACATAACCAAGAAACCTTCGGAAATCATTTTCCTGAACCTTCGAAAAGCATCCGTTATACGAGTTATGGCAATACTCCCGAACTCCCGCCCCAGTACTGGGTGGTGTCGAGGTTATCTCACCAACAACTGCATAAAGGAGATTTTCGATGTCAATGAACTCAGGTATTCCAGAATTGCAACGATAAAATTGTGACGACAACACCTCGGAGCTCAACTCCCCGGGACACTGCCACAACCCCTAAATGTCAGGAGGCACCAAGAACAATGTTCTCGTCACAAAACCATCGAAATGATTCCAAGATACCCGCATGATCCTAATTTTTTTAGTGAAATTTGAGGAGAGAAGAGTCAAAACTGTACATCAGGATGCCTCACCAGAGCGATGAAGGGACTAAGGAGTAAAAAGAATCCTACTCTTCGATACATATAATCCTAAGACTCAAAACATTTTTCTAGACTCAACAACGTCAGCGATTCAATCAAGCAGGGGGCTCCTAAGTCGGGGAAGGCTCTGATTACCAACTTGTAACACCCACAATGTGGCTATATCTCCGACGTGTCGGAGCACGACTTAGAGGCATAACCGCATAGTAGGCATGTCGCAAGAGGGGTAATCTTTACACATCCCATGTACTGAATAAGAAAGGGATAAAGAGTTGGCTTACAATCGCCACTTCACACAATATATAAATATATCATACATCATCCAGAATACAATCAAGGTCCGACTACGGAACCAAATAAAGAAAGACAACCCCAAATGCTAGATCCCTGATCGCCCCAACTGGGCTCCCCTACTGATCATCCGGAAAAGACACATAGTAACGGCCCGAATCCTCGTCGAACTCCCACTTGAGTTCGGTAGCGTCCCCTGCACTGGCATCATCGACACCTGCATCTGTTTGGAAGTATCTGTGAGTCACGAGGACTCAGCAATCTCACACCCTCGCGATCAAGACTATTTAAGCTTAAAGGAAGGAAAAGGGTAGTGAGGTGGAGCTGCAGCAAGCACTAGCATATTTGGTGGCTAACTTACGCAAATGAGAGCGAGAAGAGAAGCAAAGCATGGGCGAGAAGCTAATAATGATCAAGAAGTGATCCTGAAACTACTTACGTTCAAGCATAACACGAGACCGTGTTCTCTTCTCGGACTCCGTCGAAAAGACACCATCACGGCTACACACACGGTTGATTCATTTTAATTAAGTTAAGTGTCAGGTTCTCTACAACCGGATTTTAACAAATTCCCATCTGCCCATAACCGCGGGATGGCTTTCGGAAGTTCAAAACCATGCAGGGGTGTCCCAACTTAGCCCATCACAAGCTCTCACGGTCAACGAAGGATATTCCTTCTCCCAGGAAGACCCGATCAGACTCAGAGTCTCGGTTACAAGACATTTCAACAATGGTAAAACAAGACCAGCAAAGCCTCCCGATGTGCCGACAAATCCTGATAGGAGCTGCACATATCTCGTTCTCAGGGCACATCGGATGAACACTATGTACAACTAAAACCAACCCTCAAGTTTCCCCGAGGTGGCGTTGCAAGTGGCTCTGTTTTGGACCAACACTCAGAGGAGCACTGGCCCAGGGGTTTAAAATAAAGATGACCCTTGAGTCCGCGGAAACCAAGGGAAAAGGCTGAGGTGGAAAATGGTAAAACCAAGGTTGGGCCTTGCTGGAGGAGTTTTATTCAAGGCGAACTATCAAGGGGTTCCCATAACACCCAACCGCGTAAGGAACGCAAAATCAAGGAACATAACACCGGTATGACGGTAACTAGGGCGGCAAGAGTTGAACAAAACACCAGGCATAAGGCCGAGCCTTCCACCCTTTACCAAGTATATAGATGCATTAAAGTAAACAAGATATAATAATGATATCCCAACAATATCCATGTTCCAACATGGAACAAACTTCAACTTCACCTGCAACTACCAATGCTATAAGAGGGGCTGAGCAAAGCGGTAACATAGCCAAACAACGGTTTGCTAGGAAAGGTGGGTTAGAGGCTTGTCATGGAAATATGGGAGGCATGATATAACAAGTGATAGGTATCGCGGCATAGCAATAGAGCAAACAACTAGCAAGCAAAGATAGAAGTGATTTCGATGGTATGGTCATCTTACCTGCAAAGTTCTCCGAGTTGACGAAAGCTTGATCCTCCTAAGCGTACTCAATGGGTTCCTCGATCACGCACTCGCCTCCGGGCTCTACCGAAAGCAAGAACACAAGCAAAGGAAACAACAATCAACCACGGTGCAATGCGTAAGCAACATGATGCAAAACATGGCATGATATGCGGGATGTGATATGCAATGCATATGCGTGCTTCGGAAGGGAAAGAATGAACCAGGCATTAACTTCGCAAACCAAGTGCGCCTCTGGAAAGATGAGTTGATTTTGGTCGAAATCGATATAAAGATCACCGGAATCGGATGCACGACTTGCAAATGGCAAGCAAAACAAGAATGGCACAATTCTGCGATTAACAGCACGATGCCATCTAGAATGCAACAAGAAACTAAGCTACTGCACTCCAACATAACAACAAAGCACATGGAAGTGATCTACTCAAGATGCTTGACAAAAGATGAACACTGAGCTATGGCTAAATCACACAGGAGCAGGTCCAAACAAGCATGGCAAAAGTGCAAAAGATATCAGCATCACAGACTTAGTGAAAATACTAACATGCCAGGAATTAACATCAGAAAGCAACGTTTAGAGCAAGCAAACAATATGCTACAGGAACATATCATAGCAAAACAAGGCATGGCATGAATCTACTAAATGCATAGAACAAAAGTCCCTTACTGACCAAGAGTCAAAAGTGCACAGAAAATATGATGGCACGCATGTAAACATAGCAAGTTTTGTTAACAGATTCAGACTTAGCAGAAAACTGAGCATGGCATCAACAGAATTACGAAGGCATCTTTGCGAGCTCGATTCACTCATCACAAAGCCTTGCATGACAAACTAAGCATACTACCAGCAAGAAGACATGATCATAAGGCTAACCATGGCAAGACCAAGTTTATAGCATGCTTGGATCAACTACAACAACCATGGAAAAATTGATTAACATGTAAACAATCTGCCAGGAACATTTTATAGCAAAAGTAGAGCAAGATTAAGTCATGCTAGGGCACTCCATAAATGCAAACAGGGGCATGGATGGATAGATCATAACCATATGTCAAAATCATCCTGACTGAAGATGCTCAAAACAAGCGTGGATCTCACTATAGCAACATGAATACATGGCATAAAAATAACAGCAGAGCAATGACTTGGTGAAATTCTAAGTCTCTGAAATCAGCAATATTACGAGAGCTACTTTGCATGCTTGTGCTAGTTACCAAAAATATCACGAAAATACATGCAAAACACCCCTGCAAAGATGGCATGGCATAGACCAAAACACATGTAGATATCATGTTCATATGAAGCACACCACAAATGTAGCAAAAATGACAAATGCTCATAAACTGCTAAGAATCAACATCTAACATTTTATAGCACTCTTGCATCAATGATTTGGGCATCAAGATGGACACAAACAAGCATGTCACAATGGAACAAAATGAAGAGCACATCATGATGAACATTTTGATATATCACACGCACGAAACAGAGCTACGAATGAGAAGTTATGGCATGATGAACATGGCATAAAAAAATAATAGAGGAAAAGACTTAGAGATATTTTAGACCTCCAGATCTAGGGTTCATCGGTGCGGAAGTCGAGGTTTGCCTGGATCTCGCCGGATATGGGAAGGAGAGGGCCAGAGATGGAGGAGGGGGCTCGCCGGAGTGCTCGAGCCTCGCAGGAGTGGAGCTTGGGGAGGAGGTGGAGGTCGGGCGCGGCGGCGCGGAGCGAGGAGTGGAGGTGCGGTGGCCGGAGGCGGCGCCGAGGTGAGGCGGCGGTGGCCAGCGTGGGGCAAGGTGTGGCGCCTGCGATGGGGCAGGACGGCGGGCAGCGGCGCACAGAACGGCAGGCTGCACAGCGGGATCGAGCGGTGGTGGCTCGCGCGGGCCCGTGGCGACACGGAGGCGATGCGGGGCCAGGTGGTGGGCGCTGAGTGGCTCGGGGCGACGGCGCGATTTCGTCCGGGATGGGCGGACGTGTCCGTCGGTGCGAGGAGGGGATTTTTAGGGTTTGGACCTAGATTTGGACGGGGAGGACATATTTATACCTAGAAGGAGGTGGGAGTGTCCAAATGAGGTGTAGGTTTTGACCACGCGATCGTGATCCAACGACGGAGGACATGGGATAGGTTTGGATGGGTTATTGGGCAACTTTGGAGGGGTGTTGGGCTGCAACACACACGAGGCCTTTCTGATTCCCCGGTTAACCGTTTGAGTATCAAACGGACTCCAAATGGCACGAAACTTGATAGGCGGTCTACCGGTGGTGTACCAAGGCCGCTTGGAAAATCTTGGTCCATTCCAAGAATGTTTAACACCCGATCACGAAAAGAGGCAAAAGGGGGGTGCCGGAGGACGTAGGAGTGTCGGATTGCAAAATGGGCAACGGGGAAAAAGCTCGGATGCATGAGACCAACACGTATGCAAATGCGATGCACATGATGACATGATATGGAATGCATGACATGAACAAAATGCAAAACGAAGACAAAACCCAACGACGAGGAATCTCATAACTTAGAGCCGAAAATGGCAAGAGTCGTAGTACAAATATGGCAAGTTACATCCGGGGTGTTACAACACTCCACCACTACGAAAGGATCTCGTCCCGAGATCTAGGACTGAAAGAACTCCAGATATTCGGGTCCTCACGTTCCTAGGTGGCTTCTCGGTCGACATGGTGTGACCACTTCACTTTCAGGAATTTTATAGACTTGTTGCGAGTCTTGCGCTCGGTTTCTTCAAGAATAGCAACGGGATGCTCATGATAAGACATGTCTTCTTGGAGATCAATCTCTTCGAAGTTGATGGTGCGGTCAGGAGTCTTGAAGCACTTGCGAAGCTGTGACACGTGAAACACGTCGTGCACATTTGCGAAGTTGGATGGAAGCTCAAGTTGATAGGCGAGATTGCCGCTTTTGCCAATGATCTTGAAAGGACCCACGTATCTAGGGGCAAGCTTCCCTTTGATACCGAAGCGACGAGTACCTTTCATTGGAGAGACACGGAGGTAGACATGGTCTCCGATCTCGAAAGCCAAGTCACTATGCTTGCTATCATAGTAACTCTTCTGGGGCGATTGCGCGGCTTTGAGATTTTCACGGATGACTTTACACATTTCTTCAGCTTCTATGATTAAGTCATTGCCAAGAAGTTGGCGTTCACCAGTCTCTGACCAATTAAGAGGAGTACGACACTTTCTGCCATAGTTAATCTTGAATGGGGCCTTGCCCGAGCTTGCTTGGAAGCTGTTGTTGTAGGATAACTCGGCATATGGAAGACAATCTTCCGACTTCATACCAAAAGAAATGACACAAGCCCTGAGCATATCTTCAAGAATTTGATTGACTCGCTCGACTTGTCCACTAGTTTGAGGATGGAAGGCTGTGCTGAAGCGAATGTTGGTGCCCATGGCCTTCTGAAAGGAGTCCCATAACTTAGAAGTGAAGACGCTTCCATGATCTGAAGATATCAACTACGGAATGCCATGCAAGGAGACAATCCTGGAGATATATAGCTCTGCCAACTGAGCTGCTGTGATAGATTCTTTGATAGGAAGAAAACGAGCCACTTTTGTAAGCTTGTCGATGACAACAAAGATAGCATCATTTCCACGCTTGGACTTGGGAAAACCATTCACGAAGTCCATCTCAATATGGTCAAACTTCCATTCTGGAATGGCAAGAGGTTGGACGAGACCAGCTGGCCATTGGTGTTCTGCTTTCACTCTTTTGCAGACATCACATTCATTCACGAATTGAGCAATTTCTCGCTTCATTCAAGTCCACCAATATGACTGCTTCAGGTCATGGTACATCTTCGTACCCAGGATGAATGGATAGGAGGGAATTGTGAGCCTCATTCATATTGACTTTATGTAGATCACCCTTAGGAACCACATTTCGGTCCTCGAAGAATAGAGTATCTTTGTCATCAAGGCGATAGCACTTGTACTTGGGTTGGCTCTTGGCGATCCAATTTTTCACATTCTTCACCATTGCATCAAGAAGTTGTGCCTCACGAATTTGATCTTCCAAAGTAGGAGAGACTATGAGGTTGGCAAGAAATCCTTGAGGAACAACTTGGAGATTAAGTTTGCGGAAAGCTTCACAAAGGTCCGATTGGAAGGGCTTGAGAATTAAGCTGTTGCAGTAAGCCTTCCCGCTCAAAGCGTCAGCAATGACATTGGCCTTGCCTGGAGTATATTCGATACTCGGGTTGTACTCTTGAATCATTTTGACCCAACGAGTCTGTCTGAGGTTGAGGTTGGGCTGAGTGAAGATGTACTTGCAGCTCTTATGATCAGTGAAGATGTCCACTTTCCTTCCCAACAAGAGATGTCTCCATGTTAAAATAGCATGGACAACTGCCGCCAACTCGAGGTCATGAGTGGGGTAGTTCCTTTCATTGGGCTTCAACTGGCGAGAGGTATAGGCCACAACTTTCTTCTCTTGCATTAACACAACACCGAGACCTTGCAGGGAGGCATCACAGAAAACTTCGAATGGTTTGGATTCATCAGGAGAAGTCAGAACTGGAGCTGTGACTAGCTTCTCTTTGAGGGTGTTGAAAGCGACGTCACACTCAGGCGTCAAGACATACTTCACATGCTTCTGGAGGAGGTCCGAAAGAGGCTTTGCAATATTAGAGAAATTCTCAACGAATCTTCGACAATAGCTTGCAAGCCCAAGAAAGCTGCGGAGCTGCTTGACATCCTGAGGCGGTTCTCAATTCACAATTACAGACACCTTCTCATGATTAACAGCAATGCCCTTGGTGGAGATGATATGGACAAGGTAGAGAACCTCATCGAGCCAAAACTCACACTTTGAAAACTTCGCATAGAATTGATGCTCTCTGAGTTTGTCCAGCACCAATCTCAAATGTTTGGCATGATCCTCCTTGGTCTTGGAAAAGACCAAAATATCATCGACATACACCAAGATGAAATCATTTGTGTAAGGGTTGAAGATGAAGTTCATCATGCGAGAGAACGTTGGAGGAGCATTGACAAGACCGAAAGACATGACAATATATTCATAAGAACCATAGCTTGTTCTGAATGCTGTCTTAGGGATATCTTGTTCACGAATCCGAATATGATGATAACCCATATGGAGGTCAAGCTTGGAGAATACTTGAGCACCTTTAAGTTGCTCGAAAAGCTCATTGATGTTGGGAAGTGGGTGCTTGTTCTTTATTGTCTTCTTGTTCAATGGGCGGTAGTCGACACAAAGTCGGTCCGTGCCATCCTTCTTCTGGACAAAAAGAACACCATGACCCCATGGAGATGAAATCGGTCTGATTAGACCCAGACGCTCTTATTCATCGATCTGTTTCTTCAATTCCTTTGGTCCAAGCTTGTAAGGACGTTTGCAAACAGGTTTTGTGCCAGGCTCAAGATCGATGACGAATTCAACTGGCCGGTGAGGAGGCATTCCTGGAAGCTCTTCTGGAAAGACGTCTTGATATTCACAAATGACTGGAATCTGAGAGATGGCATCCAACTCGCCCTTCTCAACGAGCGGCATAGATGATCACATCCTCAGAAGAGTGTGTCAATTGAATCTGCCTGGCAGCACAATCAAGCTGAGCCTTGTGCTTAGAAAGCCAGTACATGCCGAGAATTAGATCAAGATCCGAGTCACCAAGAACAATAGGAGAAGACAAAAACTTATAGTCGCCCATCTCGATAGACACGTCCGGGACACAATTGTTAGATGTCATTTGCTTCCCCGGGGACACAATCTTCAACGGGAAAGGAATCTTTTCGGTCACAAACTCATGCTTGGCAACAAAAGGTCTTGAAATGAAAGAAAGCGATGGACCAGTATCAAACAATACTTTTGCAGGAAAAGAGTTCACTGGAAGGTTACCCATGATCACTTCTGAAGAGTCCTCTGCCTGAGCTGCGTTCATCATGTTGACCTTTGCAAACTTGGAATTATGCTTGACCACTGCATTGCTGGCAGATCTCACAGGAGGAGGAGGCGGAAGGCGCCTTTGGTTGAAGCATTTGTTTGCATAGTGCCCTTTCTGCTGACACTTGTTGCAAGTAACCTCTGAGAGCGGACGGTGATAAGGAGAACTTGACCTTGGAGCATGAGACGGAGCTTTGTTCTGATAGCCTGGGTTGGGTGGGTGGGAAGATCCATTGCCACCTTTACTCTTCTGCTGGTAAGGCTGACGAAACGGAGGAGGAGGAGGCAACCAGAATATATGTTGCTTAGCTTCCACTTGAGTTGAAGAAGAAGATGGAGTTGTATCCCTGACTCTCTTCTTAGAAGCATCGCACTTGAGCTGATCGGCTTCTTGCTTTAGTGCCATGTTATAGAATTCATCATACTTCGTCGGCCCAAAAAGCACGAGAGCTAGTTGCAGAACTTCTCTGAGGCCACCTCTGAATTGATAAATCATGCTCTTCTCGTCAGTGACGTCTTGTTTAGCGAAGCGAGCGAGCCTCTGAAATAGGATGTTGTATTGGTAAACAGACATGCTTCCTTGCTTGAGATTGCGGAACTCCTCGTGCTTACTCTCGGCAACACTTTGAGGAATGTGGTGAGCTTTGAAGTCTCGGCGGAAATCATCCCAGGTAATCACACGACCTCCTCTGGAATCTTTGTATTGTTGATACCACTCACCAGCTTGGTCTTTGAGTTGAAACGAAGCAAACTTGACAGAGTGCTCAGGCCTGACATTGCTACACTCAAAATGTTTGCAGATATCCATGAGCCAATCATCGACGTCTGTGGCCTCGACACAGTTACTGAAGGACTTCGGCTAGTTTGCGAGGAACTGATTGAGGGTAGCAAACTGAGCTTGATTGTTGCCTTGGCCTTGATATGCTTGGTTGCGCTCTTGCAAGAGTTGCAAAAGCATATGAATGTTGGCGTTGGTGGTGGCCATGACAGCTTGCCATGCCTCCGGAGGTGGAGGTGGCGGTGGAGGTTTCGGATTCTGACGCGTTGGAGGAGCCATCCTGAAGAGGTTGACATCCGTTAGCATCTTGAAAGACATATATTTGGTAGCGTCCCCTACACTGGCATCATCGACACCTGCATCTGTTTGGAAGTATCTGTGAGTCACGAGAACTCAGCAATCTCACACCCTCGCGATCAAGACTATTTAAGCTTAAAGGAAGGAAAAGGGTACTGAGGTGGAGCTGCAGCAAGCACTAGCATATATGGTGGCTAACTTACGCAAATGAGAGCGAGAAGAGAAGCAAAGCACGAGCGAGAAGCTAATAATGATCAAGAAGTGATCCTGAAACTACTTACGTTCAAGCATAACACGAGACCGTGTTCTCTTCCCGGACTCTGTCGAAAATACACCATCACGGCTACACACGCGGTTGATTCATTTTAATTAAGTGAAGTGTTAGGTTCTCTACAACCAGATATTAACAAATTCCCATCTGCCCATAACCGCGGGCAGGACTTTTGGAAGTTCAAAACCCTGCAGGGGTGTCCCAACTTAGCCCATTCCAAGCTCTCAAGGTCAGCGAAGGATATTCCTTCTCCCAAGAAGACCCGATCAGACTCGGAATCCCGGTTACAAGACATTTCGACAATGGTAAAACAAGACCAGCAAAGCCTCCCGATGTGCCGACAAATCCTGATAGGAGCTGCACATATCTTGTTCTCAGGGCACACCGGATGAACACTACGTACAACTAAAACCAACCCTCAAGTTTCCCCGAGGTGGCGCTGCAAGTGGCTCTATTTTGGACCAACACTCAGAGGAGCACTGGCCCGGGGGTTTAAAATAAAGATGACCCTTGAGTCCGCGGAAACCAAGGGAAAAGGCTTAGGTGGAAAATGGTAAAACCAAGGTTGGGCTTTGCTAGAGGAGTTTTATTCAAGGCGAACTGTCAAGGGGTTCCCATAACACCCAACCGCATAAGGAACACAAAATCAAGGAACATAACACTGCTATGACGGAAACTAGGGCGGCAAGAGTGGAACAAAACACCAGGCATAAGGCCGAGCCTTCCACCCTTTACCAAGTATATAGATGCATTAAAGTAACATGATATAATAATGATATCCCAACAATATCCATGTTCCAACATGGAACAAACTTCAACTTCACCTGCAACTAGCAACACTATAAGAGGGGCCGAGCAAAGCGGTAACATAGCCAAACAACGGTTTGCTAAGAAAGGTGGGTTAGAGGCTTGTCATGGCAATATCGGAGGCATGATATAGCAAGTGGTAGGTAACGCAGCATAGCAATAGAGCGAACAACTAGCAAGCAAAGATAGAAGTGATTTCAAGGGTATGGTCATCTTGCCTGCAAAGTTCTCCAAGTTGACGAAAGCTTGATCCTTGTAAGTGTACTCTATGGGTTCCTTGATCACGCACTCGTCTCCCGGCTCTACCCAAAGCAAGAAAACAAGCAAATGAAACAACAATCAACCATGGTGCAATGCGCAAGAAACATGATGCAAAACATGGCATGATATGCGGGATGTGATATGC
This sequence comes from Triticum dicoccoides, assembly GCF_002162155.2. Taxonomy (NCBI): domain Eukaryota; kingdom Viridiplantae; phylum Streptophyta; class Magnoliopsida; order Poales; family Poaceae; genus Triticum; species Triticum dicoccoides. Next base: position 382,813,804 of record NC_041386.1, on the reverse strand, counting down.
AATGCATATGCGTGCTTCGGAAGGGAAAGAATGAACCATGCATCAACTTGGAAAACCAAGTGCGCCGCTGGAAAGATGAGTTGATTTCGGTCAAAATCAATATAAAGATCACCGAAATCGGATGCACGACTTGCAAATGGCAAACAAAACAAGAATGACACAATTCTGCGATTAACAGCACAATGCCATCTAGAATGCAACAAGAAACTAAGCTACTGCACTCCAACATAACAACAAAGCACATGGAAGTGATCTACTCAAGATGCTTGACAAAAGATGAACACTAAGCTACGGCTAAATCACACAAGAGCAGGTCCAAACAAGCATGGAAAAAGTACAAAAGATATCAGCATCCCAGACTTAGTGAAAATACTAACATGCCAGGAATTAACATTAGGAAGCAACGTTTAGAGCAAGCAAACTATATGCTACAGGAACATATCATAGCAAAACAAGGCATGGCATGAATCTACTAAATGCATAGAACAAAAGTACCTTACTGACCAACAGTCAAAAGTGCACAGAAAATATGATGGCACGCATGTAAACATAGCAAGTTCCGTTAACAGATTCAGACTTAGCAGAAAACTGAGCATGGCATCAACAGAATTACGAAGGCATCTTTGCGACCTCGGTTCACTCATCACAAAGCCTTGCATGACAAACTAAGCATACTACCAGCAAGAAGACATGATCATAAGGCTAACCATGGCAAGACCAAGTTTATAGCATGCTTGGATCAACTACAACAACCATGGAAAAATTGATTAACATGTAAACAATCTACCAGGAACATTTTATAGCAAAAGTAGAGCAAGAATAAGTCATGCTAGGGCACTCCATAAATGCAAACAGGGGCATGTATGGATAGATCATAACCATATGTCAAAATCGTCCTTACTGAAGATACTCAAAACAAGCATGGATCTCACTGTAGCAACATGAATACATGGCATAAAAATAACAGCAGAGCAATGACTTAGTGAAATTCTAAGTCTCTGAAATTAGCAATGTCACGAGAGCTACTTTGCATGCTTGTGATAGTCACCAAAAATATCACAAAAATACATGGAAAACACCCCTGTAAAGATGGCATGGCATAGACCAAAACACATGTAGATATCATGTTCATATGAAGCACACCACAAATGTGGCAAAAATGACAAATGCTCAAAAACTGCTAAGAATCAACACCTAACATTTATAGCACTCTTGCATCAACGATTTGGGCATGCAGATGGACACAAACAAGCATGTCAGAATGGAACAAAATGAAGAGCACATCATGATGAACATTTTGATATATCACATGCACGAAACGGAGCTACGAATAAGAAGTTATGGCATGATGAACATGGCATAAAAAATAATAGAGGAAAAGACCTAGAGATATTTTAGACCTCCAGATCTAGGGTTCGTCAGCGCGTAAGTCGAGGTTCGCCTGGATCTCGCCGGATCTGGGAAGGAGAGGGCCGGAGATGGAGGAGGGGGCTCGCTGGAGTGGTCGAGCCTCGCTGGAGTCGAGCTTGGGGAGGAGGTGGAGGTCGGGCGTGGCGGGGTGGAGCGAGGAGCGGTGGTGCGGTGGCCGGAGGCGGCGCTGGGGTGAGGCGGCGGTGGACGGAGTGGGGCAAGGCGCGTCTCCTACGGCGGGGCAAGACGGTGGGCGGCGGCGCTCAAAACGGCGGGCGGCACAGCGGGATCGAGCGGCGGCGGTTCGCACGGGCCCACGGTGGCACGGAGGCGATGCGGGGCCAGGTGGCGGGCACTGAGTGGCTCGGGGCGGCTGCGCGATTTCGTCCGGCGCGGGCGGACGTGTCCGTCGGTGCGAGGAGGGGATTTTTAGGGTTTGGACCCGGATTTGGACGGGGAGGACATATTTATACCTAGAAGGAGGTGGGAGTGTCCAAATGAGGTGTAGCTTTTGACCACACGATCGTGATCCGACGACGGAGGACATGGGATAGGTTTGGATGGGTTATTGGGCCACTTTGGAGGGGTGTTGGGCTGCAACACACACGAGGGATTTCCGGTTCCCCGGTTAACCGTTGGAGTATCAAACGGACTCCAAATGGCACGAAACTTGACAGGCGGTCTACCGGTGGTGTACCAAGGCCGCTTGGAAAATCTTGGTCCATTCCGAGAACGTTTAACACCCTCTCATGAAAAGAGGCCAAAGGGGGGCGCTGGAGGACGTAGGAGTGTCGGATTGCAAAACGGACAATGGGGAAAAAGCTTGGATGCATGAGACGAACACGTATGCAAATGCGATGCACATGATGACATGATATGAAATGCATGACATGAACAAAATGCAAAACGAAGACAAAACCCAACCATGAGGAATCTCATAACTAAGAGCTGAAAATGACAAGAGTCGGAGTACAAATATGGCAAGTTACATCCGCGGTGTTACAACACTCCACCACTATGAAAGGATCTCGTCTTGAGATCTAGGACTGAAAGAACTCCGGATATTCGGAACGGAGGTGGTCCTCGCGTTCCCAGGTGGCTTCTCGGTCGGAATGGTGTGACCACTTCACTTTCAGGAATTTGATAGACTTGTTGCGAGTCTTGCGCTCGATTTCTTCAAGAGTAGCAACGAGATGCTCATGGTAAGACATGTCTTCTTAGAGATCAATCTCTTCGAAGTTGATGGTGCGGTCATGAGTCTTGAAGCACTTGCGAAGCTGTGACATGTGAAACACGTCGTGCACATTTGCGAAGTTGGATGGAAGCTCAAGTTGATAGGAGAGATTGCCTCTTTTGCCAATGATCTTGAAAGGACCCACGTATCTAGGGGCAAGCTTCCCTTTGATACCGAAGCGACAAGTACCTTTCATTGGAGAGACACGGAGGTAGACATGGTCTCTGATCTGGAAAGCCAAGTCACTATGCTTGCTATCATAGTAACTCTTCTAGCGCGATTGCGCGGCTTTGAGATTCACAGATGACACTACAAAAAAAGACACATCCATGACATTTTGGGCCGAACGAAATTTTTTTCTATCATACATATGACACTTCTATGATGATAATTGTGACAAAACCCGGTATCATCATAGATGTGGTGGGCTCCTACTTCTATGACAAAAAATCATGACACAAAATGGGCTTTTCGTCCTGGACAGGCCAGAGACGCAGCTGCATGACATTCTTTGGGCCGTCCATGACGGAAAAAACCGTGGTAGAAGCGAGGGCGAGGAAAATTTCAGGGAGTTCCCGGTTACGGTGGGAGGTCGGGGGCCGAGCGATGCGCGTTTCTCTCGTACACGTACGCGCATGTGTGTGAGGCGTTGGCTCTAACTAAACCCGAGAGAGGCGTTGGGCTCTAATTGAACCCGAGCTATTGCACTGCAGTCTACGCCTTACTGAACCCGAGCGATCGATCGATGGCTGTTAAGTAAACCCGATCGAGCGATTCCTTCTCTACTGCTGCTAACTGAAGCCGATAGATGCTGCCTCTGGGATGAA